>NC_085843.1:110820328-111149703 GCF_035594765.1 Anolis carolinensis
TTCCTGATTATAAGGGTTCTCTGTGGTTCAGCAAGGTATCTTAATTAGATTTGTAAAATAATCTGACATATGCTAGCTAATCCATATCCAGGGCTCAGGAGTGCCTAATAGTCTGCTGTCATTCTAGGGGATAATGTGAAGGACTAAATTGGGACTTTTGAACTGAAGATTACATTTTATATTGGTATTTGGCCCTTGGGTTTTTAAAATGCTAAATTTAGGTGTGGAGGCAAAAGAATGGGGGGACGGAATTGCATTAGTGGAATGGGACTGCATCAGATAAGGCAGAAGAGAGTTTTGTTCTTCCTTTCATTCACTGTTTCAAGCAGCACTTGAGCTGCCAAGGAAATGGCCATGGCATCATTCCAAGAGCATCATGGCAGAGGAAAAGATGGATCTCTTTAGTAATGCCATAATACTGTTGCGGTTTGTGCATTCAAGTCATTTCTGACTTTTGGTGGTGAATCTGTCATGGGGTTTGGGTTATTTGGGGGGGGGGTGTAGTTTTAGTCCAACACCCAAACCATCACACCATGTTGGCTTTATCTGTAATCTATACATTGAATATTTAACCCGGGGCTTCTAATAAGAAGAGTAAATCAGGAATTGAACCCTGCAAATGTGGGACTTTTAAGTTGGTAGGATCTGGTCATCATGGTTAAAAGTGAGGCATATGGAAAGCCAGAAATTGCCTACCACTGGAGAATTTTTCTACAGCTCATGAAGAATGCTTCTGGATTGCTTTCTATAGCTCCATGGCAAATAAGAAATTATAATTTACATTGCTCATTTTTATAAGAAAAGAAATGAAAGATCTTCAAATTCTCTGCTGCCACTTGAACTATATTGCCCTGGCATTGAAAGCCTTGTGGGCCACATAAGATAGGAAGATACTTTACTGGGAAATTGGCAGGAAATTCAGCAAATTGTTGGAGATGTAACACCACCAATACTTCCTTAATACTGTCCCAGAGTAACAATATTTTTGGAAGAGATAATTGAACCAAGAAATTTGGTTTTGGAAAGTCCTCGTTTCTTCAAAATTAACAAATGGCCAACAAATGTGAATTTCTCAGAACCCTTTGACTCCAAAAACATGACTGGAGAGATAGTTTTTATCCACCTGTAATCCAACGGATAGAACATCTAACAAGACTTGCAACATTTGAAAGAATTATGAATAGACAAAATTTACAAATGGACTTTTATTTGGACATTTAGTCAATTTTTTGCAGCAACCTGTGACTAATGTGATTATTTTTCCTTTTTTTGTATTTGTATATTCCTGCTTTATTATACTGGAACATTATTGTATATAACTGAGATCACCTCTGAATGTAAACTTTAAAATTATAATAATTTCATAAATAAAAATTAATTTTCATGAAAGCTTTAGAGGCTCTACATACCAAAGGATGTAAATCTGAATGCAAAATAGAAAACTTAATTCAAACTCACTACATGTCTTTACTCAATTCGTACCCACTATGTGTCTTTAGGAGTAAAAGGAAATCTCCTGTCTGACTCCATCTGTAGCAAAATCTGAATAATTTTTCTTTTTTACCGGATTGACTGCATATGAATTATCATTCTCTGGGAGGGCAGACATCAAGAAAACCAACAATGTAAGTTGGGTTCAGTAACACCAAGGATAATTAAGCTGATGAGCCTACAGGGAAATCCTCAGATAAATGCTCTGCATTTGGATTGTTTTTGTCTTCTTATCTCAAGATACTTTGCTTTAGTAAATGTAGGTGGTTTCAGACATTAATATGCACATTGAGTACAACATGCATTTCCCAGTCTGAACATAGAGCACCACTCACCCTCTTCTAATGAGGGAACACATTTGCGAAGGAAATGCCTTGACAACAAATGAGTTGTTCAGCTCCAGAAAGCATCCAGAAACCACAGTATGGACTTACTATGGACCAACAAATAGTGGGAGCTAGGTAGCTTCCATGTCAGATTGGTGGTGAGTTACTTCAAATTTTAATATGGACTTTGAAGTAGCTATTTTAGGATGCATCAGCAATGTAGGATTAATGCAGTTCAACACCCTTTTAACTACCATGACTTACATGTTATGGAATCATGAGAAATGAAGTTTTACAAGGTCTTTAGCCTACTCTGCCAAAGCGTGCTGGTATCTTACTAAGCTACAAATCCCAGGATTCCATAGCATTGAGCCATGGAAATTAAAGCGGTTTCAAATTGCATTAATTGTATAGATACATCCCAAGCTGCTGAAGCATATCTTCATAGTGCAGGGATATCAAACTCATTTTCACGGAAGGCCACATCAGCTGTAAGGTTGCCTTCAAAGGGCCATTTATAATTGAAAGACTATATAAACTTAACTATATTGCCCTGGCATTGAAAGCCTTGTGGGGCACATAAAATGACATGACAGGTTGGATTTGGCCTATGGGCCTTCCATTTGAAACGTATGCCATAGTGCACATTGTACAGTCTCTTTCAATTTAGATTAAAACATAGGGGGGCTGTGCCCACAATGAAATGGGAGCCACCAGCCAGCACTACAAACTGAAATGTACCATTTTCAGTAGATCAAGACTTCTCACACAGTTGCTGTATTGAATCATGTATTGAATTTCTGTAAGTCTCTTTTGCTTTTCTAAACCTTATGAAGATGATTGTTGTTATTTTGAGATATCAAAAATGTATTTGATAGGAAGTAAAACCAGCAAGTACAGTCATCTCCACTAAGGGCTATGAGTAATTTTCAAATTAACTTTGATAACAATGATCCAAATTTGCAAATGCTTTCCTCTGTTTGATAGCAAGAAAATGGTAGAAAGTGAATTTGGCAGATTTGCCTACTCTTAGCTGGCACTGGAAAAATTTGGTGACATGTTAAAATTTTGCTTTTCTTTGAGGGTAGATCAGTCTGAAAGCCATATAACGGTCACTGCTCTATGATTCTTTTACCAACTTTCTACTTCTCCAGTGCATGGACAATTAATTATCGGTTATGAGAAGGCACCTGTGAACATCCACATTTTCAAATTCTTCTGGAAGGAATCCAGGTTGGGAGCTAATCTACTCTCCTTTGGGAGGGAGTTCCAGAGCCTGGGGGCCACCGTTGAGAAGGCCCTCTCTCTCATCCCCACCAACCACGCTTGAGACGGAGGTGGGATCGAGAAGAGGGTCTCCCCAACATATCTTAGAGCAGATCTTAGAGCCCTACACTAGCTTTAACATGATAGTGGCTCATATATGAATCTGATAATTCAAATTTGCATTGTGACAGTAGCATAGCAAATTGTCTTCTTTGTCAGCTGGAAGGTATATAAGGGGAGATATTAGTCTTCTTTATGACCTGCTATCTCAGTACAAATGGCTATGAGATGGAGTGGAGGACAACGTACTGGCCACTTAGTTGATTGATATTGTCTAAAGACCTCATCACAATGAAGTTCTCAAGCTGGGGGACAACAGGGGCACCCATGGAGCAGCAGGGGAAATCATTGTCCCACTTTCCCCTGCGTTTCCCCCATCTTACCAAATGAGAATATGGGTAGCATTCTCAGGATTCTGTCCTAGGACACTTCTACTACTGTGTCCTTCCATCCTAGGACACAGTAGCTCTGCATCATGCGATGAGCTCCAATGGGCTCAGTCCTGGCTCCATCTTGGAAGCCTTTTTGTTAGTTTCTGGTTGGTGATCTCCTAAAGGTGGAAGCAACTGAAGAAAAATCTCTAGTCATGATCAGAACATTTAATCATTACTTTGTCCTCTCTTCAACATCCTGGGAAACAAAGAACTATTATCTCCTGTTTACAGCCTTTGTGGTTTGTGGAAAGTACTTTGGAACAGTTCATCTTTGGTCAATGTTTACTGACTCATCGGTTAAGCAAGAAGACCACCTTGAATAAGGACAGTTTGATTTGTTTGTTGCTGGTTTCTTCTACAGCTGGCTCTCCACATTTGCAGGTTTACATTTTGTGGATTTGATAAATGTTCTGTCTAGAAACCACTATGTCCTCATGTGTGACTCTGTGGACAACTTCCAGTGGAAGCTGATAATAGATTTGTGTTGGAAGATCCAAAAGTTTCTACAGAGATCTTAGACACTAGGAATCTTTAGTGCTACAGCACAATTATATGGTCAACCTTTCCACCTATGTTTCCTCAGGGATGGAGAATTTTTTTAGTTTGAGAATTTTTATTTGGCGAGAGGCAAAACCATTGTTTCCTCCCACCCTTCATCTGTGACTATACCAGTGAATGTGGGCACACACATACTAGAGGCAGATGCAACAGTCCAACACTTTAGTCAACCAAAACCGCCATGCAATTTTAAGTGTGCTTTGCCCCAGTTTTTATTATCACAACTCAGGCTGTAAGATCCTGTGCTGACAACTCATTTCATGTTCATCAAGCCACATTAGAAATGGGGAAAATATGAATTGCTTAATTAGGGAATATACATGCATGCACATTATCATTTTGCTCAAATATAATGACAACAAAGAGCCTGTTGTTTTGAAAATGCAAATGACAGTATAATTAACAGAAGCAAAAGAAAGCAGTGTCTTGTGAAAGCAAGTGTGCGGTGTTTTTTTCCTTTCTAAAGTGATGGGAGAAACAATTTTTTTAAAACGAGAGCCTTGGTTAAGAGAATTTTCTAGCATGTAAAACCCACAACAAGTGCAACTAGTTTTAATATTATGAGGGAGGAAAGAGCTGATATTTATACTTCTGCAGATGGGCTCAATCCCTATATGGTCAATATACTTTTATGTCTTCTTAAAAAAAAGTTTATCTTATTCACACTGCTGTTGATATTTTAATCAAGTATTACTTGCATGTTATTCTACTTTTCTGTGGATAATTACTGGATTATGAGACAGATTTTGGGCTAGTTCAAATAACTGCATGTTATATTTTCAATTTTATGTATTTACTTCTTTCAGATGAATTTTTTTTGTTTTAAAAAGTGGCACACTCATGCATAAAAAATGAATCAATACATATTACAGCATGGCAATACTTATGTAATTGCAAATCCACTCTCAATTTTATCCAAACCTGAAGTTATCCAAAGTTTTGAACCTGTTTGGGGCAAAAGCTCCAATATCTTGGATACCTTCCAAAACCTTCCTACAAATTAGAAGCCACCAATAATGGGTTACTATAATCAAATTTTCTATTGGTGATCTGTAACTAGTTGTGTTTCAACTCCAGCTCCCAAAAACTTCTAGCTATCATGCTTGCATCCAATAACTTGGTCACACTAGCTCCAAGTGAATGCTTTTGCTTAACTATAGAACTTAAATTTAATCCTCTACACCAGGGGTCCCCAAACTTTTTAAACAGGGGGCCAGTTCACGGTCCCTCCGACCGTTGGAGGGCCGGACTATATATATATTTTTAAAAACTATGAACAAATTCCTATGCAGTACACACTGCACATATCTTATTTTGAAGTAAAAATAACAAAACAGGAATAAATACAGCCTCAATGTTAATCATAGTCATTATAAAAATAATAAAGAGGGTTGGAAGAGACCCCTTGGGCCATTTAGTCCAACCTACTTCTGCTTTTGTGCACCAAAAGCACTAGCAAAGCACCCCTTAATAATTATTTATTTATTAATTAAATAATAATTAAAATACCATTATAAACAAGCAAAGCTTTGGAAGGCACGCACCAGGCGAGGGAGGAGACAGGAAAGGTGTGTGCTTTTCCCTCCTACCCCGTGCCGCCACAGGGGCCGGGTAAATGGCTTCAATGGGCCCCCGGGCCTTAGTTTGGGGACCCCTGCTCTACATCTTCGCTGATATGAGGGTTGCCATGTTATCTGTCTCTTCTCCTTCAAAGCAGCACTTCGATGCACTTTGACTAAAGGTTCCACCATTCATTGAGGGGCTAGGAGTTCTTTGGCTGTTAAGATGGAGATAGGCAATTGATTCTACATTTTGAGGTGAAAGCTAACAGCATCAGATCTCAAGCTGATTCTTTTACCTCCATCTTGTATTTTTAGTCTAACCAGAAGTTTATCAAGGAATTAATTGTATTCCACTTATAAAGGGACGTGGCTTCATTCAGGATAGATATGGGCTAGATTTCAAAGAGAATTGTTTTTGTTTCTAACAAAAATACCCTAATCTAGATAGCCCCCTGGGTTGTTAATTAACTCTAACCTAGAGTCCTTCTATTAACCAGCCCAGTAGTGAGAGTCAATCTCTTGAATTATCTCCCCCAAGAGATCCAAACTGCCTAACCTATCCTGTTAGTTTCACAGCTCTCAGTTCTCTCACACACAACCAAAACTCCAAACTACACTTTCCTCTCCAAAACCCAAAACCGAACTGCCTTGGAGCTCTTTTTTTCTCTGCAATCTAAGACTTGGCTCCTCCCATCTGCTCTGACCAATCCTAGGATTCTCTCTCTAAGCTCCCCCCTCTTTCTAACTACACTCAAGATGGCTGCCTGGCATTCCTCTACAAAATGGAGGCCTGCCTCACTCACTGTTACCCAGGCTTCATTCCCAGCCTAATAGGTAAGGTTTACTACACCAGGCAAGGTAGAAGTCCCTCCAGCACATGGCCAGCCCAGAGAGATACAAGCAGAAACAACACTCACATTGAGGCTTTAACAAGGGCAGCCCTGGGATTCTGAAGCGAGCAAAATTCTGGGAAATGTAGTTTAGGATGGGGCCTTTTGGGTTCTCTGCCACAGGGGTCCTCACCTTCCCAAACTACATTTCCAAAAATTCTGCTTACCACCTTGTGCTGCCGCCGCCGCCTCCTCCTCCTCCTCCTCCTCCTCCTCCTCCTCCTCCTCCCTGAAAGTTTTGGTGGAGGGAAACCTGTATTCATTCTATAAAGGGATTTTGAGATAAAAGGGGATTGTTGAGAAATGAATCAACCCTGTGAGGTATGCAAAATTGAGAGGCAGTAACTTCAAAGTTTACCTAGTAGGTTTCCAGTTGTTGTTGTTGTTGTTGTTATTTCAAAGATTCAGATGGGCATCTGTTGGGGGTGCTTTGACTGTGCTTTTCCTGCCTGGCAGAAGAGGGTTGGACTGGATGGCCCCTGGGGTCTTCCAGTGAAATAATACTGATAAGTTTATGTTGGTTAAAATTCTCTTAAAAAATCAGTAGATGTGCAAATTTTTCTGAAACTTGGGGGGAATGATGTCCTGGTTATTTTGAATAATTGAAAACAGAAATTCAGAGATATAGCTCTTGAATTTTTTTTAAATATTCATAAAAACTTTTTAAAATTCCCAAAAATCAATGTACAAGTGAAATGTTCTGAAATTTTGGGAGGGGGAGGGGGTTTAACATTGGTAAATGTGTTTTACCATTGTAGCAAGTTTCATCCCGATAGCTCTAAAAATGAAGCTTCATGAAAGCTTCCACACTTGCACATTTACTTGACGAAAAAGTAACAAATATTTGATTATATCATTATAGTCATGACATGTACCCCTAATGATATTTTAGAAAAACTTTACAAACGATTCACTGTCCCCCAAATTAGTAATGAATATTGAAACATTTTTGTCATTGATCATGCAGGCCTAATAAACAACAAAAAAGACAGACACAAACATATTAGAGGAAATATTTTTGTTTTTAGCATTTTCTTGCCACAGAGTTGTAGTGACATCATGGAATGTTAGCAGACATTAAAACAGGAGCCCCTCAGTTAACTATAATTAAAGAAATGCCCATTGAAATTAATGTTAAGATATTAATTTGAGTGGGCAAAGGCCCTGATGGTTTGTGGGACCCAATGAAAGGAAGAATGGGAATTCAAAAAGGAATTTTGTCTCCTTGATGGAAAGTAACTAACAAAATCTACATGGGAAAAGGGAAAGATATCTCTTCAAGTGCTCAGCTGTATTTTTAAAAAATTGCAATCAAGTCAAACTTGACTTAGGGTGAATCCCACAAATGAGAGATGTCAAAGTCATCAACAGGCCTGGTCAGGTCTTCCATACTCAAAACTGTGGTGCCTTACTTGATTGAATCTATGTGATCTTTCTCTTTTCCTACTTCCTTCTAACCCACTAATTCTTAAACTGTGGGTGCTGGTCCCAAATGGGGTCCCCTTAGCTCAATGTTAGGGATCACAACACCCATTTACACAAATCTATTAGCAACAACATGCAATATTCACAGTGGACTCTGTAGAAAATGCTTCAGGTACTCTACAAAAACCAAAATTAGTTTCTACAGTGAACCCTGCAAATGATGATTTCTTATCAGTACATGTTTGGTTTTTATACCTATTTTATATACCTATATACCTGGGGTCACATAACATTTCTCAAATGGAAAGGGCTGCATGTGAAAAAAGTTTAAGAAGCCCTGTTCTACCCTACCAGTCATTATTGTCTTTTCTCATGGGTCATTTCTTCTCATGATATGATCAAAGAATGGCAATTTCAGGTTAGCCATCTAGGCTTGATTTGTTCTAATGCACATTTATTTTTATTTTTAACAGTCCATGGTATCCACAGAACTCATCTCAAGCACCACATTTGTCAGAACCCTGGCTGCTGGGCACCAAAAAGCATACACGGAGGCCAATCTCTATCTAATATCTTTATTAAGGAAACATATAAAAGCAATAAAAACAAGTGAAGAATATAGTTCAGAAGCAGACCTTTCAAATGAGGTCAAATATAGTCCAAAAATGTATTGTCCAATAATTGATATTAGAGTTCAAAGTTTTAATCCACTTGACCGAAACACACACTTTGCCAAGCAATAGTGTGGGGAAATGTCAGAGTCTTAGAGTCCAATGAAGCTTGATAACAAGGCTGGAAATAAACTTGATTCTTGGCTAGGTCCGTGACCAGGAACAGGGCAAAACATGAAGCGTGGAGCTTCCGTGGAACAGGGCAAAACATGAAACATGAAGCGTCCGTGGTTACACAGCAAGGCCAGGCAAAGGCTTGGAAGCTTGATCCGGGAAGCAAGGAACTGGGGTTACGAAGTCCACACACGATCTCTCTCCTGAAGCTGATCAATTGACTCTGCAAAGAATCTCCCGTGTCAACCACCTATATTGGGTCTCGTTTCCCGCCAACAAATCTCTTTCCCTAGAGAACAAGAAACGAAACCCAACTCTGTCCAGATGCAAGACTCCTTAGATTATCCCAAGGGAAGCAGGCCTAATCAGTCTGTTGTTTGGCTGCAATCCGCAAACTCCTCCGCTGGGCTTCTCTGACTCCTCTGTCTTTAGAATAAAATTATTTCCTGGGAAACGGAGGGGAGTTCTGCCCAAGGCCTGTTTTACTGAATTCTTGAGGGCAAACATCAATATCCGGCAGGTGAAGAGACTCCAGCTCTTGTTGAACCGGCGAAAACCCCATGTTTTCGTCTTCATCTGTCACAATAGTACTAGGAACAGGACTACAGGGCCCATGAGGCATCACAACATTTAAAATTGTTTGATTTTCTTCTTATCAGCTTTCTTCATATTCCAGCTTTCAAAACCATACATAGAAATCAGAAATGTAAGAGACTAATATTAGTATTTAATGATATATCATTACAACCAGGAGCTTGTGTAATTCTTTCATAGCAGCTTTTCCAAGTTCTATGATTTCATCACACAGGTCTTTGGAAGTGTTATAACATGCTTTCGCCCCAAGTGGGCCACGGAGCCTCCCCCCCCACCCCCCGTCACTTATCAGATAATGCAGGCTCACATCTAGCGATGCTCCGTGGCTCAAGTGGGGCACAAGCATCCTAAGGCGCTTTACTCGGAACACGGGAGGCTTTCTGTGTTCTGTTGAAAACCATAGGGTCAGCATAGGGTGAAGCCAAGTGGCTATGCTTCCCCATATTAAAGGCATCATGCACTTCAACAATGAGCACTTAGACAGCAGATTAAGCAAGCATACAGCAAGTCCTTTCTATAGTGGTGAGATCTAATTATAGTTATACAATGATAATTAATTCAAAATTTGCACAGAGACATATAAATTACCATAGGCAAATCTTTTAGCCTCTTTTTAGCCATGTGTTAAGTGGCCACCTCTAATCACTTCACAGCATGATTGCTCTGAGGGTTCTCTGTAAAGAAAGACAAACCATTAAAATAAATATCTTCCCAACAGAAGTGTTGAGTGAAGGGGGCCATAAACTCCCAGCAGTTATTGGTCCACTGTCAGGCAATGACTCAAATCATCCTATTCCTATGGTGTTTCCTGTCATCATAATTAATGATAGAGTTGACTATGGCAGGGAAAGGACCCACAAAGAGAATCCCAAACTAGAGAAAGGCTGTGCTTCTCTCTCTGGGAAAAGAGAAAAAGCCAAATAGTCATCACTCTGGAAAGATGAAGACATGAGAGTTAAAGATATGTTGTTGTTTTTTATCATTCTTGCTGCAGGGTTTATGGGTGTTCTTTTAAAAATTTTTCCTAAGAATGGACCCAGAAAGTTGTTTTGCCCTGTTTACTGCTGTATATGCATTATTTATAAAGGATCTCCTCTGCTCGCATATAGGTTGCTCTCAATTACATCTTAGAAACTATTATTGTTGCTGTAAGAGGACTAAATAATTTAAGGATGAGGAAAAAGTGTAGCTATAATAAAAATGACCTAAAAGTGTTTTGAATACTAGTTAACATGGATTTGGGAGTCCAAATAATAAAATTTACACTGTCGGCTATCATTGTGTTAGCATTCAAAAGAACAGGACAATCACAAAATTTCTCTTAAATTCTTTTAAACAAGAAGATGGCCTTTTTTTGTTTCCAGGGAATCTCAAAAGCACAAGTATAAAAGCAATGGCCAGAATCCTGCTTGGTAGTTATAAATGCATAATCTAAAGTTGAGTACTCATGAATATTTTGTAGGCATGTGCGATCCATGAAAAAAATGGTTCAATACTCGCTCCAAAAGTAGGGGGTGCTGGCGCTTCATTTCTAAAGTAATTTTCCGATTTTTGAAAAAAAATTGAAATTTTATGAAAATTCAGAATATTCATAATTAATTCATTAATGGCAGACATGCATGCGCAATAGCGAAAAACACCGCTGGAGGAACTTTAGAGGACTCTCCCACCCTCATTTTTGAGCTATCCTGATCAAAGTGGTAGAACACATTTAACACTGCTAGCTCACCAAATTTCAGAAAGTTTCCCTTATCCTCTGATTTTTGGTGAATTTTCATAACTTATATAAGCGATGGGTCTTGTAGGACTGCACCCCATGCAAGCAAACACACACAAACCAGGTAAGGGACTTGCTTTTTTGCACCCAGGCAGAGAATGTAACTTGGAGCCCACTCCTGATGGAGTGGGCCACCGATGACTGTGATTCTGGAGCGATGATGGATCTTATAGGACTACACACCCCACGCAAGCAAACACCCAGGCAGAGAATGTAACTTGGCAGATTCTTTGCTTTACCCAGACCCACCCAAACACATGCAAAACGAGGAGGGCACACTTGGTGTTTGAGTGCCCCGGCCCCCGCCTAGGGCTATAGCCTATGCTATTAAATTTTTAAAAATGTGTCACACTCCTCTCCCTCCCAGTCCCAACCCACACCTTTCTTATCAAAACTAAAACTTTTCTTTAGTTAACTTCTCCTAATTATTTATTTATAAAGACCCCCTTGCCGTTTCCCATTCAAACACTCCCTTTTCTTCAAAGGCTGCCCGGACCCCAAGGCCAGGCAGGAACTCAGGCAGCAATGGCACCATGCTGCAAGGCGCTGCAAGGCTATGTCGCAGCAGAAATAGCCTCCCGCCGCACCCACACAGCACAGCCAGCCAGCCAGCCCCAACCTCCCTCTCCAACGTCCTGACACGAATGCAGACTCATGGTGCTCCACAGGCGCTTTTCGAGGCATGTACGGAGGGACATGAAGGACATACAAACCCCTCCCCTTAAAATGAATGTGCACTGTGATTGGTCAGGGAGGCAAGCTAGGCTGCACTTCCCTCCAAAACAAGTTTGGTTTGTTGCATTAAAAATGGCTTTATTTATTACCGATAAAATTACAAAAAAAAATTTACAAAAAATTGTCTATAATGGTTCGAAATCGCGGGTTAGATCTGGCGCAATAATCCTCAGAACCACGTTCGCAAGTAGGAATAAATATGATTTTATAATGATTACCGAGATTTACGGAATTTTCGCCCATGCCTAATATTTTGTATTCATGATCTTTATATTGCTCCTAGTGAAACTTCATCAATTCCCAATCAGCTGCTGCTGCAGTTAACAGGAATCTGTTCCCTGTTACTTGGAAAGCAGATGGCTGATGGTGCCATCCCACCTCATACAAGCAATCTTTGCCACAAGACCGGAGGGAGTGGAAAGTCCAATTAACTATTTCCCCATCAATAGATCCCCATGGGTTGCAGTAACTATTACACAGTAAATGGAGATTGGATGGATTGACACAGAAGTCACTGCATAGCAATTATACATTGGAATTGTCTTAATTCATCTATTGCCTGTGTGTTGAGGTTTCTGGTGTTGCATAGCACCAACATGGTGACAAACTGAAATATACAGACTGCAATTGGATAACAGGTTGCATGATAGTGTGACAGAAAAGTCATGCTTCAACCATTACATAAATTACAATTCAAGTGGATTCTTCAGTAAATGAAATGCCCTAAGTTTTGCTGTTTATCCTAAGTAAAATAGGCCCATTAAATCAACATGATTTATATAAGTCTTGATGTCCATTAAGTAGTGTATTTGAAGGGTTTATTCTAGTTGGTATCAACAGTTGGGTGCACTCTGGAGAATAGGTAACACATAATCTGTTAAAAAAAGCACAACAAATAAGTCCGGGGTTTTTTAAAAATCAGAAATGAATGTAAATTGATATCCAGATATTAAACATATTTCCAGAAGTCTCTGAAAGCTAAGCATTGGTCCATAAACAGGCCAATTTATGTTGGTTATAGAGGTAGGGGACTGGAGGTATAACTATTTTTATACTTAAAAAGACAATGCAGATTTGCTTACTCCGTGTTAGAGATTGCTGCTCTAAAACAAATAAGGAAGTTCCATTTTAATCTTCGTATATTTGAAACAGTCTTGAATGGACTTCTGTAGGCAAGCAGAAATATGACTGCATCATGTAAGCCTTGTGTATTACATTGTGAGGAGGGGGGAATCCAACAACTGCCGTAGCTGAAATGATTTTGAAGCCATTTGGGCTATTTTAGGGTGATTTTTCATCTTTCTGAACTCAAACAGAGACATTACCTTTTTGAAATGATAAAAAAGAGAAAGTTAAAATTGTACATGGCACAGGGGCTGAATTTTCCCTCCACCTGATTCAGAATATAGTAATATGGCATAGTTAAGATAGAATCTAGACCTGCCATAATCCATAATCCAGTGCTCCACGTCCTAATCTCTAGTGCAGCAGAAAGCAATTCTGCCATCTCCTCTATGTGAAATCCTCCCTGTTGTACTTCTTGCCCGTTTCTATAACAGCTGGGGGATTCTCTCCCTAATACACCTGCCTACCCAAATGCTGACTCCTTCCCAGGTAACTTAGTTGAAAGCCCTCCTGATCAGTTTTGTGAGGTTCTTAGCAAAAAGACTCCTGTGAGGTGCAGGCCATCCCTTGACAGAAGCTCAACTTCATTAAATTTCAGACCATGCTTCAGGAAGCCAAATAGTTTCTGGCGGCACTATCTGCAAAGCCAGTTATTTACTCCTCTTTCTCTCCATTCCTGGGCAGTGTCCTTGAACTGGGAGGAGAGACGAAATTACAAACTGGTCTTCCTGCCCATAGCTTTGAGATTCCGTGTAATCTCCTGGTTCTTCTATTCTTAACATTCCTCCAAGTGTCTACCTCCTGTGTTTAGGGAATGACCTTCCTCTCAGAGAGATTCTCTCTGCAATTTTCCTGCAAGACAGTCTGCTGTGCTGGATCCAAGGCAATTTATTCTTCCCTAATATATTAGAGCATGGATACATGGGCCCCAAGGCACTAGACCTTCTCTTCCAAAGGGCCACTAAGTTACACTTGCTACAAGTATAGATAACTACATCCTTGGGCAAGGGTACAAATATTCTTCAATTGTTGCAGATGTATGCATGAGTTTTCTCACCATCCATTTTAGCAGAATATAGTTTAGAATGAAGTAGAGAATTAAGAAAAGAAATCTGCCCGCCCCCACAAACACCCTGCCAAACACACATACAAAAATCCCTGCTTTTTCCCCTGTGCTCCTCGTTCCTTTATGCCACATTCCTGTACTCTGAGTTCTTGTTAGCAAGGTTAACACGAAAAAAGAAAAATGGAAAACAAGAAACGGCAGAACTAGACAGAGGAAAGGAGCCAGTATATGGATGACAGCGATACCTTTAATTCGTTCTGTGACCAAGCTCGCAACTCAGTTTTCTCATATGTCAAAGCAAATGTTCCCATTGAAATGAACTGAAATTCAATTAATCAATTCCAGACCCCTAAACACAATCTCCCCCATTAAGAGCTCAGTCACAGAATGAATTACCATAAAAAGAACAATTTTAGTCGCCACCCTCCCTCCCTCCCTCCCTCCCTTCCTCCCTCCCTTGGAGGCCTTGTCAGTTACACTACCTGTTGGAGGCTGAGTTGGAGGCCTCTCTACAGTGCCTGATGGAGAGGGCTCCACAGGGCTTCTCCATCTGTTGCTCCACCAAAGGCCACAAGCAGGCCCCCGTGCTGTACCTGGGGCAAGCCGTGCATCTGGAGCCTGGTGGAGGACCATTTCTGTCAGTATGCCAAAGACTACAAGCAGGCCCTGCACTAGGTCTGGGGCAAGCTGTGTACCTGGCACCTGGCAAAAGAGAAGGCCTGGCAAAGGCCGTAAGATGTCCCTGCTTAAGATGTTAGGTACTCTTGCACTAGCGCTACCTTGGGTTGCCTCTCTTTCAAGAGGTAGCGTTAGCGCAAGAATACCCACCATCTTAAGCAGGGCCTGGTGGGGCACAGTTTCTCATCCTCTGCCAGACACCAGGCATGTAGTTCATAACTAGAATTGCTGCTGCATCTCAAAGTGAAAAACGTGCCGAGCAATGGCTCGTACCTTGAAAAATTCATATGTTAGGTCTCTCGTAGGTTGAGGGATCACTGTACTAGCTTGCCTTTTAAAAAATCAGCATTGAAAAATTCTGTCAACAACTGTTCATACAAGGCCAACTTCATTCTTTTCTTAAATTTGCCATTTGCAGTAAAAATAAAATATGAATAATACGCATTAGGGATTAGCTTGCATTTTAATATAGATTTGCCTGATTTCACATTTCAAATCAATTATCCTTTGAGGTTTTCATTTACTGATATTTTAGAATCCTCCAACCAAAAATGCATCCAACAGTGGATGTGATTCTGAAAATTATATTTGAAATGCATTATATGTTGGGAATAATTTTCCAAAATTTGAATGTTAGGCAAAATTGCATAGAAATTTGTTTGTTTACATGGCACTTTTCTACCAAATGGGACATCAAGCAAAATGTAATTTAAATTATACATCTAAAACAATAAGGAGAACAAAAGTTAAAAAGCATTCAGCTAAACATTCAATTAAAATACTTTTAAAACAGTAAAACAATTAAATACACATCACATACTAAAACATAGCACACCCAATTGCATATCACTGCACCTTGATCAGTCATGGCTGAAGGCTTGTTCAAACAAGAAAACCTTTGCTGCTAGCAAAAAAAAAAAACCAACAGAAACAGATCAAACTTCTGTTGGAAGGGAGTTTCAAAGCCTAGGGGTAGCCACCAATAAATCTTCCTCCTGAGAGAGACGGTGGGATAGAGAGCAGGTGAGATACAATCCTTCCCTTCCACATTTCAGCAAGGTGATATTTGTTCCCTAGAAGCAGTCCCAGTCAACAGTCAACAACCTCACACTGACCTAAATGGTCAGTATACCGTAGCTGTGGCCTGAATCCTTCTGGCTGACCAATAGCACCTCTGTTTTGTCTGAATTAAGCTTCAATTTGCTTGTTCTTAGATAATCTATTACTGACAACAGACACTGATTTAGAAGTAAGATGGTTTCTTTGGGAGATATAGGGTTCAATGTAAAAAGCATACTGATGCAAGTATTCCAAGAAATGTACTTAAACATGGGAGATAATCTCCAAATTGGGAATGAGCTGAATGAAGATTGGGAAACTAAGAGACCACACTTAACAGATTCATTCATCTTTAATTTGGATAAAATTTCTTTTAAACCTTTAGCCAAATTCTTCAATGTCTTTTCTCAAATTTGCCACTTGCAGTAAAAAAAAATTCGTGCCGTGATATGACATTCTGAAGTCTATCTCCCAGTTTGTTTATTCTTTCAGTCGCTTCCAACTCTTTGTGATCTCATGGACCAGCCCATACCAGAGCTCCCTGTTGGCCATGGCCACCCCCAGCTCCTTCAAGGTCAAGCCAGTCACTTCAAGGATACCATCCATGCACCTTGCCCTTGGTTGGCCCTTTTTCCCTTTTCCTTCCATTTTCCCCATTATCTTCTCCAAGGTCTCCTGTCTTCTCATTATCTCCCAGTATTAAGACAGAATATTGGCGTTTCAGGTAAGAATCTTCCAGGAGGAGACTAAAGCACGTACAGAGCCTTGGAATAGGCCGACTCATTTCATATATAGTGCTAATTTCATTCATTCAAAGCTCTGGTCATAATAATATGCCCCAAAGGGCACATTTCTCCATAAACAGCTCTTACAAAGCAACATTCATTGCCCTGTCTGATGATAAATGATTGTGCTACTGGGGAAACAATTCATTTTATCCCAGTCTGGGTTTAAATTCTTATCTAAATTGAGCTTCATGGTGGTTAATCTTTTCATTTGTGGGAAATGGCAAATATTAAGGAGACCACAGTTGTATCTATACCCCAGTATAAAAGTATACAAATATGCCTAGAGACAATTATAAATCTGTTTCCATTTCTTTTTAATAGGGACAATAAGAGAGACTAGCTAATGCTGGCTAACAGTAACACATGAGAGAGATAAATATGCATATGTAACTACATAAATAAATGAAATCTGGGAGATGTCCCAAATCTCCTATTTCTTTTCCATTCTCTTTTTTCAGCCAAACAGAGGAAAGGAATGCACTAAGAATTATTTATATGCTTAGCCGAGTTGCTGAACAATTTAATAACTACAAATTTTAACTATGGCAAAAAAGCAAGTAAGGGATTCTACCCTCCCAAATTTCAGAATCATTTTGAAGCAATAGAAAATGTGTGAATTCAGTGATTCAGATAATATCCCATATTCCTCCCAAAAATTAGATTTATGGTAGTTATTCTTACGAGTTGTGAATTTTCATATTTAAGACCCACAGCTTCTGTTGTATTTACTGGGCAATTGGTGGTTGATCTATTCTAATGTCACAAGATACACAACATTAAGGTTAATGTTTCAACATGTGTAACACTTCAGAGATGAACAGTTTATTGTAACATGGACCTTAATGGATGGTATCCCACCTCTCTAGAAGCATAGAGTATATATCCCACGCCATTCAATATATCTGATGAAAGGGCCTATAATCCACAAAAGCTACAAACAATCTGTTAGCCTTGAAATGCCAATGGTGGTAGTGAATGTTAAAAGATGGGATGATCAATCTGTAAAACTGTCTACTGCCTTGCACCATGTTACCATGTTACCCAGGGGTTTTGGGTAGCAGATCCTGTCCTTATTTGGCAGTGTCCCAAAAAGAAAGATGATAAAGAACAATTAAGAAGAGAATGATCCTAAATTCAGTGACCTTTATATAGATTCCACCCCACAATTTTATAAAGTACAGTAATAGCTTTTCATAATGTTCTCATTGTACCACAAGAAGAGAGAAACTGGATGAATCAGTATCCATGATGATTCCAAGTCAACAGTTGGGAGAAAGAGGACGGGAGCCAAGGGAGAAGAAGAGCTTTGAGTATTCTGGCCAACAATATAGCTTGATAGCTGTTCTCAACTCCTAATGAATTAATGTTTGCATAATGCATGGAGCCCAATTTAGAGAACTCAACACTCCTTCACCTTAAAGATGGCCAGTTGATTTGTGTGCATGTGATCAAGAGACAATGCTGTTCAGATAGGAAATGATTCAAAGAAACTTAGCAAAGAAATGCAGAAAGCCCTTCCTATCGAGTGTCTATAGTATCACTGCTTGGCATTTTTATTCTGCAATTACCAGACAGTCTAGTCCTGATTTCTGTTTCTATGCAAGGCCCAAATGAAGCAAAGAAGGAACAATTAATACCTCAAAGGAGCATAAGGGAAGAAAAGAGATTTTGATGGGCAAAGAAACGTTTTATTATACTTTCATCTCAGTCTATTATCCCATCGAGTGAGATAAAACGGAACATACTGAATCATCTAGAATCTGAATCTTCTGGCTAATTAATCTCTGATTTATGAAATGTTTATTATCTCTGAAGCTGTGTCTGCAGAACAGGGAGGGAGACCCTCTAGCCTTCTGGATGGTTGCAACCCCACAGGGATTCACTCGTGCTGTGAGCTTCTTTTGCCTTTGTCTCCAATAACTCACTGATTTTTAAGGCCATTAAAATTTTGAATAGAAATGAGCTGTAGTGAAAGATTTTCTTTGTTCCATGGAACTGAACTGTAATTTTCAGTCAAGAAAGCTATGCCACTTGAGCTTACTACTGAGAAATTGTGCATCAAATACAGTTATGCTTTGCATGCCAGAAGGCTTTTGCATTGGGTTTTACACACAGGTATAGTTCAATTGTACTGATCTACTTGGCAGGGGGTTGGACTGGATGGCCCATGAGGTCTCTTCCAACTCTACTATTCTGTGATTCTAATCTTTACACACTTAGGACCTCATCACATTAGTCTTTGGCCCTGCCAGAGCCCATCACATGACACTGGGCTACTTCTGGTGGGACTACATCCTAGCTCTGTCGTGCAAGCATCGTAGAACAGAGGCTTCCTGTGTTCTCATCCAGTAGCTGGGGAAAGTGTGGGATGGCGATGAGGTTGATGTGGGGTGTGGGGCAGCAGTTTCCCCCGCTGTCCACCAGATTTGCTCTGCTTCCCCATAGATGCCCCTGCTTTCTCTCAGCTTGAGGACCTTGGTCTGATTAGGTTCTCAGTGGAGAAAATGTTCAGACTGGTAGGTTTGGATGCACAATGTGCTCTCAGTATCAAGAACAGCTAGAATACAGTACCTATCAATGAATATTAAAGACATGTTGAAAGCCCACCAACAGGTCCTAAGTGTAACAACTCTTCCCTGTCATTCTCACACAGACACACACACACACACACACACACACACACACACACACACATATATATATATATATATATATATATATATATATATATATATATATAAAACACTTGATATATTGAACAACTATATCTTAAAGCCAGCAGACTATACTGGCCCAAATATCAAACTAAAGCTGTAGAGATCCAAATTCAAAGTTTCAGTCTGTCATGTTATTCATTTTTATTCGATAACCTGTGTTATAGAATTGTTGTGAGGACAGAGTTGATAAGGGAAGATCTCAGGAGGTTTGATTGAGCTCTCGGAGAGCTGCAGTTGCATGCCCACCCTGGCCTTGATGAGAATAAAGCAGCACAGTCTTGCTTTTATGTTATTGTTTTACTTGGTAGTTTTGTTATGCATGCATCAAGTCCTCAAGAAAACCTTTAGGGAAGATCTATGGAGGTTTGATTGAGCTCTTGGGAAGAGCCTTGACAAGGCAAAAAATAATAAGTGCAAACCAGTAACAAAAATGTTAGCTAGACATGAACAGCACTGCCAAATCACAACTCGGAGATCATGAGCCTTAAATCCATAATAGTAAAATATGTAGCCACCTCACTATTTGCATAAACTGGCAATCCATTGTGGTGATTGGCACAATCAAAATAGTTAAATCAAGAAATGTCTTGCTGAAGCCATATGATCATTAGCTACAGAGAGTCACTATTGCACCCCAAGGCAGCGTGAGCACTTGAAAACCAGACAAGAGCCAATATAACACACTATATCTTTATTAAAACAATTATAGATCCAAAAGAAATTAGGTATAAAGTCTGAGTAAGGAATAGTTCTTGTCAGAAAGTCAATGACAGGTGCAATTGTGTGAAGGAAAAGGTCCGAGATTATAATCCAAAATGAGAACTCGTTAGCTTTCCCAAGAAATCAAATCCACGAAATTAAACAGGGAAACAAGGCTGGTAAAAAACAGAGTTCTATCCACTGGAAATGCTTTGTAGCAATCAAGGTAAACAAGGTGTCAAAGCAGAGGCGAACTTGAATCAGGAACGAGGAATAACATCCGAAGTAATGTCAGGGTCTACTTGAGAGTTGCGGCCCGGCGCAGCCTGACTGGAAACTGGAAACTGGAAACTTGGCTTGAACAGGAACTAGGAACGGAGAAACCTTTCTCCAGAAAGCATTGTTGACACCGCAAAGGAATCTACCGAAAAACACACTTTTAACAGATTCTGGTCTGTTCAGAATTTGGGGAGTACAAACTCCCAAAACTTTCTCAAGGGAACGCTACCCATTTTCCCATCTGTTTGCCAGTCTCTGGCTGCGGTGAATTTCCTGTTTTGCCCTCCTTTGTCTAGTCACAAAATCTCTACGATTAAACACTCCATTCCCAGACATTTCTTCCACATCTGGCTCAGTTTGCGATGAAGGACTAGAAGAATCCTCCCAAATTAACAATTCTCCAACGTCAACATTTTCAGGCACCTGCAGCTGTAAAGGCCCCTCTGTGGAGGGTGCAATGTCAGTGAATTCCTCCTCATTATCTATGTCAAAGTGCAGGTCCTGAAATGCTGCAGGCCTTGGTGCCCGAGCTGGCTGGGACCTAACAGTCACCTCACCATTCAATACAAATAGTGCTCCCACATGAATGTATCCCAGAGATAAGTATTATGGGAGCCTTCATGACTTCCTCAGCATCTGTTTGGGCCACAGTTATATATGTCAAAGCACATATCAACATCAGCACTCTTGCTGAAAAAGTATTCCCTCTTGTAATAATACACTCACAAAATTGGACTATAAATTCACTATAGACAAGACAGATTTATATTAAAAACTGTTCTTCTATAAAAACTTTAGCAAAAACCACTCTGGTTTATAAAGTTTTGGCACAGACAAGTGGTGGCAAACCTACGGCATGTGTGTCAGAAGGGGAATGCAGCACAGTCTCTCCTGGCATAAGCATCTCATCCGCCTCCCATTCGCCATCTCACCTTCCTTTGTTCACCCATTTGTCCACCTCTTTCCTCGCTCACCCACTCCAATAGTCCATTTATCTGCCCCCCTGCTTGCCCACCTGCTCACTTGCCCCCCTCACTTGCTTGTCCACTTGCCCACCCCATCCCCGCTTGCCTGTCCACTCAGCCCCTGCTCCCCAGAGTGGCCTACCTTCCTCCTCCTCCCTGGTTTGGGCACTCTGATTCTAAAGGTTTCATCATCACTAGCCTAAACTCTTTAGAAATACCCTCTCCAACAGCATCACTGGAGCTATAGTTTTAAAAGGTAACTTTTACAAGTTGGGAAGAATACATTGAGAACAATAGTATTAGGTTAAACACTTCCTTTTGAGTGCATTCCCTATTGAATACAAGATGGGCAATGATTTGTGGTATGCTTTATAACCTACTGATTTTTGTCAGCTGAGGAGCAAGTAACCTTGTGAATGAGCTGATGAAGGTGAATATATTCAGAAGAAACTGAAAAGAGCTGCAGGTGACAGCAATACCTGATAGACAGAGAAATGAGGTAAGGAGAAAGAAGAAAGAAGGTAAGCCTGACAGAAGATGATAAACTCTGAAGGACAGAGTCAATAATAAGGTTCAAAATAGAAAGTTTTCTATAAGCAAACAAAAGAACATCTTTAACAGAAATTCCAATGGGCCTTTCATTCCCATTTCAAGAGACAAACTAGACAGGAACATCTACTCTTTTTAAATATATTTTACTCACATTTAAGTAGTGATCAGTACTGCAAAATTAAATTTTCAAAACATTGTCAAGCAGACAAAAGCTCATTCTAGTCTTTGTAATAGCGCCAAATGCTATTTTCCACTACTGACATTTCTAAAACGATCCTTAGAAGATATGACAAATCCCTCTAGGGCCCCTTCTACACTGCCATATAATCCAGATTATCAAATCAAATAATCCAGATTATATGATTTGAATTTGATTGTATAAATCTACACTGCCATATAATCCAGTTCAAAGCAGTTTACCAGCTGTTAGGATTTCTGGGAGTTGAAGGCCAAAACATCTGGGGACCCACAGGTTGAGAACCACTGTTTTAGAGGATGAACACAGGTTCCCCTCCCCCCAAAAAAAAGTTCAGAGAAGAAGAGGCAGCAGCATAAGGCAGTAAGCAGAATTCTGGGAAATGTAGTTGGGAAGGTGAGAATGCCTATGGCAGAGAATTCAAAAGACCACATCCTTCCCGCATTAAAGCCTCAATGTGAATGTGGTCTCTGCCTCTCTCTCTGGGCCAGCCATCTGCTGGAGGGGCTTTTTCCTTGCCTGGCCATCCAGCCAGACATCCCTCCCTCCTTTCCTCTCTCCCTCCCTCACCTTGGGGAAAAGAGCAGGGCTCCTTCCTCCACTCCAGCCTCACCATCCTCCTCGGGGCCCTTTGGAGGAACCAAACCCAGCCCTCTTGGGGGAAAATGACACCCCCAATGGAGACCTGGAGCCATTTACAAGACTTACATAACTCATCTGAAAGTCATAGGTCAGTGTTTTGAATCTTAAGTTTTTTGCATGGCTGCCCCTCACATTTCTAAATATAGCTTCATATGTACAAATCTAACAAATTAGATCCAACTAACGAGTTATGAACAAAGTTTTCCACAGCCCTAGTGTTTACATTTACAACTAAATGTTTAGTTTTTATACGTATTTTATATACCTGGGGTCATGTAAAATTTATTGGACAGAAAAAGGTCATGGGTGGGAAAAGTTTAAGATGCTCTTTTATAGATAAATTCAAAAACACTGGATGATGAAGTGACTGGAGAAGAAGAGGATGGTAGATTCATCTCTCCCCGCCTCCTCAAACAGTAAGTCCTCTTGCCAGTTATGTACGCCTCCCAATGGCTGGATAGGCACAACATTTTTAGGAACTTGGTTTGTTACACTTTGGTGATACATCAATTGTTTCTCATTGGTTCCAGCAAACAATAAGCTCCATTCTACATCTTATTTCTGGCAGAAAGATGTCATTTCCATCACAGTTAAAGGAAGCCTGTATAGATAAAGAGTGATTTATATCCAATTCAAACAATAATTTGGAAATAAATAGAATAGCAATAGACTGGCATTTTCATTTTTAAAAACCCATTTTGGCAAAGCACATTAGTTTGCTGGTATTTCTACAGCTGCAAAATGCTTCTGCAGTGTATTTGGGGGTCTATGAAAAGGAGTCAAAGGAGAGAAAGAGGAGAAATGCTGATTTCATTATGGAAGCAGAATAATGTTTAACCAGAAAGCAGTCTTTTTAAGACCTCTGTCTTCAAAAGCAGAAAGCAACTTGGGCACAAAGGAGAAAGGGGATACAAGGATACAAGAACTGAACTTGGAAAAATGCCATGGGACTATTGTTAAGTGGAGTGGGTTGGCAAATCTGAACTGTGAACAAAGGACTGAGGTGGAATCAGAGCCTGCAGAAAATATATGTGGGAGTAGAAAATGGGCAGAAAAGCAGAAAATTATGAAAGAATACAAAAGGAAGCTCACATGAATAATATCCATTAGCATATAAAAATAAATGAGTCAGCACTTACCGAATGTATGAGCTAAGCAATGGTACTAGCATGTAGGGAAGATTGTTTACATTTCCTGGATTTGTTAGGCACATGTGGATAAGAGAGGTACTCCATCTCACCTGCCACATCACCAGTGTCCTTCCTTATATCCACATGGGGATGACAAATTCAAATGTGGTTTACTTACATAAACATTCATTTGCATATATAGAGTGATGTGATTCAGGTGACTTGTACCAGAGATTGAATGACAGGATGCTCTGGAGCTGCAAGGAGAGCTGGAGATGCAGAGGTACTGAGCACCCCACAATCCAGCATAGCTGCTGCTGAGGGAATAAACACTGTCCTGACATAAAATTGGAGGAGCAACACTGCCAGCTTCTGGGATCCCAGCAGAGAGGCAATAAACACACTCAGGTGAAGGGAGACTAGAAGGACATACTTTCCACTTGTACATATTTTTGGGAAACATTAGTCACAATTCTTAATTTGTCGATTATTTTGAATGACACCACTGCACATGTGCCCAAAACTCAGTTATAAGAGATAAAGTTTTTAAACATACAGATATTGAATTTAAATAAGATATCTCGATTTTTTGGTGTAGGGATATTGGGCCTGCAAGAAAATACATGGATTGGACAATGTTATAGAGAAGACATTCCTCCCCTCTTTGTGCCTGTGCTTTGAAAAGTTACTTTTGACTGCAGCTCCAAAAATGCCCCAGTCAATATGGCTACTTTACAAGCTTTTGTCCCAATGAATTTTCTGGGGTGGCCCAAATGTGAAATCATGTGGCCCAGGTCCATGTTTACGCATGCCCTAAACAAACAGAAGAACTCTGCATTCTATATAGATTCTTACATACTATATATATTTTAATGTTGTGTGCCTTCAAGTCATTTCCAACTTATAATGACCCTATAACAAACATGTCAGATAGTTCTGGTCTAAGAGTGTGTGACTCACACAATGTCATCCAGTGGGTTCCCATGGCTGAATAGGGAATTAAATCATGATCTACAGAGTCGTAGTCCAATGTTCACAAGCTTTGTTGGGCCTACTGCAAGAGTGACCGAGGGCCCTTCCACACAGCCATATAACCCAGAATATCAAGGCAGATAATCCACAATATCTGCTTTGAACTGGGTTATCTGAGTCCACACTGCTATATAATCCAGTTCAATGTGGATTTTATAGAGCTGTGTGAAAGGAACCCCAGAGACCTAAGCATCTGCCACCCAGCTTTGCTGCCTTGCTCAGCTCTGGGCTTACCTACAAAGAGACCTGCAGCCACAGCCCCATTCTAGCCAGCTGACTCAGCAGCCTCCAAGGAGCGAGCATAAAAGGAGTCACCCAAGAGACCTGGGAGAGCTTTATTGAGCCTTGCTTCAAGAGAGACCCAGAGGCCTGAGCATATGCCACCCAACTTTGCTGCCTTGCTTGGCTCTGGGCTTACCCACCTGCAGCCGCAGTCTCATTCCAGCCAGGTGACTTAGCAGTCTCCTGTCTATGTTGTACTGTCTTATACTGTGTATTGTTTGTGGTAAAAATAGTACATTGGGTGGATACTTACCACTCTGGGACTGTTACTCCAGCTGGTGGTAAGAGAACCAGCTGAAGTGAGAGGGCTACTCAGAACCACCTAGTTGAATACAAGGCAGTCCCCTGGTGGAAGTAGGGTGCTGCTGGCCAGCTAATTGGCCTGGTCGAGTGGGATATACCAATTGACTGTGTGTTAGTGTTGTATTAATGTTCTATAGGTTGTCTTTCATGTTTTTATTTCTTTGGTTTTGCTTGTCTCCCTGGCAGAGGAAGATATAGCAATAGCACAGTCACCTGCCCTTATAGAGGAAAGAAAGAAAGAAAGATGTTTAATACCTAATTCACCTTCCAGTCACGCTGCCAGCCTGAGGAACTTGAAGAATGAACCAGACCACCCACAAAATTTCACCTTGCTCTTAAGAAGTGCCAGGTCAGTGAAAAATACAACTGATATAATCTATGATCTCCTCAAATATGAGGGAGATGACCTAGCATGCTTCACTGAAACCTGGCTGGGATATGATAGTACTCCAACCTGGACCTAGCCCCTCCCAGCTAAATCTGAAAACTAGGGATAGACAGATGATTCTCTTAGTGTACCATTCACCCTGCTGCCTAACAGAATCCCTGGCTGACCTCACAGAACTGGTCTCAGAGGTGTTGTTGGAATTGCTCAGACTTTTGCATCTGAGTGTCTTTAATATACCCCAGGAGGCCAGTTTGTCAGATGCAGCTCGGGAATTCATGGTATTCATGACAAACATGGACCTATCCCAGTTGGTTTCTGGACCAATCAACGACATTCAAAACCATTGACCATGGTATGCTGGAGGGGCTGGGAATCAGAGGCAATATGTTGAAGTGGTTCCAGTCATACCTCTCAGACAGGTTCCAGACAGTGGTGCTTGGGGATAGCTGCTCCTCAAAAAATGAGCTGTTATATGGCACTAGGTGCCATTCTATCCCCAATGCTCTGTAATATTTACATGAAGTCACTGGGGGAGATCATCTGTAGGCATGGGGTGGTATGCTATTGACACCCAAATACATTTCTCCATTCCTTCAAAAACAGCTTCAGCTAAGGATTGCATGTCTCCTCTGAATGAATGTCTGGAGGATGCAATGGACTGGATTAGGAATAGCAAATTGAAACTAAATCCAGACAAAACAGAGGTGCTTGCCATCAAGGGTCCTAAGCTGGGAATGGAGGTGTGTCAACCAGTTCTGGATAGGGTCACACTCTCCATAAAAGACCGTGTTCGCAGCTTGGGAGTGCCCCTGGATCCGTCTCTCCAGATGTTAGCCCACATAGATGTGACACTCAGGAGTTCTTACTACCAGCTTTGGCTGATATGCCAGCTGTGCCCCTTCCTAGATTTGAAGGACCTGAAGATGGTAGGGCATGTGCTGATAACCTTCTGCAATGCTCTTTACATTGGGCTACCTTTGTACCAAGTTTGGAAACTTCAGTTGGTTAAAAATACGGCAGCCAGATTGCTTACAAGACCATCCATGAATGGACATATTACACCTATCCTAAAGTCACTCAACTGGCTGCTAATTAGTTTCTGGGCAAAGTATAAGGTGTTGGTATTGATCTTTAAAGCCCTACATGATTTGGGTCCAGGTTACGTATAGGATCACTTTTTCCCATACAATCTGGCCCAAACACTGAGGTCCTCCAGGGGCAGCTACTCCACCCTGCCAGAACCCAACTGGCAACCACTACCCAGAGGACCTTTATGTCGCCCCCCCCTCAAGACTGAGGAATGACCTACTGGATGAGTTCTGACAGCTAGATCAGCTGTTGGAATTTAGAGCACAAGTGAAGAACTATCTCTTCTGCCAGGCCTACCCAAAAAGTTTTAATGACGAATTTTAAACTTCCACTCTATGTCTAACTTTTGTTTTGTATTTTTATATGTATTGTATGGAAATATGCTTTAATACGTGTATTCTATAGAGTATTTTTAAATTATGTGTTTTGATTATGTGTTTTAGCAATGTTGTAACTTGCCTCGAGCTGTGAGGAGAAGCAGGTCAGAAATAAAATAATAACAATAACAACAACAACAACAACAACAACAACAACATCACGTTGGCACTCACTATCTGTATTACCTCAATTTTACTAAAGCAATAGCAATGACACATGGGGTCTGTATTTTCTTTTTTTTTAAGTATCAGTTACAAATTATTGACACCAATTCCCTATTGTCAGTCCCATTTACACATACACCAAGGTCCTCAGGTTATATTAACTAGGACAGACATAGAAGCTTGAAGCATTCTCAGTTTAGTCTACATTATTTTAAAGTTATTTTCAAGCTATGGATAGAAACCTCTGCTGTGAAAATCTTTCTTCTGCACATCATAATTTGTTCTGCTTAAGTGCTACATCCTAGTTTCAGCAGGCACCCTATAAAATCTTGGCGCCCTAAGGCATGTGCTTAAAGTGTTCACTGGCAAATTTGGACATTGAAAGTATAATCTTAGGATGAAACCCATGATAAAACGTAATATTGGTTGCAAGCAGAGGAAAATTTGCTTTTAGCTAGGACTGCGGATAGAATTCATATGTGCCACCTCTGAGGTTTCTTCAGGATCCTATTTACCTGGTGAATATTGAAAAATCAGTCAGACCTGAGGACAAGAACCATGGGAATCTGAATGTGAAATTCACCTAGAAACAAAAAGAACACTGAAACTTTATTTCCCCCTCACGTTTCAGAACCTTTACCTTCATTAGGAGGCAGGGTAAAATACCTATGAAATCCAAACCATTACAGAACCTTTCTCAGAATAAAATGCCCTTTTAAAAGCTGATTTGAAAAAAATCTATTGATTTTAAATTAAATAGACTGTAATAATACAAAATCCAGATTCTATTTTACATATCTCATGGCCCAATTTTTGTATTTTTACCATTTTTGCAAAGTAAGAATAGTAGCATCGTCTACAGAAAAATTCTGTTTTAAAATGCCATTTAACTGTAGCAAACTTTGAAACAGCTTAATGGAAGAAAAGGGGAAATAGCCACATTGTTTGGATGTTTTTAGAAGCAACTATAATCCAAAAAAAGTTTTCTAGGCTTTGAGAGAAAATACATGATTCCTGACCTATCAATGTCTCCACTGGAACAGTGGTTTCTGTGGTCCAGTTGTTAGCCCCAACTAAAGTAAATCCTTTGAATTAATGTGTGCAAGTCATGTTAGAGCTGGAAAAGAGATTCTGAAATATCTCCAGAGTGGTGTCATTTAGAACAAAACCCAAGTAGTTGTGAATAACAGACAAAATGAGCTACAAAGATCTCTGCAGTTAGAAAGTCTAATGTTCTTTATAATAATACCTTTAAAAGACTCTTAATAAAAATGATTCCCACAACCACAATTTTCTTGTATAGATTGTTTCTAACATTTTTTTTATCAAGAATTGGAATTAGTGGTGTCTTGCTTGCTTTTTTTCCTGTGAAAAAAGCTAAGAAAGGGCATAGAGAAAGCAATGGAAAGTTCAGATTTAGTTGTCTTCATTAAATAGTAAGTAGCAGTTCTCAGCTAGACATGAAATTCTTGGATCAACATTCTTCAACGAAGAAAATTGTTGACTTTTTAGTTCTTTCTCAGAGAATAAGTGAAAAATCCTACACCAGTTATCAGAGTTCTTAACGGTGTTGGGACACCTTTTTTATCCAGCAAAGGAACATCTGTGAATATTTCGTACATCTCCACATGAACCT
Organism: Anolis carolinensis; assembly: GCF_035594765.1. Classification (NCBI taxonomy): domain Eukaryota; kingdom Metazoa; phylum Chordata; class Lepidosauria; order Squamata; family Anolidae; genus Anolis; species Anolis carolinensis. Next base: position 110,849,400 of record NC_085843.1, read on the forward strand.
TTGAGCATCTCCACAACTCAAGCTTTGTAAATATGTTATTGTTATATGTCCTGTGGCGTTCTATAGGCTTCCATGGCAACCTCTCTTGAGATTCAATTCTAGACAAAAAGACATCACACAATCAAGGCTGAACTCTCCTCGTTCAATAACACACTCAATATTGCAACAGTTCCAAACAGGCAGATCGGCAAAAATACTCAATTGCCTACCAAGGTTTTCACCAACTCACCCAAGCATTTAGAGAGTAAACAGAATGAAAGTTACTGTTATTACAGAGCTAAAAATCTTATCAGGTTGACTCTCCATGCAAAACCTACCCAATATAGAGCCTTGTCACAGGCTCATCTTATTCTCAGGATGGGGATCCATTCTGCTCTGGGGAAAATTCCATCCTAGGCAACATGGAAAAGTGATGTGACACTGAGGGCTTAATTATCTGCACAAAGTTAAGACTGGCTCTGTGTGCAAGGAAAAGAGTGGCCTTCAAAAAGTGGGATGGAATATGTCAAATGAAGTGAAAGACTGTCTTCCTCTTTTAAATCCTAGCCGATTTTTGCTGGCCTATGCAAAAAGCTGGAAAAAGCATTCTACTTAGATTTTCAGTCCAGCATAAATTAATTTGAGGGACATTTACCCCTAATTTACCCTCATAAGCAGGAGTGGAAGATTCCGCCATATCCTGGAGTGGTCAAGTGTCATATCCTGGAGCAGTGGGACTTTGAGGAACTGGTGGAGAACTGGGGAGCAGCAAATGTGGATGGTAGGCTGCATATAGCAGATTTGGATCCATATTCTGGATTCTTTTGTTTGTATACTTTGATATACTTGTAGTTTTGCATATTCTACAAAACTACATCACAAGTGTACAAACAGAAGTCAATAACTGAGTAGCATCAATCAAACTGAAATACAGTGAGTAGAAAGGGTAGGGGCAAGTTAGTCTCTCCTTGCACACAATTCAAGTTGAAGCTCCCCCCCCCCCCCGAAAGGGGACAAAAAGTCCTGAATAGGCAAGGGAATATATAAGGCCAGCTATTAAACAGTTGATTGACACCTTAGTAGAAGCAAAAACAAAAAGACAGAGGTCAACAAGCCACATGGCAATGCTCAGAAGTAGGTTGAGATGCAAGATAAATGGTGGCAGGGATATAAAATAGTAAAATTTACAGGACACGAAGCCAAAAATTGTACTTTCCCTGTTACTCCTAGTCCCCTCTCTCAGTCCTATTATTGTCTATCAAGCTTTCTTCCAATCACAGCTTCTACCACTGAAAAATGTGGTGTTTAAATCTATAGTGCTGGCAGGAGATGTGGTGAACTGAGGAAACAAATACAGCCTACGAAAAAACTCTTCTCTATATTATTCCCAGGAAAATGCCCTGAAATTGCATTTAAATACAGTATGGGGTTGGGAAAGAGGACTTTATACTTGAACTTTTAAAAGCCCATAATGAACACAATTAACATCATTGATCCTAATCTCTGGAATCAAGTCAGGTGTGACCCAATTTAACTAGAAACAGATTCTATAAGGAAAGCTTCTAAACAAATGTTGCATTTTTAATAAGGGTAACTTTATTATGCGAGGCCGATTTAAGGCAGAATACAAGTATGTCCAAAAGAATAAAGGCTGGCATTTTCTGAAACAAATATTTTGAGAATAGTTCTTTTAAAGAGAGTGTTAGTCTTCCATTTTAATAATTTCTGCCTAATTCACAAATTCCACTGCCTTCTAGCTCCACACAACCCAGCAGATTTAAAATATTTACCTAGCTTCCCTGATGTATGACATGAATTTAAACAAAGTGGAATTGGATAATTATGCATCAAAGAAGCAAAATAAAAAGACGAATTCTCACAGCCACCAGTTAATTGCAAAAACAAAAGCCCAGTGCTGCCTAAGATTGAATTTTTCAAAGACCACTTATGAGATAGCAAGCTGGTATATAATTTGGTAATACATTTCTGCATTTTTTTAAAAAAATCAAAGGGCTCAGAACTTTCCAGCTTTTTACTTGAAAACTAAACACGGCATTGTTTGGAGCAATTTCTTATTTGGTAAATGGCTGAAGGAAATCATGTATACATACTGGCAATGAAATCGCTAACAGGTAACAGGTAGCTCAGGTAACTGTTCATTTTGTCTTTTGGGAGGGAAATACCCCCAAAAGACTACTACTACTACTTAGGCGATCCCTCGTCATTCGAGGACGATAGTCTTCCAACCTTGGTATCTTGGGTGTGTGTTCTTAGGTGGCTGAACAGACCGATTCTTGACCCGCATATTCTCTCGTAGTGAGGACATCGGTTTCCAGGTGGAAGGCGGTCCCGGTCGGGGTTGGCTTGACGCTCCTTCCTCTTGGCACGTTTCTCCCTTAAGCCCTCCGTTCGTGCCTCTTCGAACTCCACAGCACTGCTGGTTACAGCTGACCTCCAGTTAGAGCGCTCAAGGGCCAGGGCTTCCCAGTTCTCAGTGTCTATGCCACAGTTTTTAAGGTTGGCTTTGAGCCCATCTTTAAATCTCTTTTCCTGCCCACCAACATTCCGTTTCCCATTCTTGAGTTCGGAGTAGAGGAGCTGCTTTGGGAGACGGTGATCGGGCATTCGGACAACGTGGCCAGTCCAGCGGAGTTGATGGCATAGGAGCATCGCTTCAATGCTGGTGGTCTTTGCTTCCTCAAGCACGCTGACATTTGTGGGGTGCAGGGGACAGGAAAGGCAACCACCCTACTTTCCTAGGCTGCTTGAGCCTGGGGAGTGTTCAATTGCTGTGGGGACACTGATCCTGGATTCAGCATAGGGATCTGGGGTGGGTGTCTCCATTGCCCCAACATAGGGGAAGGTCAGAATCCTGCTACAGGATTCAAATCTTCCCTTGCATGTTTTTTTCACCCATGGTGCAGCCACATTAACCACTTGCCCCAGTTTAACTTGCATCATCCTGTGTGCATTGTATGCATGGCTGGCCCAACATGGAGGCCACCTGAGGCGACCGCTTCGGGCGCAGGTCCCTGGGGGTGCCATCAAGCTCCCCCCCCCCCCCAGCGGGGACCATGGGCTTGCTCATCGGCGAACAGGAAGGCCTGATCGGCGACGAGCGAGCTCTCCCACTGCAGCATGGCTGGCTGGGCAAGGCCAGCCAGGACAAGGCACACTGGGTGGGAGGCGGGGCACCGTCAGGGCGGTGCCCTGCCTCCCGCCCAGCACGCCCTGGCCCCGCCTCCCACACTGCGCGAGAGGCGGGGTCAGGGCGAGCAGTGTGGGAGGAGGGGCCAGGGTTGGCTCTGCCTCCCGCGCTGTTCGCCCTGGCTCGGCTGCCGTTGCCTAGCCGGCCAGGCTGCAGAGGAAGTCCCTCCAGGCCGCGGTTGCCGCGGCCTGGAGGGACTTTCCCGCCGCCTGGCCAGCTGGGCAGGGTGTGCGGGGCGGGAGGCAGGGTCCTGTCAGGGCGGTGCCTTGCCTCCCGCCCAGCGTGCCCTGGCCCCGCCTCCCATGTTACATGAGAGGCGGGGTCAGGGTGAGCAGCGCGGGAGGCGGGGTCAGGGTTGGCTCTACCTCCCGCGCTGCTCACCTTGGCTCGGCTGCCGTTGCCTAGCCAGCAAGGCTGCAGATAAAGTCCCTCCAGGCCGCAGTTGCCACGGCCTGATGGGACTTTCCCGCCGCCTGGCCAGCTGGGCAGGGTGCGCGAGGTGGGAGGTGGGGTCCCGTCAGGGCAGTGCCCTGCCTCCTGCCCAGTGCGCCCTGGCCCCGCCTCCCACGCCCCGTGGGAAGCAGGGCCAGAGCGCAGGAGGCAGGGCCAGAGTGTGGGAGGCGGGGCCTCCCGCGGCGCATGGCCATGCCTCCCACAGCACGGGGGGCGCAATTCCCCCCCCCGCTTAACGTGTAAATTTATCTCGGGCTGGCCCTGATTGTATCGATGCACACGGGATGATGAGATCCTCAAATTGCCTTAAATTGAGGTGTAGATCTGCCCGAAAATTTGCTAAGAGAAATGTATGACTGGGTTAACACAATGCAGAGTCATCTTGAATGACATAAAACTAGCATTACAGTAGAGTCTCACTTATCCAACCTTCACTTATCCTACGTTCTGTATTATCCAACGCAGTCTGCCTCCTACAGCTGTTTCTCTAGGCAGCAACGAGCAGCAGACCAACACACCCAAGAACAACACAAGTGCAGCAACGTTCCCAAACAAATGGCCGACTTGTTGTAAAACATGATGTTTTGCTACTTGATTTGTAAAATCATAATGTAATTTGATGTTTAATAGGCTTTTTCTTAATCCCTCCTTATTATCCAACATTTTCGCTTATCCAATGTTCTGCCAGTCTGTTTATGTTGGATAAGCAAGACTCTACTGTATATGCATCCACTTGATCGTAGTGTACAAAAAAACTGCTGTTTTAGATCCTTCCAAAAGACGCTTTGACAAACAGAAAATGATCCATAAGAGTAATTAAATCTCAAGAAAGGCATTTCAATATGACATATGAGAGGGGCCTGTGCAAATATACATGAATAATTTTTTACTGGAAAATGATGGATCATTTCTTTGGAAACCCCTTTTCAACCACATTTCCCCCACCTTATTACAGAACCATCCTCTTTATAATAGTTTAGTGTTGAGTATTCTTATTTTTTGTGAACAAGCATCACTGGAAAAAAAAAGTACTATGCCTTTTGTAAGACAGAATTAAATGCCATTCACTATTCTATTTTCCTATTAAGGCTTTGCTGGCTGACCATATCAAGATTGTTTGAAGCAACACTGAACTACAGGGGAGTTATCCATTATTGAGATGAAGAGAATATGAAAAACATGCTTTCAATGAAAAAACAAGGCAAAAATAATCATAATAAAAGGAATGTGTTGTTCTATAGATCATGAACATTCTTCTTAAACTACCAATACAAAAAGAAAACAAAGACCAAGCAGTGGGGAGCTGACAGCCATGCATTTAGTCAAAGTGAAATATTTGATTCATTTTTTTCCTCCAGGTAACACAAAGAAAGCCAAGCAACAGGACCATCTGTTTCAGACTTAGGAATAACAAACAGCTAATTATCTTCTTCACTCATAACTACAAATCAACAGGATGACTTGTGCACTGTTTCTAGTGATTCATAGTGCTATGTGTGTAAAATAAGCTTGCATCCTGCTTAACGGAAATGAGGCAGAATCTTTTGTTCCTAGTGAAAGCAAAGAACTCGGTGAGATAAATATCCACACATTTTACTACCTGTCTCTGAGGGACTGGAGACAAAATCAGTGTAGATCAATATAAAAAGAAATCAGTTGTATTCCATTTTGACATGGTGTGTAGAATGTGATTTATTATTTTGTAGCTGTTGGTACTGTTCTGATGGAAATAAAAACTCAGACTCCTAGTGTTAGGAATCCCTGTGATATTGTGGTTGCACAGCCAATTCTCTCATATTCAGTGGATCATATTTTTTCATACTTTATGGTCTAGAAGAGTATTTCACAATTACGATGACTAAATAGCCTCAAGTCATCGCAGCCTCAAATCAAATTTTATTTCTTACCCGCCTCTCCTTGTGTCTTGAGGTGGGTTACAGGACAATTAAAACACATAAACACTGCAAAAACACCACAAATACACATATTAAAATGTATATCTTCAAAAGCTACACACCAAAATGTATATCTATAAAATACATATCAAAATACACAAACCAAAGATCAAACAAAGGACATACATTTAAAATTCATGGTTAAAGACTGTCTGGGTAGGCTGGCGGAAGATATGGGTCTTTACATGGTTTTTAAATTCTGACAGCCCAATGACAGAAAATTACCCTTTCCCAGATTTACCTTTAAGTAACTGTAGCCTTATGTTAATAGAATCATAGAATCATAGAGTTGGAAGAGACCTCGTGAGCCATGCAGTCCAACCCCCTGCCAAGAAGTAGGAAAATATATTCATCAAGTTTCATCCCATCTTTACCCTCCACAAAGTACCTTAGGAAAATTTATTTATTTACATCATTTATATTCCGCCCTTCTCACCCCGAAGGGGACTCAGGGCGGATCACATTACACATATTAGGCAAACATTCAATGCCTTTTTAACACAGGACAAAGACAAACAAACATAGCTCCGAGCGGGCCTCGAACTTATGACCTCCTGGTCAGTGACTCATTGCTCTCCTGTCTGCGCCACAGCCCCGGGCCAATGGAGAAAGGTATATCTAAAGTGCATTCCATTTGATCCTCATAATACATATTTTACAATGAAAAACAGTGATGGCACTAATTTCATTCTTTAGAAAGCAATGTGTAATTTTAGGGTTTTTTTCCTGCAAGGACAGCTCTAAAACTGCGCAATTTTCAAATACAATTTGCAATTCAGGATTTATTCTGCACAACATTCACCAGTGGATCTTTTTTGTCCAAAAGAAACATTTTCTGCAAAGATAAAATACTTGTTTACAGACATACTATTTTTCTGTGAATTAAAAAAATACTAGCATTCTCTCCATCCCTACTATACAGTAATTGGCACAGAGAATTTATACTGTCTTCTGTCTCTCGCTAATATGAAATTAAGGAAAGAGGGAATTTCCAGGGGATCAGGTTCAAGTTTCACTAAATGCATTTACTGAATGTGTGATGAGCACTCTTTTTGTTGCTGTCTACACCCAAAAACACATACAAACAAACATACATTAATTCAAATAATGATTGCATCAAAAGAAAGCATACATATTTCCAAACCAATTCTTTTTTTATAATTTGACAGCAGCAACAACAACACTCTAACAATTTAATAAGGGAAAACCAACAGTTATTTACCCTGGTCCAGAGAAAGTTAGTTATACTTAAGCTATATGAAAATAAATGGAATCAATTAGTGTTGACTAACATTTTGCATTAATTTCATCACCATTTAAGTGTCAACAATTTTATTTGGAGAAAAGCCATTATTTATATTTTCATGACAGTTGCTTCAAGAGAAATCTACTGGCACAAAAGCTTTTAGACATGAGTAAGAGTGAGCCATTAAAAATCAACATTACCATACAACTTTAGAATAATATAATACATTGATCTTTAATCTAAGCTCAAATTCATTTATTTTACCAACACAACATTCTACACATTATTAAAACAAAACTGAGTCAATACAACAACACTGAAATTTGTTCAGGTAAAATTGAATTCTGAGATAAGGTGGCCCACACAAGAGATATGTAATACAGTGTTCCCTCACTTATCACTGGGGTTAGCTCCAGGACCACCCGCAATAAGTGAAAATCCATGAAGTAGGAACACTATATTTATTTTAATATTTATACATTATTTTAGTAGTTATACACTATTTTAAGTCTTTATCAACCAACCGTGTGTTGATAAATCGCCTCCTTCTCCTCCCGTTGCCACTTGGGCTCCTTTTCTCTCCCTTTGGCTTCTCCTTCCTCCCTTCCTTAGGCTGTAAATTGTAACTTTTTATGATTTATAATAAGCTTTTACAGTTTATTGAAAAACCGTGAAACAGCGAATCCGTGAAAAGTGAACTGCAAAGTAGTGAGGGAACACTGTACCTACAAAGTGAAGCAATTGTGGTTCAAATAAAATGGTTTATTTATTTATTTATTTGCAGCATTTATATTCCACCCTTCTCACCCCGAAGGGGACTCAGGGCGGATCACATTACACATATAGGCAAACATTCAATGCCTTGACATAGAACAAAGACAAGACAAATGCAGGCTCCGAGCTGGCCTCGAACTCATGACCTCTTGGTCAGAGTGATTGGTCTCAGCTGGCTGCTCACCAGCTGGCGCCACAGCCCGGTTTGTAATAATAATAATAATAATAATAATAATAATAATAATAATAATAATAATAATAATAATAATAAATTAGTTGTAGCTCGCCCTATCTCCCAGTGGGAACTCAGGGTGGTTTTTAACACAATAGGCAAACATTCAATGCCTATATAAAATGAAAACCATAAAAATTTAAACAAAGAACAATATTAACTTTATACACTAAATTAAAATAAGCAATTATATTAAATAATAACCATTACTAAACTTCTAAATTTTATTATTATTATTATAATGACAACCCCAAAAACAAATATTGCAATACTAAAAGTAAACTTTATGATTGTAACATATAAACATCAACAAATAAACAAAAAAAAAGCTGAACCACTATTCTAAATCTAAATTCCCATTGAAACACTCTATATTTGTCCATCTCCCCAACCTTGAACACATTAAAAATTAACTCTCCACCCCACCAGTCAAAGACATATGTAAAAATACTACAACAAATGTCTTGAAACTGTTTAATTACATGGAAATTTCTGCTAAAAATCAAATAGTGAAACTCAACTTTATAATCCTAAAAGTAACGTTATTCTTCCTTCCTTTTCCTCTATAAGATCAAAGTGGCTGTCAATCTTTCATAAAAAGAGTTCACCAATTTTTCTTTAATCAATATACACTATTTGTCCATCTTTGCCATTTCAAAGATTTTTTACAATCCATTCTTCTCTTTTTTTCCCTTTTTTGAGCAAGTAATCATACTGCTAAAATCATGTAATGCAATATCTTATAGTTCACCTCTTTAATAGGGCCATTTGCAAAACACAGCCAAAGTCATACCAGCCTCTTTTTTTTTTTTAGCCAAAACTGGAATTTAATTCCATAGTCCAGTAGGGACCTTATCACATTAAGAAACATCCCACCTCACCAGTGAACTGCCATGTGTAAAGATGTCATGATCATTGTGTTTTATTCATGATTGCTGTGTTTAGGTTGACTGTTTAAGGTTATATATTTCAGCTATTCTTGTACAGAAGTTGGGAGCCTCTAGGGCATGGCCAGGAAAAGGGGCGTGGCTTCACCTTGCTGGTGGAAGCCTTAGAATTCAAAATTTAGCAGTTGGAATTGGGCAGTTGGAGTTTGTCGGTTGAACAGAGCAGTTGGTTCTGTTCAGTGAGAAAGGAGTGTGATCGAAAAAAGAGATTGTGGGAGGAAGTTGAGCAGCTAGAGAGTTTTAGCGGAGAAGGGCTAAAATTAAAGTTGCTGAGCCTTTAGTAGAGATAACTAAAGAGCTGAGGCTGCATCCCTAAGTCAAGGAAGACTAGGGTTAACCAGTTAAACTCCCCAGTCCAAGTTTGATCGGGTACAGATCAACTAAGTTCAAGAAGGACAGTATTCCTAACTGAAAGAACCAAGTAATATAAAGTTGATACCATACTAAGCTCAGTGAAACTATTGAGAAGTCTTGCAACACTTACTGTACAGAAGTAACATCGTTCAACTTAAGTTATAACATTCTTGCAACCATCAAGCTATGTGCTATAAATAAACAAGTTACTGTTTCTTCAAATGTTGCTTATTATTTGAGCAAAGCATCTTTCAAAGGTGGTGGCAGCGACAACATAGAAAAATGAAATACATAGAGGTAGAAGGTGAATCCTTCGCATTTTGGTGGCAGTGGTGGGATCCAAAAAGATTCCATCCCTGTCATCACATCAAGTCTTCACATTTTGGTGGCAGCGGTGGGATCCGTGTAACAAAGACTGATTCAGTGCCTAGGATCCGTGTAACAAAGACTGATTCAGTGCCTGGGATCCGTGTAACAAAGACTGATTCAGTGCCTGGGATATGTGTGACAAGAACTGATTCAGTGCCTGAAATTCGTTTGGCAAAGGTTAGTTGGTGCCGAAGATCAGTTTTAGGTAAAAGGGCTGAGGTAAAACTTGTCTGGAAATGGCCACCAGGAAACAGAAAAAGTTGGCAGAGGAGGCGGGAGAGCTTTCCTCCTCAGATTCAGAACAAGTAACCTTGTCTGAAATGTCTCTCAAGTATCAATTAGAGATGAAGAAATTAGAGATTGAGGAGAGAGAGAGAGCCAGGCAGACTGAATTGGAATTGAAAAAGATGGAGGATAAGCAAAGAGAGAGAGAATGGGAGGAAAAACGATGGCAACTGCAGAAGGATAAAGAATTAGAGTTGAAGAGAATGGAAATAGATTTGGAGAAGCAAAGATTGACACACTCTCAACCTCATGCTGATACCCAAGAAGGGGATTTGAGAGCTGAAGCACCTGATGTAATTTTAAAAAGGTTTCCCAGATATAACAAGGAAGATGATATAGAAAAGTTCCTTATATCCTTTGAAAGGTGCTGTAAAGATTTTGAAGTGAGTGAAGACAAATGGATGTTATATCTGAGGCCACAAATTAGTGGAAAGCTTCTAGAAATATATAGTGATATGGCTGAAGACACTCACAGAGATTATAAGATGTTTAAACTGCAGGTACAACAAAAGTTTCAGTTGACGCCTGAATTTTACAGATTAAAGTTCAGAACTTTAAAGAGGGACAGACACCAAAGTTTTGCGCAAGTTGCTTCAAAGCAAGCTCAATACTTTGACAGCTGGGTGAGGACTTCTGAAGTAGATTCCTTTCTGCAACTTTCTGCTATTGAAGCTGGAGCAGCTCTTTCACCTAGTTCCCTCAGAATACAGATGGCTAATTCAAGACCGAAACCCAAAGACAGCCAACGAAGCTGCAGTTATGATTGACCAGCTAATTACCTTGAAAGAAGGCTTTAGGAAGGAGGAAGAACCAAAAGAGAAAAAACCTCTAAAGCCGACGTTTTACCCTCACGCACGCACACAGATGCAAAGGGGAGGTTCAGGAGAAAACACCGCCTATAGGAAGCATGAGGCAGTTGCAGGCCAAGCCAGGCCTGAGGAAAAGATAAAATGTTACCATTGTGGAAGGCCAGGGCATCTTAGATACCAATGTAACTTAATCAAGAAAGACAGGTCTACTTTCTTTGTAAATAGAGCTCCAATAGAACAAGAAGTGGAACCTGAAGTTAAGTCTAGAAGCCCTGATGCGAGGCCAAAAGAAAAACAATGTTTATTTATCCTTTCAAGAGAAATCTCTGAAGACTATTTAGAATCTATTGTCATAGATGAGATACACACGCAGGGATGGAGAGACACTGGGTCGGATGTCTGTATTATGAAGCGGTCCCACAGAGATACCAACATCCCTCTTCAGAGATAAATTTAAAGGGGATAGGCCCGTCGATACCAACCCCTGTAGTATCCTTACCCATCAAGTACAAAGGCTGGGAAGGATTATGGGACTTCGCTGTCTGCGCGGATATCCCATACAACTGTTTGATTGGGAATGATTTAAATGGAAAAGTTAGGAATTGGCAGAAAGAAGCTGATAAACATGAAGGCAACATGGAGGTCCACACTCCAAAAGCCAAGTGTTTAACCATCCAAGCTAGCTCGGAGCAACTTCCTGAGTCTAGTTCGAACATCACTGAGTTGGTCAGCGGAATAGAGGGAAAACAAGAGATACTGCGAGAGCAGCTAGCAGATGAAACATTACAACCTTTGTTCTTGCAAGCTCAGAGCGCCACAGGAACAGAAGAAAGTAAAACTCCTAAGTTCGTACTTAAGGAGGGAGTTTTATACAGGAAAAGTACAAGCCATAAGACTTTGAATGAGCCAGAAACACGTACCCAAATAGTGGTACCTGTAAACTACAGGAAACAACTGTTAGATGTGGCCCATGACAATCCACAAGGAGGGCATTTGGGGGTTAGAAAAACCACCCAAAGAATCAGCAAGAACTTTTTCTGGCCTGGCATGTATCAACATATCAAGGAGTTTTGCAGGTCGTGCGATACTTGCCAAAGGTTTAGCACGGGAAGAGATAAGACCAAAGCTCCTTTAGTTCCCATGCCGGTTGTTGGGGAACCCTTTTTCCGGGTAGGGATTGATCTAGTTGGTCCTTTGTATAAGCCCAGTCGGAGAGGATACAAATATATCCTCACAGTAATAGACTATGCAACCAGGTATCCAGATGCAGTGGCTTTGACCAATATTGAAACTTCCACCATAGCCAATGCGCTGTTATCAATGTGGGGAAGGACTGGATTTCCCAGAGAGCTTGTGTCAGACCTGGGGACTCAGTTCACCTCGCGGCTAATGAAGAAGTTATTAGAGTTGTGCGGAATTAAACACCTAACGTCCACACCTTATCATCCGCAAACGAATGGCCTAGTAGAAAACCTGAACAAAACACTAGTGAAAATGTTCAAGGCCTATAGCCAGCAGAGACCCCACGACTGGGACACCAAGTTGCAGCAGCTGTTATTCGCATATCGATCAGTCCCACAGGACAGCACTGGTTACTCGCCTTTTGAATTGTTATTCGGAAGGAAGGCTCGTGGACCCCTTGATTTGATCAGAGAGCACTGGGAAGCAAGCCCTACGCCAGATCCTGTTCCTGTCGACAACTACATCAAAGATCTTCAGTCAACATTAAAGATGGCCAGGGACATCGCCCAGGAACATCTTATGACGGCCCAGGAGCAACAAAAGATCCGGTACGACGCAACGTCGAGACCCCGAGACTTCAACGTCGGAGATGAGGTCCTGTTTTTAACACCCAACAAGAACAACAAACTACAGATAGACTGGACTGGACCGTGGAGGATCGTCAGGAAGCAGAACCATGTGAACTGTGACATCCTAGATGAACGATTGGGGATTGAGAAACGGGTGCATGTAAACATGATTAAGCCGTATGTAAATAGGTCGGCAAATGTTTACTGTATAGTATCAGAGGAAGATACAGGTCCTTTTTCATTTTGGGAAGGTGATAGGGAGATACATAGAAATTTGGATAAAGTATCCATAAATTCAGACTTATCTCCATCACAACAAAGAGAGGTTAAAGGAATCTTGGCTAAGTATAAAGTCATGTTTTCGGATTTACCCGGGAGAGTGCAGGGAGTGCAACATAAAATATGCACCGGTGACGCCGCACCGATAGCATCCCCTCCCTATAGGGTAACGGGTAAGATAAGCGAATGCATAGAGCAAGAGGTCAGGGAGATGTTAGATTTGGATATAATCGTGCCATCTAACAGCCCTTGGGCTTCGCCCATAGTGTTAGTAAAGAAGCCAGAAAAAACCGTAAGGTTTTGCATAGATTACCGGTGGTTAAATAAAATCACCCAAAACGACATGTATCCGATGCCCCGTTTGGATGATTGACTAGAAAGAATTGGAAAAGCCAAATTTATAAGTAGTATTGATTTGACTAAGGGGTTCTGGCAAGTGCCTATGGCACCTGAAGACCAGTCCAAAACGGCCTTTAGAACTCAGGGAGGACTAGGAGCAGTCCTAAGTCAAGTTGATGAAGATGGAGAGGGTAGGCCCATACTATTCCTCAGTAAGAAGTGGCATTCTAATGAGCTTAGCATGTCCACAATCGAGAAGGAATGTTACTCGATAATTTGGTCCATAAAGAAACTGAAACCATACTTGTGGGGAAGGAAGTTTACGTTACAAACTGATCACGCACCCCTAAGATGGTTGGATAATGTAAAAGGGACCAATAACAAATTATTGAGATGGAGTTTATCACTACAGGACTTTACATTTGATATTAAACATATAAAGGGCAAATGTAATGTAGTAGCTGATGCTCTATCCAGAGCACCTTGATCGGAAGACTTACAGGTTTGTATTTAGAGTTTAAGGTATGATGTTATGTTTATGTATAGATATGTATTTTGTGTTACTCTCTATTATTTTTGCTTATTCTGGGTTTAGAAAAAGCAAAAATAATCTTTCCGGGTTGGAAGGTATGTAAAGATGTCATGATCATTGTGTTTTATTCATGATTGCTGTGTTTAGGTTGACTGTTTAAGGTTATATATTTCAGCTATTCTTGTACAGAAGTTGGGAGCCTCTAGGGCATGGCCAGGAAAAGGGGCGTGGCTTCACCTTGCTGGTGGAAGCCTTAGAATTCAAAATTTAGCAGTTGGAATTGGGCAGTTGGAGTTTGTCGGTTGAACAGAGCAGTTGGTTCTGTTCAGTGAGAAAGGAGTGTGATCGAAAAAAGAGATTGTGGGAGGAAGTTGAGCAGCTAGAGAGTTTTAGCGGAGAAGGGCTAAAATTAAAGTTGCTGAGCCTTTAGTAGAGATAACTAAAGAGCTGAGGCTGCATCCCTAAGTCAAGGAAGACTAGGGTTAACCAGTTAAACTCCCCAGTCCAAGTTTGATCGGGTACAGATCAACTAAGTTCAAGAAGGACAGTATTCCTAACTGAAAGAACCAAGTAATATAAAGTTGATACCATACTAAGCTCAGTGAAACTATTGAGAAGTCTTGCAACACTTACTGTACAGAAGTAACATCGTTCAACTTAAGTTATAACATTCTTGCAACCATCAAGCTATGTGCTATAAATAAACAAGTTACTGTTTCTTCAAATGTTGCTTATTATTTGAGCAAAGCATCTTTCAAAGGTGGTGGCAGCGACAACATAGAAAAATGAAATACATAGAGGTAGAAGGTGAATCCTTCGCATTTTGGTGGCAGTGGTGGGATCCAAAAAGATTCCATCCCTGTCATCACATCAAGTCTTCACACCATGTATGGACAACATTTTGTCAGACAATCTCACTTGGTCTCTTCTACAGCTCTACCTTTGCCTGCATATCTTATTTATTATTATTTATTATTATTTCCATCATTTATATGCCGCCCTTCTCACCCGAAGGGACTCAGGGCGGCTCACAATACAGTAGAAAAATAAAACATAGCAATTAAAACAATCAATTTAAAACAATCCAATAAATACATTTAAAACAGTATAATAAAATACTTAATCCATTCGTCCACATAAACCTTGCACGTAAACCTTAGTCCGGACCGAGTTAAAGCCATCATAATTCATTCATTAAATGCTTGTTCGCAAAGCCAGGTCTTTACCTTTTTTCTGAAACTCAGAAGGGATGGAGCCTGCCGGATGTCACTGGGGAGGGAGTTCCACAGCCGAGGAGCCACCACCGAGAAGGCCCTGTCCCTCGTTCCCACCAGCCGCACTTGTGAGGCAGGTGGGACCGAGAGCAGGGCCTCCCCAGACAATCTTAAAGTTCTCATGGGCTCATAGGAGGAGATACGTTTGGATAGGTAAGTTGGACCGGAACCGTTTAGGGCTTTGTAGGCCAAAACCAGCACTTTGAATTGGGCTCGGTAGCATATTGGCAGCCAGTGGAGCTGACGCAACAGAGGAGTGATGTGCTCCCTGTACGCCGCTCCAGTTATAAGCCTGGCTGCCGCTCGTTGTACTAATTGAAGCTTCCAGGCTGTCTTCAAAGGCAGCCCCACGTAGAGCACGTTGCAGTAGTCCAAACGAGCTGTAACCAGAGCGTGGACCACCGTGGCCAAGTCAGACCTCCCAAAGAACGGGCGCAGCTGGTGCACAAGTCTGAGTTGTGCAAAGGCTCCCCTGGCCACCGCCGAGACCTGGGGTTCCAGGCTCAGCGATGAGTCCAGGAGAACCCCCAGACTGTGAACCTGTGTCTTCAGGGGGAGTGCGACCCCGTCCAACACAGGCTGTAACTCTATTCCCTGTTCAGCCTTACGACTGACCAGGAGGACCTCTGTCTTGTCTGGATTCAATTTCAATTTGTTAGCCCTCATCCAGTCCGACACACCGGCCAGACACCGGTTCACGACCTGAACAGCCTCCTTAGTGACAGGTGGGAAGGAGTGACAGAGCTGGACATGATCTGCGTACAGATGACACCGCACCCCGAAACTCCGGATGATCTCTCCCAGCAGTTTCATGTATATGTTGAACAACATGGGGGACAGTACTGACCCCTGCGGGACCCCACAAGTCAATGGTTGTGGGGCCGAGCAGGTGTCCCCCAAGGACACCATCTGGGACCGACCCTCCAGGAAGGACCGGAGCCACTGCAGAACAGTACCTCTGAGCCCCATCCTGGCAAGGCGCCCCAGAAGGATACCGTGATCGACGGTATCGAAGGCCGCTGAGAGGTCCAGCAGAACCAGCAGGGACACACTCCCCCTGTCCAGTTCCCGGCGTAGATCATCGACTAAGGCGAACAAGGCTGTCTCGGTACCATGCCCCGGCCTGAAGCCAGACTGCGCCGGATCCAGAAAATCAGTGTCAACCAAGAATGCCTGGAGTTGTGCGGCCACCACACGTTCCATGACCTTGCCCAAAAAGGGTAGATTGGAAATAGGCCGAAAGTTCTCCAATTGAGTGGGGTCCAGTGATGGCTTCTTCAACAGCGGTTTGATCACAGCCAATTTGAGGCTCGCTGGAAAAATGCCTTCCTGAAGGGAGGCATTCACCACCACCTTCACCCACTCAGCCAACCCCCCTCTGGCTTCCTTTATCAGCCAGGATGGGCAGGGGTCTAGGATGCATGTGGTAGCCCTCACCTCTCCAAGCACCTTGTCCACATCCTCAGGCTGAACCAATTGAAAAGAATCCATCAAAATAGGACAAGCAGGTGCTCGTGTTACATCCTCGGAGACTGCCGTTAATATGGTGTCAAAGCCGGAGCGGATCAGAGCGACTTTGTCCGCAAAGAACCGAGCAAATGCTTCGCAGCGGGCTGCCGAGTTGTCAGGGATCCCGTCTTGGGCGATGGGATTTAACAAGCCTCTGACAACCCGGAACAGCTCCGCCGGACGGTTCTTTGCAGACGCAATATTAGTTGCCAAGAAAGCATTCTTTGCAGCATCTATTGCCGCGGCATATGCCCTAAGGTAGAGACACAGCCGTGTTCGGTCTGATTCGTTCCACTCTGAACGCCACATGCGCTCTAGTTCCCTCTTTTTTCGCTTCATCGCTGCCAACTCCTCAGTAAACCAAGGAGCTGGTTTAGCTCGGTTACTCGAGAGGGGACGTTCCGGAGCAATTGTGTCTACTGCCCTAGTCATCTCCCTATTCCAGAGAGAGACCAGGGCATCAACAGGATCACCAACCGAGGCGGCGGGAAACTCCCCAAGAGCCGTCAGGAATCCATCTGAATCCATAAGCCTCCGGGGGCAGACCATTTTAATAGGTCCCCCACCCCTGCGGAGGTTAGGAGGTGCATTCAGCCTAAACCTGATCAGGTGATGGTCGGTCCATGGCAAAGGAGCAATGGTAAGCTCCTCCACACTGCCACCTTCCTCCCATCCTTGGCAGAAAACCAAGTCAAGTGTGTGCCCCGCTCTGTGGGTGGGACCAGATACCAATTGGGACAGCCCCATGGTTGCCATGGAGGCCATGAAGTCCTGAGCCGCACCAGTCAGGATGGTCTCAGCATGGACATTGAAGTCCCCCAGCACTAAAAGCCGCTGGGACTCCAATGCCAGGCCCGAGACCACCCCCGCTAGCTCAGGTAGGGAGACTGTAGTGCAGCGGGGTGGGCGGTACACTAACAGAATCCCCAATCTGTCCCGGTCACTCACCCTCAGGTGGACACATTCAAACAAGGTTGACTGCAGGATTGGGCACCTGATCAGGGGGATAGACTCCTTATAGACCAGTGCAACACCGCCTCCCCGTCCTCCGGATCTTGGTTGGTGCTGCATGGCATAACCGGGAGGACAAAGTTGGGTGAGATTGACCCCACCCGCCTCATCCAACCAGGTCTCCATTATGCACGCCAGGTCTGCCTGTTCATCCAAGATGAGGTCTTGGATGATTGCTGTTTTTCCATTTACAGACCTGGCGTTCAACAGCACCACCTTTAATCCGGAGGAACCGCCAACCTGGGTATCCAAGTTTACCATATCAGGAGGCCGTTTTAAATCTACAAGAAATCTCTTCCTCTCCCTAGGCTGAATCAGTTTTGGCCTCCCTTTCCCGTATCTCCCCCTCCCCTGGATTACTTCTATGGGGGCCCCTCGGCTAGTGGACATCCTCCCCCCCCTCCATGGCCCCTCTCCCCTTCTTAAACTTAAATATGGTAGACAGACATGTATATACATTCAGCTGATAATTTAGATATATTCTATTGCATCATAGTGCAGATTGAGTCTCTCTTATTCATAATGTTTGGGGACAGACGTTCGTTGGGTTTTGGATGTTTTTTCAGTCTGGAATACTTGTATTTGGATATATATCATGAATGGGGGAAAGGGGGAGCTGGTCACATGCCCAGCACCCACTGGGGTTTCATCAAGCAAACCTGAGGGCGCAATGAGAACAAAGGGCAAGAGAAGAGGACCCCACTTACACTAAAAAAAACTAAACCTCCCAGATGCTTCCCCAACTGTCAGTATGCTTTCTCCAACTTTTAATAACATTACTGGAAAGGGGAGGGAATATCTTCTCATTTCCACCATGAGTCTTTTTCATTTACTCTGGACTGAATACAGTCAGCTGTCAGTAGGGTCACTGCATGCTTAGCCTCACAGCTGTTTGCAAGTAACTGCATTGCTGTGCACTGCCATTGGCAAGGCAGAAGATGAGTAGAGAAGTGTCCAGGAAACCTGCTTTGTACAGGGGGGTGGTTTGGATTTGGGAATATTTCAGATTTCCTAAGACTCAAGACGAATACTTTATTAATCTGTTGTTGTGAGGTAGTATCAAAACCAATGGTCTATGCAAATATGTACTTATAAACACAAATAATAATCAGAAATGTAACAATGTTAGTACACTTCAGCATAACAAGAAATAAAAGATTCCTGTAAACTCATATGCTCCTGATGAAGTGAACTAGAGTCCATGAAAGCTTACACTAGAAATTTCTTTTCTGAATTAGTTTCAAAGATCTCATAAGTATTCCCTGATATCTTTACATAAAGATAGCCCCCAGCTATGATCCAAAACCAACTCTTGTACATTACCACTATTCCCTAACTAGAGATATAGTGCTCTCTTTATATTGTGCCCACAGTTCCTAATCTTGTCATCTGGTTGCAGTACTTTATCCATCAGCCCTATCCTTGCAAATGATTTGCACCAGCTCACCCGCCCGTACTCAGAATTGTGCACTACTCAGACTATTGATGGTTGTTAGATGTTTGCTTTATACTGTATTATGTGTGGTTGTTTTACTGCTAAAATTGTTTTTATGAATTCTGTTGTGTTATATGTTGAACTCAGGCTTGTCCCCATGTAAGCTGCTCCGAGTCCCTTCAGGGAAATAGAGGTGA
Source organism: Anolis carolinensis (assembly GCF_035594765.1). Lineage (NCBI taxonomy): Eukaryota > Metazoa > Chordata > Lepidosauria > Squamata > Anolidae > Anolis > Anolis carolinensis. The sequence goes on from NC_085843.1 coordinate 110,868,398, forward strand.
GGTACAAAAATAAAATAGTAATAATAATAATAATAATAATAATAATAATAATAATAATAATAATAATAATAATTGTTATTATTATTATTTGTACTGCTAGATAACATCTACAGTTCTAGGAAAATGTAGCTGAGAAAAAGCCCTAAAAAACAGAATGGTCTCTGAATAGATGTATAGAAAAATGCAGTATGAAAAGATAGCAGAAATTGTACTTAGTACTTGGTGCATAATCGGTCATACAAGCTGTTTTATTTTTGTAGCAATCCAAACAGAAGTTTAGGAAGAAATTGAGTACTTGATTGTACTTTTTAAAAAAGATAAAATATATTCATTGATTAAGTACTGAATACCATTTGAAATTATAAAGCTTAGAGCAATGAAACAATAATACATAAACAAGAAGAATTCCAATACATTTACAGCAAAATTTCAAAAATCAAGATTATCAAAACAAAGTTTAGCTATTCTCCTCAAAGACCTTGCAGAATAAAAAGCTCTTGGTGACTAATCTCCTAAAGACCAAGAGGGGGCCAATTTTGCGAAGCCTTTGGAACAAAGAATTGCAGCTTGATTTCAGTGTGCAAGACAATCAAAGGAAAGCTAAATCACTCCCATTGCATCTGGGAAGATTTATTTGGGACCACAGGTGTATCTCAAGAAACAGTTAAAATCATTTTAATTCCATTTTAATTGTCATTGATCCTATCATGGAATCTTCGGGTTGATACTTTGGTGAACTGTTTATTTATTTATTTACAGCATTTATATTCCGTCCTTCTCACCCCGAAGGGGACTCAGGGCGGATCACATTACACATATAGGCAAACATTCAATGCATTTTAACATAGAACAAAGACAAACAAACATAGGCTCCAAGCGGCCTCGAACTCATGACCAGAGTGATTCATTGCAGTTAATTGCAGCTGTCTTGCTCTCCTGCCTGCGCCACAGCCCGGGCCCTGCTTAGAATTCTCTGTAGTAGTATTGTAACTACTTAGAATTCTCTGTAGTAGTATTGTAATCCATTTCTTGAACTACAGATCTCTCCACATGATGGCATTAAATTGATTTGAACTTCAACTCTTGGGAAACTTTGGGTACCTTTTTCATATATTTTAAATACTTCTACAAATCCCAGTATTCTTTCAAATAGAGCCATGACAATTAAGATTATAGGAAAACAATGTAGGTTGCATAATGTGGATATATCTCAAGTGTTTCTTGAAACATCCTGTGTGGTCAAGCCTGAACATGATACCAACACCTGCTACAGTTGCAACTTGTTAGTCATCATAACATAGTTGGGCTTCCAAAAGATACCATGCCAGCAGTAGCAAAACACATCAAAGTCCCTTTTAAATGTAATAATTAAAATCATAATCCTACACAAAAGTATCTGGGAATAAAGCCCATGGGACATAAAACTGATTAAATGCCATGCTGTTAGTTTGCATAACAGTTATTTTCTCAGATCAGCACATTCTCTTATCATTGCTCACAACTTCACAGAACGGATGAATGTATTTTCCCTAGCTATAGTATAGAGAACACTATGTCAGTTCCATATTTCCAAAGAGAAACTGAATATTCATAATCAACAAGAATTTTGTGACAGACACATCGCAGCACGATATTTTTGAGCATTCTTTTTTCCCCCAGGAAAGGGACACACAATTTTTAGGAATGCAGAACTGCATCAGAGAACAGAACAACTTCCACAGCTATAACTCTTCACTGCATCTCCTGTTTCAGATAAATTAAAGCACTCAGATATTGATGCTACGAACAGCAGTGCCAATAAAATCACTGACTGTGAGACACTTACCATATTTATTGATGACACTGGGCCAATGCTATTAACATAGATGTCAACATCAATGACAGTAGGTTTCACTGAAAAAGAAAAGGGGAAAAACAGTATTTAATATTGCACCAGAGACAAAAAAGAGAATTGCATAAAGCATTTTTCTAATCAGTGTTCAAATCTTTAAACCTGTTTTGAAATAAGGTCACAGCACAGGTGGTATTCCCTCCCAAGGACCAAGGTGAACCATTTTCAAAGCCTTATCCTTTAAAAGGAATGGTCTTGGAAGTAATGCATGTATATATATTTCAATCTATAGTTCCTTCCTGCTCTACTTGATATAAGAAACTGGAGTATGCCTTCAAGTGACAAAGACCAGAAGGTTATCTAGATCACCAGAAGGTCTGCATCTGTGACTTAGCCATTTCTTTACCATCAGCCAACTCCTGAGTCCCTCAGTCAACTTGCACCTGTTCCTGTCCATTCCTCTGGAGGGAAGGGCCTGGAAATACATCAACTGCCTGGAACAGAGAAGAATCTGTGTCATGGAAGGATGTGAGGACATGCCAGTCAGAAAGCTGATCAACAAACGTCTTCCAACTAGCCAAATAGGGCTAGGTCTATTGCCAGCTAGTGAATAAAGTGTATGATACTACTGTCGGCACGTGTGCTTTCTTTGGAAGTCAAATAATGATGTTCTCATTAATTTCATAGGAAAGGAATAATCAAAAATGGTTTTGCCAGATTTTTCCTCTAAAATTTAAACTATAGAACCTGGCATTCGCTGATAGTCTCTCATTCAAGTATTAGCCAGAGTTGACCCTGCTTAGTTTCCAAGATCAAATAGAATTTGGTGCATTTGGGATGTTTAGACACAGACTCCAACAAACACTTCCACAGTGGGGTTGAATCATAATTGCTTTCTCCATTTCATGAAGTTATTTAAGGGAGAATACATATGAGAGGTGGAATTTGGGATACATTTTTTAAAAAGAAGCCTTCATTTTATGAGGACTTGTCCTTTATTGAGATCATCCCATCACTGCTTAAAAATGAGAACCATAGCACCACATATTCTGAGTGGAGAACACAGATTACTATTAACTGCTCCAAGAAGCAGTAATGTCTTGCACGCACACACACTCTCTCGCTTTGCAGATGAAAAGTTATTTTAGACAATGAGTCTGTTAGTCTTCATAGACCTTTTTAAGGCAAATAAGGGGGAAATAGTCAATAGGAAACCTCTTACATACAAATCTTGGCAAAGAACACCTATGATAGTTTGCCTTATGGTTGCCATAGGTCAGAAATGACTTGAAGACACACCACCAACAACATCATAATCAACAACAACAACAGTAAGTGCCTCACACAACAGTTTGCATTTCAGTGGTTGAAATGATGCCAGGAAATGTGTTGACGAAGGCTTTCATGGCCATAATCACAGAGTTGTTGTGTGTTTTCCTGGCTGTATGGCCATGTTCCAGAAGCATTCTCTCCTGACATTTTGCCCACATCTACAGCAGAAATCCTTAGAGGTGTGAGGTATATACCTTACAACCTCTGAGGATGCCTGCTATAGATGTGGGCAAAACATCAGGAGAGAATGCTTCTGGAACATGGCCATACAGCCCAGAAAACACACAACAACCCTGATACCAGGAAATGTATTTCTTTAGGGCTAAATCAGTTTGGTTGAACAAGCTTGGTCCACCTGCTCATTCCCTATATATTCATTTTACTGTACCTTTCAGGACAGAGGTAAAAATCTCATGGCCCTCCAAATATTGCTGGTGGGCTGATGGGAGCAACAATCCAACAGCATCTGGAGATGTTGCATAATTCCCATCACTGATTTAGCAGTACAACCCTATCCTTTGTAATTTAGCCAAAAAAACTGACGTTCCAGTGTATTCAAGGGAGCTTATTATTAGGCTAATGGATTCAGGTTTTCAGCAGTTAAATACACTTTGTAATTGTTTTATATCCATGTTCCCAATGTAACAACCAGTTTAGGGGACACACAGAGACTGTGAAAAAAAAAACCCAGTCCCCATTTATTGGCCAACAGGAATCTGTTCCCCCTTCAGTCAGGAAAGAGCAACTTATTATCCCATCTTGAGTGGCCTTTGAGTAGGAGGGAAATTGTGACAGAGGTCCTGGTACAGTTGCACCAAGGATCTCCCACAGGAAGGAGTGGAAACATTAGCTAACTGCTTCCTAATTGAGAGGGGAAGAGACTCCCATCAAACACAAGGGCTGCTGCCCAGTAAGTAGGGACTGAAGCAATCAGGGTTCACCAGCTCAGTGTAATTTGTAGCTGCAATTCGTATGTATTTCTACAGCATAATATTGCTGGTCAGTTAAAAAAAGAGAGCGCACAGGCAAAAGAAAAGGAGTCAAGAAGGTGAAATACTTAGGACGCCAAAGCTTTTCATCTAAGGCAATTCAATACTGTTAAGAAATATTTGCTATACAACCACTTTGACTAGTTAATTGAAGTCAGAAATTCAAATTCAATCTAAATTTAATGACCATGCATTTCTAAAACTTGACGCATTTAGCAGTATTTTTTAGAGATCAGTCACAGCTATAACCACAGGGTTTAAAAAAATAAATGATCGAGTATCCAGAATTTCATGTTCAAGTAATTTTATGGCATTAAAGAGCAGTTGCTCTCAGACAATTTGGAAGAGTTAATTAAAATCAAAAATTCAAATTGAACCTAAAGAATAGGCTTGGATGAATTGGAGCTCTGGCTTCAGCAATCAGAAAAGGAATCTCTACTTGGCTGAACAAATACAGCTGATTAATGTAACCCTGATTGTACTGCAACTGAAAACAAAATGGCAATCTTGCTGCTACTCCTCTTCAGACTTTGATGTTGCAAAATGAAATAATAGAGGGAACTCTTAGAAAATTATAATAGATGTAATTTTGGGACATATTACATAGGCCAAAAAAAGCACAGAGCAGTAGAGCTACTGTTCCTACGAGCCTTCTAATCTTGAATAGGGACAAAGCAAACTTTTTGTCAAATATTATTTACTAGCTTGGGGACCCGGCGGTTATTCGTAGACAGCATTGAGTTGTTTTGGATGTTTTGAATGGGCCCATTTGTGCAGATCTGTGGCTGATGGGGTTTTCAGTGGGAGGCAATTTGGGTGAAGGTACTGCAAATCCCATAATCCTTTGTCCATCCTCCCACAAACTGCTGCAGGGTGTAAAGTGTGTCATCTGGGATATGTGTGCTGAGTTTGGTTCAGTTGTGTCGTTTGTGGCAGTTGCAGTGATCTCAGGAAGTGAGTGAAGGTATTGCAAATCCCATCATCCATGGTCTGTTGTCCCCCAAACCACATCAGGATGTAAAGTGGGTGAAAGGGAGTATGTGTGGCAAGTTTTGTCTTTATCAGTCATTGTTGTGGGTTGCTGTGGTCTCAGGAAGTGAGTGAAGGTACTGTAAATCCCATCATCCTTGGTCTGTTGACCCTCAAACTGCAGGAGGGTCATGTGGGGCATATGTGTGATGATGGTATGGTTATGATGCGTCATTGGATAGAGTAACAGTGGACAGCGGAAGGGAAAACATTTGAAAGTACTGCAGATCCCATCATCCATGGTCCATCCTCCCCCACACCACATCAGGGTGTAAAGTGGGGTACATAGCATCTGTGTGCCAAAATTGGTGTAGTTGTTTCAGTCATGCACGTCTCAATGGTCTGTGGGAGGTGAATCAAGGGAAGGTACTGTAAATCCCATAATCATTGGTCCATCCTCCTGTGATCGAGGTGACCACCCCCCCCCAGGACTTTGTAAAAGATAGTTCAAAAATCAAGACTTTATGTTCTATATTCCATATATTTATAGTAGAAGGTGATTGAGACTTTTTACTGGAGTTTACTGTGGTTTACTAAAACTCTGCACTCTGAGGCAAGAGATAACAACTTCATGAATTGTAAAATCATGCTGCTAAAACTCCACTTTTATGAATTTCCATGCTGGGTTCTCCAGATGTTATGAACTTCGTTCTTATCAAATATTTTCAATTGTTTATATCATTCATGATTCCCCTTTATGCAATGTAACTCACTTTTATGGATTCTCCCTTATTTCCATGAAATCTATCTATCTGCCTATATGTATTTGTACTCTTTGGGATCCCCGGAAATTATGTATTTTTCCCAGCATGGTTTATATTCCAACTTTATTTTATTTTTCATTTTATTTCATATAATTGTCAAAGCATGAAATCAAATAGGAAATATTTTGAACTCAACATGAACCCCATTTCCTATGACCCAGGCTTCCTTTCCCAAAAACAAAAGGATAATCTGCCACCGCTAAATCCAATCAAATTCAAATTGCATGGACAATATAGGGCTTGAGTCGCCGAATTCGGAGTGTTGACCTAAAGGTGATTCGCCCCAAGGCAAACATTGTCATAGCTCACCCAAAGGAAAATCCAGGACACCTCAGGAAGGCGCCCTGCAGAGCCTGTCAATATGGCTCATCACCACCCATCTTTGCTTCCATCTCTGACACCCCAAGGCATATCTAAGATCTGTATACGTGACAGGAACCCGGACATCCTTGATTGCTGCCATTAATAAAATAAGCACCCTTTAGAAATCAATCTAGCAGGACTTAATCCTCTGGTTCCTGTCCCCGTCACCTCATTGTTTCACTAATTCCCGCCTTCTCTCTCCTGATTGGACCTAGTAGAGACGTAAGGCAGCTTCCTATTGGGCCAACGAAGCGAGGCGGGAAACAAAAGCCCGCCTCGTTCAACCTTCTAGCCTATCAACGATCAGATAGGCGGGGAAGCAGGGCGGGAAATTCAAAGGGCTGTCAGACTGAAATTTTGTATAAATATGGCTTTATTTTGATTGTATGGCACTACTAGTAGACTGAATGATCGCTACTAGAGTCCTCTTCAGCTGAATTGCTCAATAAAGACTCCTTGGCGGATTTTCCTTCAACTTTGGCGGACCTTCTTCATTTCGGCTTCAGGTTGTATTGCGGCTCATATTTTCCTATTGGCTCCGCCAAGGTCCGTTCTCTCAGGACCGGATCGGGTCTCTCCTCAAGGGCCTCGATCCCCTAAAACGCGGTCGACAACACTCCTCCAATTGGTACCAGGATGTAAAGGGGGTCACGGGGGCTCTGTGTGCCAAATGTGGTCCAGATCCATCACAGGTGAGCACCACAGTGGTGTGTGGGAGCTGAAGCATTTGAAACTACTGCAAATCCCATCATCCATTGTCCAGCCTGCACCAAATGGCACCAGGAGATAAAATGGGTCATGGGGGTTATGTGTGCCAAGTTTGGTCCTAATCTGTCATTAGTTAGAGTAACAGTGGTCTGTCAGAGACAAAGTGTTTGAAAGTACTGCAAATCCCATAATCCTTGGTCCATCCTCCCCCAAACTGCTGCAGCGTGTGAAGTGTGTCATTTGGGATATGTGTGCCAAGTTTGGGTCTGTTCTGTGATTCGTGGCAGTTGCAGTGGACTCTAGAAGTGGGTAAAAGTACTGGAAGTCCCATAATTCTTGGTCTGTCCTTCCCCAAACTGCCCCAGGATATAAAGGGGGTCATGGAAGTTCTGCGTGCCAAGTTTTGTCCAGTTACGTGACTGGTGGGCATCGCAGTGGTCTGTGGAAGGCAAAGCAATTAAAAGTACTGCAAATCCCATCCTCCATGGCCCATCATCCCCCAAACGGCACATAAAATGGGTCATGGGGGTTATGTGTGCCAAGTTTGGGCCAGGTTCGTCATTTGTGGCAGTCACAGTTGTCTGTGAAAGTGGAGCCAATCAGAACGCTGCCACATACTCGCAAACAAACATTGACTTTTATTATATACTAGCTTTGCCCGGCCACGTGTTGCTGTGGCTTATGGGAATCATTTGTTGGCCAGGTGGAATAGCAGTGAATAGCCTTGCAGCCTCAAAGCCTGGCCGTTTTCTGGAGTAGCTGGAGTCGCACCCTCAATCCAAGAGCCGCTGTGAAGCCTGGCTACTTCCTTTGTCAGGGAATCCTTGTTTGGCCAGAATGAACTGCACTGAATAGTCTTGCAGCTTCAAAGCCTGGCTGCTTTCGACACAGGACATCCTTGCTAGCCAGGGTGAATGGGATGAAGTAGCCTCGTGGCTTGAAAGCCTGGGGGTTTTTCACCTATAGGAAATCTTGGTTGGCCAGGTTGAACACCACTGAATAACCTTGCTGCTTGCAAGCCTGGCCACTTTCTGCCTTGCAGAATCCTTGGTTGGCCAGTTTGAATAGCAATGAATAGTCACAATGTGGCAGGTATGAATGCTGCAATTAGGCACCTTGATTAGCATTTAATGGCTTTGCAGCTTCAAAGCCTGGCTGCTTCCTGCCTGGGGGAATCCTCTGTTGGGAAGTGTTAGCTGGGCCTGATTGTTTCCTTTCTGGAATTCCCAATTTCCCTGCTTTCAGAGTGTTGCTCTTTATTTACTGTCCTGGTTTTAGAGATTATATTGTTCTGTATTATTATACCACAGTCATTATTACATATTATATTTATAATCTTACTAGCTTGGGGTCCCGGCGGTGCCCGGGTTATTAGTAGACGGCATTGAGTTGTTTGGGGATGTGAGGAAATATCACTTAAGTTTGGTCCAGATCCGTCATCAGCTGGGTTCAGTGCTGTCTGTATAAGGGTGAACTACAACTCCCAGAGCCAAAGGAGAATCACCCCAAAACCCTGCCTGTATGCTCAGTTGGGCCTGATGAGGCAGTGTGCCAAGTTTGGTCCAGATCCGAAGTTGGCTGGGTTCAGTGCTGTCTATATAAGGGTGAACTATAACTCCCAGAGCCAAAGGACCTAGCAACCCGAAAGATAGTTGCATCTATCAAGTAGGAAATAAGGTACCACTTATAATAATAATAATAATAATAATAAAACTTTATTTATACCCCGCCACCATCTCCCCAACGGGGACTCGGGGCGGCTTACATGGGGCCATGCCCAAGACAATACAATAGACCATAACATAATACAATTAAATAATACATTACATAAAATAAAACAGTACAACATAAGATCAAAACAGCAATATAACACGAGCGGGCCGCATGAATACTACATTTAGAAACTAGATTAAAAATTAAAACTCTGGGTGAGAAAGGGATCAGAATAAAACCTCGAGGGACGGGACATCAGATAGTGAACCAGTCTAGAGGATAAATATCGGGGGGGAGTAGCATAGAACATTTACTCTCCGAAAGCACACCGGAAGAGCCATGTTTTTAAATCTTTCCTGAAGGCTAACAGGGTGGGGGCTTGCCTGATTTCAATGGGCAGCGAGTTCCACAAGCGAGGGGCCACCGCAGAGAAGGCCCTCTCCCTTGTTCCTACAAGGCGAGCCTGAGATATAGGTAGTGGCGACAGGAGGGCCTCCCCCGATGATCGGAGAGGTCGGGCAGGTTTATGATAGGAGATACGGTCACGAAGGTAGGCGGGTCCCAAACCGTTTAGGGCTTTATAAATGATGGTCTGCACCTTGAATTGGGACCGGAAGATGAACGGCAGCCAGTGGAGCTCCTTAAACAGGGGAGTAGATCTCTCCCTGTAACTCGCCCCCGTTATTAGTCTGGCGGCCGAACGTTGGACCAGCTGTAACTTCCGGGCCGTCTTCAAGGGAAGCCCCACGTAGAGCGCATTACAGTAGTCCAGTCTAGAGGTAACTAATGCATGCACCACCGTGGTCAAGTCAGACTTCACGAGGTATGGTCGCAGTTGGCGCACAAGTTTGAGTTGTGCAAAAGCCCTCCCGGCCACCGCCGACACCTGCGCTTCAAGCGTCAGCACTGAGTCCAGGAGGACCCCCAAACTGCGGACCTGTGATTTCAGGGGGAGTGCAACCCCGTCCAGCACAGGTTGCCACCCAATACCCCGATCCGACGAGCGACTGACCAGGAGGGCCTCTGTCTTGTCAGGATTGATCCTCAGCTTGTTCCTCCTCATCCAGTCCGCCACAGCGGCCAGGCACTGGTTCAGCACCCGAGGAGCTTCCTTGGAGTCAGGTGGGAACGAGTAGTGGATTTGTGTGTCATCTGCGTAGAGATGGCAACACCCTCCAAAACTCCGGATGACCTCTCCCAGCGGTTTCATGTAGATGTTAAAAAGCATGGGGGATAAAATAGACCCTTGCGGGACCCCACAGGTCAAAGGCCAGGGGTCCGAGCAGGTATCCCCCAGCTTCACCATCTGGGAACGGCCCTCCAGGAAGGACTGGAGCCACTGCAAAACAGTGCCACCGAGTCCCATCCCGGAGAGCCTCCCCAGAAGGATACCATGGTCGATGGTATCGAAAGCCGCAGAGATGTCCAGGAGAACCAGCAGGGTCACACTCCCCCTGTCCAGTTCCCTGCGGAGGTCATCCACCAAGGCGACCAAAGCCGTCTCAGTGCTGTACCCAGGCCTGAAGCCAGACTGCGAGCGGTCCAGAAAATCAGTGTCATCGAGGAACTCCTGGAGCTGCGTGGCCACCACCCGCTCCAGAACCTTGCCCAAAAACGGGAGGTTGGAAATTGGTCTGTAGTTGTTACATACAGATGGGTCTAGCGAGGTCTTTTTTAGTAACGGTTTTACCACCGCTTGCTTAAAACAAGATGGAAATGACCCCTGACCCAGGGAGGCATTTATTATAGCCACAAACCAATCCAACAACCCCTCTTTGGCCTGCTTAACCAGCCAAGAGGGACAAGGATCCAGAGCACAAGTGGTCGCCCTCACAGACCCAAGAATCCCCTCCACGTCATCCGGAAGAACAAGCCGGAAAGAATCCCACAAAATCGGACAGACAGGTGCCTCGGTTACCTCCGCTGGAACTACAATTAAGCTGGAGTCCAACTCATGGCGTATCTGAGCAACTTTGCCTGCAAAGTGGTGCGCAAAATCGCTGCACCTAGTTGCCAAGTCATCAGGAAGCCCCTGGGTCTCAGGAGGCCGCAGGAGCTCCCCAACAACTCGGAACAACTCCGATGGCCTGTTGGCCGCAGACGCTATGCGGGCAGTCGTGAAAGCTTTCCTGGCTGCTCGCAGAGCCACGGAGTAAGCCTTAATAGCGGCTTTAGCCCGTGTTTGGTCAGACACATCCCGAGATTTCCTCCAGATGCACTCTAGTCCCCTCCTCGCACGCTTCATCACAGCCAGCTCCTCAGTGAACCAAGGAGTCGACATGACTCTACGCAGCGAAAGAGGACGTTCGGGAGCGATCGTGTCAAGTGCCCTTGTCAGCTCACTATTATAGCGATCAGCCAGGACATCGACAGGATCGCCAGTCTCCAGAACAGGAAGATCCCCAAGAGACCTCAGGAGTCCATCCGGATCCATCAGCCTCCTGGGGCGGACCATCTTAATGGGTCCACCACCCCTGCGGAGGTTAGAAGACACGGCGAAACTCAAACAGATCAGATGATGGTCAGACCATGACAATGGAAGAATATTTTGCTCTTCCACTCTGACTGTCCCACCGTCCACAATGAAGACGAGGTCCAGCGTGTGTCCCGCCTGATGTGTGGGCCCAGATATAACTTGAGTCAGCCCCATGGTCGTCATGGCAACCATGAAATCCTGAGCTGCACCTGTCAAAGAGGTCTCGGCATGAATATTAAAGTCCCCCAAAACTATGAGTTGTTGGGAGACCAGGGCCGAATTGGAGACCACTTCTGCTAGCTCGGACAGAGAGACTGCTGGGTCGCGGGGTGGACGGTACACCAGCAGAATCCCCAAGCTGTCTCGGGCTCCCACCTTCAGGAAGACACACTCAAACCTCGAAGACTGCGGAACGGCGCATCTGATCAGGGCGATGGACTGCCGAAAGATCACCGCGACTCCTCCTCCCCGCCCCCCAGCCCTGGCCTGCTGATGCACCCCGAAACCTGGTGGGCACAGCTGAGTGAGATTCACACCACCCTGCTCGTCCAACCACGTCTCGGTGATGCATGCCAGATCCGCCCCCTCATCCAGGATCAAATCCTGGATAACAGCTGTTTTACCGTTGACGGATCTGGCGTTCAAAAGCAGGACCTTAAGGCTGGGAGGTCTGTCCTGAAGACTACCACACCTATTCCTCTCCAGGGTCGCAAAAACTCTGTTGCGCTTCTCCCTGGGTCGAAAGTGACCGTTCTTCCTTCTCCCCCAAACCACCTCAATGAGACCCTGCCCGTGGAAACCCTCTCCCCCCTGGAGAGATGACTGATTGAGGTTGCCCATTGAAGGGGATAGTCAGCTGTCCTGAGATAGAAAATCATCAGCAATACTTGGTTGTTTAAAGGAGGGGCCTATCTCCGCTGGTGTAGGAGGAAAGGAGTCATCTAACAGATCATCATCTAGCGTGGGAAGGGGGCTAGGCACTAATGATGTCTGAGAACGGGACTGAGAGGTAACATAGACATGGCCTAAACCTGGGGGATCTTGTCTACCAAGATTCCGCCTGATGTCCAGGGGGCGAATCAATGGGTCTACTAGTACCCTCCTGAGAGTAATGCCCCACTGTTGAAGTTTGGGCCTATACAAAAACAATTCCTCCATCAGTGTTCTGTCTTCCAATCCAATGAGAAGACAAATGGAGCGGCTCCAGGACTGATAGTCTCTACGAAGCCAGTCGATAGTCTTGATCTTCACTTTCGACCAGCTTAAAGATAGAATTTGTGAGAGAGATGTCCGGACCGCTCGCTTAGATGTCCATCTTCCTCTGTTCAATAGTGAGTCTTGCACTTCCACTGCCACCTTATTAGTTCGCAACAGATGTTGGGAATTGCAGTAAGTGTCCAGGGAGTGTCCAAACAGTTCTGGGGACAGCGTGTTGTTTGTCCTCTGAGAGACTCTATTAGTTTCCTTCCGGCCGTCCCTCCCCTGACTCTGACTCTCTTCCCCAGATAAAGACTCCACCCCATCCCTGGCCCCTTCCAAGCCTGACCTATAAAGTGGGGAGGCAAATTTAACTAATTTATGACGTTGGAATGAGGAAGTGCCGTCACAGTGGATCAACCTATTTACGTACTGCCGCCTGACCTTGTTGAAGGAGAGTGCTGTATCCAAAAGACACAGGCAAAAGCTGCTCTGTTTGGAACAGGGAAAATGGCCGCCTCTTTTGCGGCCTAGCACAATGGAGCCAGGCTGCAAGGCCTGAAACGTGTTAGCAAAATGATCAAAGGCGGCTTGGATTGGGGCTTTGGGGGCTAGAAGTGTTCATAAGCATATCATTAAAAAGATAATAACAATGTTCTCTGCTGTCTTTTGAGGAAAGTAGGGCCTTACAAAGAAGTTGAAAGCTGAGGCAAGATGGCGTCTTCCTTTTGGGCCTAGCGGCGTGGGGCCAGCCTGGAAGGCCTTAAACATGTCAGCAGAGGGGCCAAAGGGGGCCATCTGTTGTCAGTGGGTTCATGGATCGTAGGGGTGATGTGTGTCAAGTTTGGTCCAGGTCAGGCCTTTCTGGTGGTGGCAGTGGTGTTTTTTATTACCAAAGTGTAGGCCGAAAGCTGTTAACTCTCCCAAAGCTAGCATCGTTCTGAGGAGATAAGTAGGCCGATAAGTAGCCAGTTGGTAGTAGTTTTTCCCTCAGCAATCCCAGTGGCCTGTGAAAGTGGCGGCCAATCAGAGCTGGCCCATATTCCAGCCGGCCAATCAGAAAGCTGATCCATATTCCGCCAGGCCAATCAAAACGCGAGCACATATTCCGCCAGGCCAATCAAAACGCTGATACATACTCCGATTTCACTTTTATTATATATATAGATATAGATGTATTATTTACTACATTTATACCCCGCTTTCTCTCACCTTGAAGGGGACTTAGCGGCTTCCAGCTTGGCAACAATTAAATGCCATACAGACAAACATATGAATACAATAAACACCTACCTTAAAATCCATAAAAGTTAAAAACATCAGTACATCAAGTATTAAAACCACCAGAATTCTTATAACATTCACAACAGGATAACAAACAAGGTACACCATAATGAGGATTAATTTCCTAATTGGTTGAAATAAAAAATGTTATTAGATTGTAAGGAATACTGCAAGGAATGTTCTCTCTGAAGGTTTTACATTCTCAGTGTACTATATTGCTATGACTTATTCCTATTCTAATAGAAAGTCCTTTGGAATGTCTTGATCTTTAATGGGCAAGTATGACTCACTAAGTTTGTAACGGGCCTGCTCTCAGTGGCAATAAAAGGGGACAAAACTGGCCTGTTGGAAAAATAAAAATCATAGTGATTTCAGGAAGGAAGGAAAGAAGGAAAGAAAATACAATAACTGTTCATGTTATGTACTGCCAACAAAACAAGGGGAGGCAAAGGTGAAGTAAAAGAGAAGTAAAGAATTGTATACTTTCATTTTAACACAAAAGAATGTTGAAAACTTCTACCTGAAATGCAAATTGAACCAATGGGAAAACTGACTTAGTAGCAGTTCTGAAAACATTCATTAAGGAATGGGTTCCCTGCTGAATGCAGCAGAACTTCCTTCTAAGCCAGGGGTCCCCAAACTAAGGCCCGGGGGCCGGATGCAGCCCTCCTAGGTCATTTACCTGGCCCCCGCCCTCAGTTTTATAATATAATATTTTTATATCAGTTTTAATAATATAATATATTGTATATACATATAATATTGATTAAAATATTAATAATAATACCATATAATAATATTAATTATATGTTATATATTACATATAATATTACAGTATAGTGGTATAGTTCTATATAGTAATATATAATGCTAATATTGTGCTATGCTAATAATATAATATATTTTATGTACATACAGCTGCTCTGAGTTCCCTTCGGGGTGAGAAGAGTGGGATATAAATGTAGTAAATAAAGGTAGTAAATAAATAATTTTAGACTTAGGCTCACCCAAAGTCTGAAATGACTTGAAGGCACACAACAACAACAATCATAATTAACTTGACTATTTCATTGGCCAGTAGCAGGCCCACACTTTCCATTGAAATCCTGATAGGTTTATGTTGGTTAAAATTGTTTTCATTTTTAAATATTGTATTGTTCTTTAATTGTTATTGTTACATTGCACTGCAAATAAGACATATGCAGTGTGCATAGGAATTTGTTCGCATTTTTTTTAAATGATAATTTGGCCCCTCAACAGTCTGAAGGATTGTGGACTGGCCCTCTGCTTTAAAAGTTTGAGGACCCCTGTTCTAAGCAAACAAGTTTAGAATGGCAGTTAAATTACACCAAGACCAAGAACCAACAAGCTTTAAGAAGTCTTGCTATCCTACATATCTATAGAGTAGGAGAACTTCTTTAAAATCTTGTTATATCTATGAATAAACAGTAGATGCTGCTATAAATAGACATCAATATAGTGTGTTGTCTCCTATTGAAAATATTTTCTCTCCATAACTTGAGAAAAATGCTGGAGATTCTCATTGGATAAACATACAGGGTATTTTCTTTCCTTGGTTAAGGCACAAGTTATTGTACCTGGTTATCTTTTTTGGATTATAATGATTACATTTCAGTAAATAGGATTAGCTACCTTGACTTTCATATATCAGTATGGACATAGCAGATCAAGGATCAACATTACCAAAGTGTCAATTTAAATTTGGGTAATATCCTCATAATCTTTTAAACAAAAATCACAGCTCTGGTGTAGCATACTGTTTCCTACAGTGGACAACCAACAGGTCTATGGGAAGTTCTCAAGCAGGACATATGGTTTCTTGCTCAGAGTGTGCAGAATACAGTGCATAGATTACTTCTACATTCTAGATTTTGAACTACAGATCCCACAAATTTTATCAATTGCCAATTGTGAAGGACTATTGTAAGTGTACAGTTTCTCTTGTACATTTTTGTGTGTTTCTTAGTTTTGGGGTTTGTTTATACACATATTTGATTAAAAATGTTCTCTCTAGTAATATCTAGATCCTCCAGTGTGACTCTGTGTTAAGCTCCAAGGGAGATTAACCACAGAGATGTGCCGGAGGACCTAGAAATTCCTAGAGACGTGTTCTCTCAAATTAAAAAAAAAGCAGTTTCTTTATTCTTGCTTTTTCACTGTCATCAGGGTGCTTCTATGGTAACTCTAGAAAATGTGTAAGATTGACTGTAGTTTAGAAACATTTGGAGAGCCAGAGCTGGCCACTTCTATAATATACAGGAACCTTGGAAAGGGTGGTCCTTCAGAGGTTTTAGTGATAATCCTAACTTGAACCAATAATAGAAAACAAATATATGAGTGATCATTTGTATTGCTGAAATCCACCAGGAGATCAGAATGCTCCAAAATGCATATTTTTCAGAACCTGCCTGAGACTTTTTTCTGATTAGCAGTTTCTCAAGTCGCTCCTGACATGGGGGGGGGGGGGGAGCATATGGTGTCTTTGTCCACTCCTCTTCCTCCAGAGTCAAAGTGCCTAGTGCTTAAATGGGCCAATTTGTAGTAGAAAATGAAACCTTTCTCCTAGACAACAATAACAATAACATTTGCTACCTATTTATGATGCCCAAAAATCAGGGCCTAAGAGTATGATACTAAATCTAAGAGGTGTTTGTGTATGTGCCTTCACGTTTCCTATCAACTTATGGCAACCCTATAAATTTCATAGGGTTTTCATAGGCAAGGAATCTGCTGTTCCTTCCTTTTAAATAAAACCTACAGCACCTGATATTAAGGATTTGAGACTTGGCACAAATCTTTTCCACCAGCAGAAGCCCTTTCTCCAAACTGATCTTGGAAATCTGATGGCAGACCTGCACTGCTAACTATGATCTGCTTTCTGAAGCAAGAAAAATAAAAGCGGATAAAGAATAAAATAAAGAAGAAACCAAATTGTACCAGACTGAAACATCCTCCATTCAAAGGATACAGACACAATCTAAGCAGAAAAGTCATGCTGAACGTTATCTCAATTTTCAACATGGTAGAAAGGGTGTGGACTTTGCACAACTTCAGCTAGCCTTTGGCCATCTTTGTCAGTTAAAATTACACTCTAAGGCAGCATCCTTAATGGTATGGTTAGCTTCTTTTTCTTTTTCATGCTTATTTAGCCATGTTTTGAGCTTCTTGTCATATACAACAGTCTTTCCCCATGGTTATGTTGCCTGGACAGGAAAAAGTCTGTCCTACTACTTGTACAAATCTGCCAGTCAGATTGTGAATGTATATCGAGTTCTCTGATGCTGTTCTTTCAGAATGATCAGACAAAAATAGTTTGAAAGTTCTGTCAGGCACCCTAGAATTATATGTATATTATAAGCAGAAGAGTGATTAAAGGTTGTCAACAGATGTATCAGCCTTCTCAGATCAACTTCTCTGAAACAGCTCCTAATGCAGGATGGCTATTTTTATAAAAGGAAGAAATGGTTGTGGGAAATAAACATGTCCAGATTCCAACAGTGCCAGGCTGACATCTGCTAACATCAAATGACAAATATTTAGAGCTCTTGTCTCCTTGTCACATACACTGTAATATCCAAACAGCCTGGTATTAATTAAGAAGGCCATTGATGAAATTAATGAAAACATGAATGAAGGTTATCCCGCTTATTTAAAAAACTGGCGAAATGTATCTGACAATTTCCACTAAGTGCAGATATCACAGCAGTAAATCTTGGATATAAATTCTGCCTCCATTCTTTCTAGCACGGATCTACTGAAGCCTCCCTGGATTTGACAGTGTTACACTTTCTGATTTAGATTCTGTTACAGGAGCCTTAACAGATTACATAAAAAGATGACGATGATTTTGATATATCTGTTCTTTTAATTGAAAGCCCCAAAGGGGGAATGAAGGAAAGATGCCTGACTATTTTCTCCCTTTCTTTTCCAAGCTTCTTTCTTTTCTTTTCTTTTTGTTTTTAAACCTGAGGATTCCTTGTTGAATATGCTTTCCTTTTTAAATCCCAAATTGCCACAAGGACATGAGCATTTTTATCACCTACCAATAGAAAACAGAAACCACAATCATGAATGCCTGGTTTGGCAGGAATTCCCTGCCATCCCACCTTCAATATTTTGCTGTCAGTGCGCCAGATTCTATTTGTCCATTGAAATTAAACTAAGTTAGGTTTGGTTATTTCTTGGCTAGTCTATATTGAGAAGAAGACAACAGCAAATAATCTCCATGTATTCTTTGCATGATGAACTCCTATTAAATGAATTAGGTCATCATAAGCAATGAATGACTTGAAGGCATATACTATGCTTTTATAGTGGGGAGTATTTCAAATACCACATTGTAATTACTGAGTTACATAGGATAGGAATAATAGCCATAATCCTATTTGTCATCATAGTGGTGGAGAATGTGGGGTTGCAGTAATATAGAAATGTCTACTCAGTGACTAAAAGGTGGAGCCCTTGGTGGTGCAGTGGGTTAAACCCTTGTGCCGGCAGGACTGATGACTTGAAGGTTGGGTTGCTGACCTGAAGGTTGCTGGTTCAAATCCAACCTGGGAGAGTGCAGATGAGCTCCCTCTATCAGCTCTAGCTCCATGTGGGGACATGAGAGAAGCCTCCCACAAGGATGTAAAAGCATGAAAAAAAATCCAGGCGTCCCCTGGGCAATGTCCTTGCAGACGGCCAGTTCTCTCACACCAGAAGCGACTTGCAGTTTCTCAAGTTGCTCCTGACATGAAAAAAGTGCTTAGAAGTCAAGATTTGCCAGGACATGTGAAACAATGTTGTGGAGCTTGAAGTGTGCCTTATAAAGGCTTACCTCACATATCATCACCTTAGTCATCTGGGTCTGCTGAACAAAAAGAAAGAAAACTGGATTCCAAATATGTTCCAAAAAGATTGAAATCCTCCATCTGCTGCATCTTGTGTATAATTTGGGAGCATTTTGCTGCTAACCACGTGTTCTTCTGAGACTTAGTCTATTGTGGTAGCTTACAGAGAATGGCATTTTGGTTATCACCTTTTGCCTCAGGTTATTGTAGCCTTCCAAGAGGCTCTTTTTGTGGGGTTATTTTTGCTTTCTTCAACCTAGAATTTTTCATATGTGGACTATAAAGCCAGGTTGGCTGTAAAGGCAGGTAAGGAGTCCAATATGTCTGGCATCTGGGAGACAGTATCCAAAAGTATGGAATCTTATCTTGCATTCAGTTTAGCACTCATCTGTAACACACTTTCCACCAACCTGGACACTTCACGCACTCCTTCAATGCATTTTTGGGAACAATTAATAAGGAGTGATTTATTTCAGTAAGGGGACACTGACGATTTGCAGGCACAGAGAGTAGATACCCAAAGGATGGTCAATGACTCAAGGGTGGAGAATACTTAATTTGAACTTTTAGGAGGCTCTGAGCATATACAGCATATACTGTGTGTCCTAATTATATCATTAAAAGGTACTGGAAAAGGAGGCAGTAAAAATCAGAATGGGAAGGATACAGAGAAGCAGAGAGGGAGAAGCTAATAAAGAAATGGGAGATAAAGAAAATGTTCACAAAATGATGCAAGCATATAATATGTTATAAAGGAATTCATCAGAATTCACCCTAGTATGGAAAATTGTATATTATATCATGCTATACAATAAAAATCCATTCCAGAATATCATCAGTTTAGGACAGGTTGCTGGAGAGAGTCATAATCCACCCATCCCAAAAAGAACAAAAACACATTTCTTCCATGCAGATCCCTTGAGAGTTGTGGGGGGACAGATGATGACACACCGACCTTTCAGGCTTATAAAACTTCATTCTGAAAAGGTCTAGGTTTGGTCTACTGAAGGCCTTGATCTACTGAAGCAAAAATATTTTTTTCACACCACCATTGCTCCTATTCCATACCAGCACTCATTCTTTTCCATTTCTTCATTTTCCAAACTCAACTCTTCTGGGGTTCCACAATTCAGCTTTTCTACTTTGACCTGATCATCAGAAATCCCCCCCCCTCTCTTTCACACACATCCTTTTCCTGCTGTTTTCCCAAAAAAAATCCACACATATTAGCAAGTTTAACCACAGATTTATATGATTCATTTCCTACAATTCTGGTGTGTGTGTTTTTCTTGTAGCAGAAGGCCTTTCTGTTTTCCTGAATGTGACATAGGGAGAGGCACCCACTCTAATGAGTTGTGATGAATTTTAATAACCCCAAATGCTCAAATCACTACAACATGTTGGCTCTTTACATTCCTGAGTTAACTCACCCATATTTCTTCAAATGTGGACTTATTTTGTTTAGAGAGAGACATAAGGGGTAAGCATCTTGGAAGTTAATCATGAAAATATTAATTGGAGGAAGATCTAACAATTTATGTTTGAAAGATCCAGCTGTGTTTTACCCAAATTCTAATATTTTAAAGTTTATCTTAAAAAAACAGCACAGGAGTTCAAAATAAGTTTAATGTAGAAACATCTAAAATAAATGTATCCTTGATTTTTTTTTTCAATTCACTGCTGTTGGTTTTTGTTTTTCATTTTGCTTCTTACTTGGATACCAAAGTCAGTTGCTTTTGTGGTTCTTTCTTTAATATATCTCCTATCATTTTCTTCACATCTTCCTCTTCTTTTCCTATTTTTTGACAACATATTCTTTGAAAGTTTTTCATCTCATCATGTTGGTGAGTGTATCCTGCTGCTAGGATCAGAAGTAGGTTGCTTCTGAATTCCGGCTTCAGAAGAACTACAGTGGGAGCTGCCTATGTCCAGCTTGCAGACTTCCCAGAGGCACTTGATTGGTCACTATGGGAATTAAAATACTAAACTAAATAGATCTCAATCATTAGACCTCTTTTTATGTTGAGTTAATATCCATCCAGCTTTCTTTCTTCATCTTGTACCATCTTGTGTTCACAATGTACATTATTAGCATTGTTCCAAATACCTCAGGTACTTTTCTGCAGTTTCTTTTCTTATTTTGCTCTCTGCCTCTAATAATAAGGTGCAGGGCTGGAGCATGTGTTACATTTCAAATGAAATATTTTAATGTAACTGTACATGACAAATGCCATTTCAAAAATCATTTGAAAAATTTACATATGATCAAAACAGGAGTTGCAAATGAAACAAAAAATGGTGTCCTGAACATGAGCAGAAAATGTATTTTATATCTCAGTGGTCAAAATGAAATGAAATACTGCCCTAAAAAAACAAAAGAGATCACTTTGTTCTTCCAATTTATCTTTCTATGTTTTCTTCTGTCTTCAAACAAAGTAATATTTCTCTTCCTTCCCCCTAAAAACTAACAGATTCTAACTCTTTTGATTCATCATTTCCATTCATGTATCGCCCATAACTCAATTGATTTTCATCTGAATCTTCTAAAGTGTGTTCCAGCTGTTCCAAATTCTTACCAATAATTCATTTGTCCTTTATCCTTGTTCACTGTGTTGAAACTTAATATAATTTCAAATTATCTTCTTTTGGCAAAGGAGTCAAAGGAGTCTTTTTTATACTTTCTGATATTTTTGCCAGTTTTGACACTGTATACTTCCCCTCCCCCTGCCCTGTTTTGATTTAGGTGAATTTGAGTTAGATAAGATTAATTAATTCTTTCCCCTCAATCTGTAATGTTATCTTTGATGCTTTATCTGTAGGTATTTTTCAGAGATTGGTCTTTGTTATGTTCTTTCTCGACACTTTCCATGCTTGATAATAGTTAGAAAATGTACATAGGTTGATTCAAACTATGCACTTTCTCTACTGGTGAAAATCTATTTAGAATTTCATCAAAATTATAATACTATATACAATAAAAATATGCCAGCATTTTAAATATTACACTGTTCATGTATGTGAATGCAAATAAAGTAATAATGGATTCAGAGGAAAGTGATGAAATCACATATGTATGAAGTACATTCAAGTAACCTCATTAACTGCCCTAGAGGAAACCAATCTTGATTATATTTAGAAGATTGCTGTTTAGATGCACCAAGTCATCCAACTAGGATACCAAAAAGAATTAATTCAGAAATCAAACTGATTTTTTTTAAATTGAATTCATTAGCAATAGCTAATGTGAATATCTTTTTAATTTTGTAAAAGGATACTCAGACTACTTCTACAATTTTGCCATGAAGGGGCACAAGCAGGAGAAGTCTTTTTTCCAAGTGGAAAAAGAGCTGTTTGGCAGTGGAATGTGCCTTGGAAAATGGTGGAATCTTCGTCTCTGGAATTTTTAAAACAGAGACTCCATCTGTTAAGGATGGCTTGATTGTGTTTTCATGCAAGGCAGTGAAGTTGGACTGGATAGTCCTGGTGGTTCTCTACCAACTATATGATTCTATGAAAATAAATCAGTCCGTTGTGAATTCTTTTCCTAGACTTAAAATAGTCCAGTCTTCCTTTCAACAAACAGTGGCATTGTCCTCCACATAGCCTGGATGGAGGAGCATTGCAGATGATGTACTAAATATCTTGAAGTTGTGGGGTTATTTTAAAGTCATGTTAATAGCATAACTTCACTGTATAGCAGAGAATACTACAGTATTAGCTTCTACCATCTGAAAATATGTCAGGACCCAGGCTGCAGAGCACCAATAACCATGCGCAGAGACCAGAATCTATCTAATATCTTTATTAAAGAAATATATAAAGTCAATAAAAACAAGTGAAGAGTATAGTTCAGAAGCAGACCTTTCAGGAAAGGCCAAATATAGTCCAGGAAAATATTGTCCAATATAAGATATTAGAGTTCAAAGTTATAATCCACTTGACCGAAACACACACTATTTGCCAAGCAATAGTGTGGGGAACTGTCCAAAGTCTTTCGAGGCTTAAGGTAAATCCGAAGGAAACTGGAAAACAAGGCTTGAAACTAGGAAGCAAGGTCCGTGGTAAAACGCAAGGCAAGGCAAGACTTGAAACTTGGCAAGATCAAAACTTGAAACAAGGCAAACATGAAACATGAACTGAGTCCATAGAAGTCCGTGAAACAAGGCAAGGCTGGAAACTTGATCCGGGAAACAGGAAACTGGGGTACGAAGTCTACACACGATCTCTCTCCTCAAGCTGACCAAATTGACTCCGCAAGGTTCCCCTTGCGGCAAAACCCCTATATAGGGTCTTGTTTTCCCGCCAACAGAACACTTTCCCTGGAGAACAAGAAAGGAAACCCAACTCTGTCCAGATGCATGACTCCTTAGAATTTCCCAAGGGAAGCAGACCTAATCAGCTAATTGTCTGGCAGCGATTCTGAGGCTCCGGCGATTAGCCTCCCTGGCTCCTCTATCTCTATTATAATTATCCTTTCGGGAAAACGGGGGAGAATTCTGCCCAAGGCTTGTTTGGTTAACTTCCTGAGGACAAACATCCTCCAGGTGGCGAGGCTCCGATTCAAGCTGAACCGGTGGAAATCCCAAATTTTCCTCCTCATCAGCCACAATAGCACTAGGAACGGGACTACAAGGCCCATGAGACATCACAAAATATCATTTTCTGAAATCCTGGAAAATGGCATTACCCTACTTACCTAGAGGGCTGAATGGTGGTGAGGATGTGAGCACATCTCTATACCCTGCCTTCAAATGTCCATATGCACCTGGCAATATTCTGGATCTTCACATATTGAATGTAAAGGTGTGAAGAGATTTCTGCAATCACATTTGACCAAATACAGTAGCAATGTTTTTGTGATCAAGAACATCTGCACAGGAGGCATATGTGCACATCCACACCACCCTTTAGCTTACTTAAATGGGAAGGTACTTCGGTAAGAAAGTATGGATCTTTTAATTATGGTTATGACCATATTTTACTGTCTCTATTTAATTGAGTTTACTTTTATTAATTTTATATTTCAGTTTTTATCTATTGTGTTCTGAATGATATATTATCATATTGTGTTGCATATGTTATGGCACTATTGTGTAACATTGTGTAAGCTGCCCCGAGTCCCTATGGGAGATGGAGGTGGGGTACAAATAAATAAATAAATATATTATTATTATTATTATTATTATTATTATTATTATTATTATTAAGAAAATATTTAAATGGGACAATATTTTGCTAATTTGAGCTACTTGTGTATCCTTTGAACTACAGGACTTTTATGTCATGTCACTTTTACACATATGCTTTGAAGCTATTTGGGATATGAGAATGAGAATGAACCAGGAATGTTCATGACCTTTCCTCATCCTGGCTCACTGTGTCAGCCATAACACGACTCCGTGATAAGATCACATAAGTGGCAATAAATGTTGAGCTGAGGGAAACAGCATTTGAGCACCAGCAGGTTTTCATCTTTCTGCCTGGCTGGTTCTCTCCTAAATGTCTTTTCGCTAACAGGCAAGACCATTTTGTTCAGACAAGACTTTGGCATCTAAGATGAGCCGATGTTGACTCATTTTTTTCTCTGGTTTGGTGATCTTGTTTCATTTTATTGGCATATTTTTCAATTGTGTTTTTAATCTACTTTTTCATGTCTTAATTGCTTTTATTTTGATTTGATTTGATCACAGCTAGCAGCCTTGAGCGCCATTTCTTGGCAGAAAAGGAGGGCATAAATAATGTCACTGTGAGCTGGGTAAACTTCCCTGTAAATCCAGCTGGCATTGAAGTTTCACTGAGGAAGAAAGGAAGGGGGGAGCTAGTATTCAACTCTCCAACATTTAAACACTCCACCCAAATCTGCTCTTTTTATCTAATATTGACATTGCATGATTAAGCGAAACTTGTATCATATGCATGATATGCTGTTTTGGAAAAAGTATCATTTGGGCTTTAAAATGAAATACAAAACAAAATTTGAAATTAATAAAATTTAGTCCTGATTGTAATGTGTGTGACATCTCAGATGAATAAATAAAGCACTAGGCTCCTATTGGCATGGAGTGGGAGAATTGCAGTTTTAGCTAAGAATCAAATAACAGCAAAAGTGGAGCAGTTAAGAAGTAGAGGGGCCCATTTTTTTAATTTAATATGCATTTGAGGCAAAATAAGCAGCTCCACACTTCCTGTGCTGATTTTTTTTTTGTTTGATATGCATTTCAAGCAAAATGAACATATTCACACTTCCTGGACAAAGACATTCCTTATTTAATATGCAATTTCTATTTATCTTCCAAAATGTAATCATGTAACAGACTCACTAATAATAATCTAAATATCTGAACTTTCCCACATGAATGTAAACTTGATAATACCAGATAGACATGAAAATTGCCCAGATGTATGTATATGTGTGTGTGTGTGTGTGTGTGTGTATGTGTGTGTGTGTGTGTATGTGTGTGTATATATATATATATATAGATTTGATTGATCAGCAACACCCAGGACATTTCTGACCATATTACTAAAAAAAATCAATCAATAAGATGAATGTATCTTTTAAAACCATTTTACACTGCCAAATAATCCATATTATCAAATCAGATAATATGGGTATATATATATATAGATTTTGTAACCATTGAATTCTCATCTCATGAATTTTATCTGATCAAATGCATGCATAATGTTGGGGAAATTATATATTTTCCTACCTATCATTTTTAGTTAAGCAAATCTTGTATCATATGCATGATATGTTTGTTGTTTTGAAAAAAATGCCACTTGGGCATTAAAATCAATCTTCATTTGATTAAATGTGTCTGCTAAATTATCCTTATATTAAAACAACATTTTTTTCAAAGGACAGCTTTTAAAATTTGTGATTATATTACCTCTATTTCACAAGTATTTGAATCATATGTTTATAAAGTTAAGCTGAATAATAATAATTATTATTATTATTATTTTATCATGACACAGCAAACAAGATAGATATGCTGGATTTCGTATCACAAAATCACAAGTTGAACACTTCCCAAGTGTCTAGGACTGTGTGATGTATTTCCGGATATCTCTTCCCTTTCTTTCTGTATAGGCTACATTTTACTTCTCTAAAGAAAATCATTACTTATGCCATGCTAAGCATGTCCCATACCTTACATTCGTAAGCTGGAGGTAAGAACTCTGTTCTGCTTCATTATGGAGACTTTTCACTTTTGATTCCCCCACCCAAGGGACCATGACTGAGGACTTCCAGAATGTCTGGGTATTATGTTGATTGCTTTTTAAAAAAACCAACCTTGATTCCCCCCCCCCCCCCCCTTCTTGGTTGCTTTTGCCAACTACTGTAAACTATCCCAAGGATTCAATTGGGTACAGAACTGTGGTATAAATGCAACAAATAAAGCCATATGTAATGTTGTTCAGCTCATTCAAAGTTTCTTACAAAGGATATTTGAAAAAATTGGACTGTCTGCTTTAATATACTTTTTGTTCCATTATTTGACAATTTGAATCACTGTTATGCATGCCTTATTATTGACCTGTTCTGTTTCTTTAAAAAAAAAGGGTAAGCCTTGAAGATATGTTCTCTTTCAAAATTATGGCATACATCATACAAAACTCCCATAATCCCAAATTACAACTACTACACTTGTTTTTGCAGTATAAATAGTATTAGACTTGCTCTGGCTACCTACTTGTTTGTATATTTTAAGTATTGCTTTCTTCTGCAGAGCTTATGGTACAATCTAAAACCTAGTGTTTAGTCAAGGAGTTTCACTCTAGAGCAAAATGCTCAGGAAAGTGTGCTTATGATTAGTGTGCACAACCTCATAAGAAATTAATAAAAGAACCTTGTTTTCAAGTTACCTCTTCCCTCCATGATAGGGTGATAGCTGTTAGCTATGCAAACAGTACCACAGTGACACCTAGTGATATGAACCAAGCACTACAAGTTATATTTAGTGTAACACAGGATGTCATCTTAGATCCCTTCTACACTACCATATAAAATCCGGAATATCTATTTTGAAGTGGATTATATGGCAGCGTAAACTCATTATCCTGTTCAAAGCAGATAATTTGGATTATCTGATTTGATAATATGGATTATTTGGCAGTGTAAAATGGTTTTAAAAGATACATTCATCTTATTGATTTTTTTTAGTAATATGGTCAGAAATGTCCTGGGTGTTGCTGATCAATCAAAAATCACAGGATGCTGTAGGTGCTTCTTGCATGGTCCTTTAAATCCTGATCAAAAGAAAGGAATCCATATATTACAAACCAGAGAGGATACAATCTTATTAAGGAATATATAGCTTAACATAAATAACCAGTCATGTAAGGACAATCACATAGGGGTTTTTTTCAGTTCAACGGATCTTTATTTTGTTTTGTTTTTAAAGTACACAGTAGATGCTTGTTTGTTTGCAATCTCACATCCTGGTTGAATAATAAGTGGTAGTTTAATAATTCTTTTTTTAAAAAAAACAACTGAAAAATAGCAAAAGTCAGTCAATACAAAAAGGGAAAAAGTCAGCCATTTGATTTAGGAGCTAGCAGATGGCATTCTGAGCTTTGGTTTACTAGTTTATCCATGTTTTCTCATATGACCTTACTCAATATTTCAATCAATAACAAATGTATTTAATTTGTTTCTGTCTTGCCTTTCTACTCAATATTTATAAAGTAATAGATCAAATGTATACTACAATATCACGAATCAAAATGTTAAAAACAAGTATAAAGTTTAAACCATAGCAATTTAAAGTAAGTGTCCTTTTCCAAACGTTCACTTGAATAATAGTTCTCTTATCTGGCATTAGAAAGTTATGTTATTACTATTGTTGTTATCAGGAGCCCCGGTGGCGAAGTGTATTAAAGCACTGAGCTGCAGACTGAAAGGTCGCAGGTTCAAATTCCGGGAGCGGAGTGAGTGCCCACTGTTAGCTCCAGCTTCTGCCAACCTAGCAGTTCAAAAACATGCCAATGTAAGTAGATCAATAGGTACCGCTCTGGTGGGAAGGTAACGGCACTCCATGCAGTCATGTTGGCCACATGACCTTGGAGGTGTCTACGGACAATGCCGGCTCTTCGGCTTAGAAATGGAGATGAGCACTAGCCCCCAGAGTCAGACATGACTGGACTTAACGTCAGGGGAAACCTTTACCTTTACCCTTACCTGGCGGGAAGGTAACAATGTTCCATGCAGTCATGCCGGCCACATGATCTTGGAGGTGTCTATGGACAATGCCAGCTCTTCGGCTTAGAAATGGAGATGAGCACCAACCCCCAGAGTCAGACATGACTGGACTTAATGTCAGGGGAAATCCTTTACCTTTACCTTATTGTTGTTATCATTTCTTTCATTTATATTTGGTTTTCCTCTAATGAGACTCAATGCAGCTAAATGCATATGTAAAATAATATAGATTAAAACTATGCTTGTCGAATTCTCTTGTTGTAAGCCACCCTGAGTCCCCTTGGGGAGAGGGGCCATGATATAAATAAAGCATTAGCATCATCATCATCATCATCATCATCATCATCATCATCATCATCATCATGCAAATGTCCAATAAAATGTAAATACAAAAGTTATTTTAAAAACAATTCATAAATTTTTTAAAAATTAACTAGAGCCAGCATGATGTAGGGTTCCAGCACTGAACTATAACTCTGGAGACTGGGGTTGTCCATAGAAGCCCACTGGGTGACCTTGGTCAAGTCATACACTCAGCCTCCGAGGAACGCAAAGACCCTCTGAACAAATCTTGACATCATTGTTTGCATGAGTTAGAAACAACTTGAAACAACAACAAAATTCATTAAAAGGCTATGTACAGAACCATACAGAACCCCAGCCAATTTCTGAAAAATAGACAACATAGAAATATTTTAACTTGCTGATAAAAAGATAGCAAGAATGAGGACATCTTCCCTCTCTAGGAAGGGAGTTCCAAAACAAGGTCTTCTCTCTTGTGGGACAAAACTAGACCAAGAAGGTGGTGGGACAAACAGAAAGGCCTCTCCAGAATATCTCAGAGCTCTGATCCCTACATAGAGGGAGATACGGTCCTTGAAAAAGTCTAGACATATGTAACATAAAGCATAATAAGAAATGGCTGGAGTTCCTACTCAGAATTGAAAATATTTTGTCTTCAATTCAATGCTCAGAAAGTACTGAAAACATCCATAACATCCATAATTAAATTGTCATGTAATCGGATGCATACCCTGTTTCCCCGAAAATAAGACATCCCCGAAAAATAAGACATAGTAGAAGTTTTGCTGAATTGCTAAATTTAAGGCCTCCCCCGAAAGTAAGACCTAGTAAAGTTTTTGTTTGGAAGTATGCCCAGCGCCTGCCAAACAGAACACCAGAGCATGCAGGATTGGTAAATGTACATACCAGTTGTACATGGAAATAATGGTAGTAACAAAAAATTCTTGATAGGTTTCAGAGTTTGTCTGGTTATGTTGGTTTGTGATGACAACTCCTGTACAGTATATAATAAATGTTCATTTTTTGTTCAACAATACATGTGAATTCTTCTTCATGGAAAAATAAGACATCCCCTGAAAATAAGACCAGGCACATCTTTGGGAGCAAAAATTAATATAAGACAGTCTTATTTTCGGGAAAATACGGTATTTAAAATTACTATATGATATGGTGTATGGCGCTCCATTTGCTATCAAAATTTGGAAGTCATTCTTTAAAATTGAGTCAAAGGCTGGGGGAGCAGCCAGCTATTTGGCTCAGCAATGTCCCCCTGTTATCAAGTCCCACTTGATAACCTGCCCAGCTCATTCTGCTTGTTGTTTCCAAACATTTGGATTCTCATCACTGTTTCCAAAATTGTAGTTTTCAAGGTTGTTTTTTCCAAAGGCAGTTCAATGTAGAGTTCATTACTGTAATCTAAGCCAGATGGTACTAAAGCAGGGGGAATAATGACAAGATCAGTGAGCACTAAAGAGAGTGTTAGCCCATATTCACCCATATTCTGCTTGAGTTTTCATAGAATTCTAGAGTTGGAAGTCACCATAAGGACCATCTAAACCCACCAATCGCCATGAAGGAATGCACAATCAAAGCTGATGGCCATCCAACCTCTGTTTAAAAACCTGCAAAGTAGGAGCAAACACTCTTACTGTCAGGAAGTTCTTCCTAATGCTCAGGTGGAATCTCTTTCCTGAAGTTTGAATCCATTGATCCATGTGCTAGTCTTTGAAATAGCAGAAAAGAAGCTTCTTCAATATGATATTCTTCATTTGAACATTTGAACATGACTGCCATGTCACTTCTTAGCCTTCACTTGTCCAGACTAAAAATACCCAGATTCCTAAGCTGCTGCTCATAGATCATGGCTTTTAGAACTGTTATAATTTTGATCGCTCTTCTCTGGACACATTCTAGCTTGTCAATATCTTTCATGATTATGAGGTCAAGAACTGACATGGTATTCCAGATGAGTTCTGACCAAAGCAGAATACAGTAGCACTATTACTTCCTCAATATAGATATACTCCTTTTGATGCATCTCAGAATTGCATTGGCTTTTTTAGCTGCATCATACTGATGACACACATTCAGGTTGTGGTCTACTGAGATTCCTAGATTCCTTAAATGTAGTATTTTAAATGTTCTCCCTGTAGAAATTCATTTTGTTGGTTTGGCCCAGATCTCTGATCTGTTAAGATCTGGTGAATTCTGATCCTGTCCTCTCGGATATTAACTACTTCTCCTAATTTGGTGTCATCTACAAATTTGATAATCATAATAAAACTTCGCCCCGGTGGCGAAGTATGTTAAAGCACTGAGCTGCTGAACTTGCAGACCGAAAGGTCCCAGGTTCAAATCCCGGGAGCAGATTGAGCGCCCGCTGTTAGCTCCAGCTTCTTCAAACCTAGCAGTTCAAAAATATGCCAATGTGAGTAGATCAATAGGTACTGCTCCGGCAGGAAGGTAACGGTGCTCCATGCAGTCATGCCGGCCACATGACCTTGGAGGTGTTTACGGACAACACCAGCTCTTCGGCTTAGAAATGGAGATGAGCATCAACCCCCAGAGTCAGACATGACTGGGCTTAATGTCAGGGGAAAACCTTTATCTTTATCTTTACCTTTACATTTACCTTTAATAAAACTTTATTTATATACTGCCCTATCTCCCCAAGAGGATTCAGGGCAGTCTCCAACATAAGCAAAACATTCAATTGCCAATAGAAGACCATACAACAAGATAGTATGCTCTCTATTTCATTGATAAAGATGCTGAATAACACTGAGTCCAGGACAGGAGAGAACCCTGTGGCATCCATCCTATTAATCTCTTCTCACCAGAATGAAAAGGAGTCTAGATATATATGTTCGATGGGTGGGGGGTTGTTTGTTTTGTTTGGCATCTCATACATTCCAAATAATCTGAACCTTTGGTCTAAGATGAAATCTATGAATGCGTAGGAGAGATAATGGGGATTATTTTCCATAAAGATGATCTTCCAATGTTGGAGATACTAATGTGGTCACAGCTAGTCGTATGAACTCATTTTATGATTAGGTAGTTCCCTTCAGGTTCATAACATAATTTCATCTTTTCAGTCAGAGTCTGTGTGGGAGAAATTATTTATTTCCAAATCTGGTGACCTGTGGAGAGCTTCAACGGGATAAAATGAAATACCGGTCCTGCAATTTTATTGCAGGTGTTGTTACTTGCTCTGAACCATGTTATTGTTACAACTTAAAGAGGTTTTCTCTATCAGATATGAAAGAGCATCCGTGTATAAGCCGCCATGTTGTAAGCCGCTCTGAGTCCCCTCCGGGGTGAGAAGGGTGTGGTAAAAGTATAGTAAATAAAAAAATAAATGACTTCGCTTATTAATAAATGAAAACATTTATTCTTACATTTTGAAAAACATAATGTTGACTATATTGATGGGGCGGGGGGGGGGGGAGGTGGTTGCTTTTTCAAAGAAGCAGTAATAGCTTCTTAATTCAACAAGGTCCCAACCACACACATCCATACACTATTACTCCAGTGGAAAATTAAAACACTGACCTATATGTATCCAGACACATAAGGGATCTCTTGTACCTTATCTGAATATATTCATGCATGCTTAATCAAGGCAACTTAATCGTATCAACAAAGCAAACAACATGTTTTTCTAAAAGTGAAAAAGTAAACACATAAAAAGTAAAAAAGATATCAGTTTTCCCCACCTCACTTTCATTTGCCTAGTGAACCATCAGCGTGTCCCTTTTTGGAAAAAAAGAGATCTGTTGCAAATGAACAGTAAATTTTCTGCCTTCCACCTGTTTTGCGGCTCACAGAGACATACTAGAGATTAGGATCATCAGTTGCTACTAAACAGATGGATGTGTCTCACTTTAAGTATTTCAGATAATACGCCTCTTGTGTATCTATCACTGGGGAATATGAAATAGAATATATGTGACATCTGCACCAGGCTCTGCTTGGTAGATCTAAGTGCTTTACGAAGTATAATCCACAGGCTTGGTGTCTATCCAATGATTCACATAATGGGATTGGTTATATTATGGTATTAAAACAATAAAACGAAGAACAGTAAAGTAAAATAAAGTAAAATATGTCAGCGGTTAGACCAAGTAAGGAGCTCCAAGCAATGTTATGCCTTCTGATGCCATCTTCCTTCAAAACCTAAGGGATATATTGATTGTGTAGAGACATGGATAAATTGCAGCATAAGAGAAAACCAAAGAGGACCATTGCTTGTCCCTCAGTATCAGCCAACAGTGGCTCTTTAAGTGTCCTTGGAAAGATCACTAACAACAATAATTTGGGACTAAACCAAGCATTAATTGAAACTACAGTATCCATTGAATTGCTTTCTGAATGGTAGGTCTATGTCTACGTAAATCCCATTAATTCAGTGGCTCTACACTAGTTTAGACTTGCAATTGGATTTAGCCCTTTGTTATCACAAATTACTGCTGTTCATAAATTTCATACATGTGTCACACAGACTGTACTTTGGCATCTTGTTGTCCCTGCATTTTTAACATTTGCGTCCTCATTTGTGTGTGTGCACCTGTCGACATAATAAACATCTGAAAAGATGGACTCTGGTAATACATGAAATCTTATGCCATAATAAATCTGCTATTTGTTAAGATGCCGCATGCCTCATTCCCATTTTTGCTGCAAGCCTAAGTTATTTTTCCTGAAGGAAGACGTAATGAATATAATAAGCTACACCCTGTTGTTCAGTTCCTCAGTATCATGCAGGAACAGATATACTGTCTCTGAAAATGCAAATGCCATTCTTAACTATCCTATGTAATTAATACATATCATTATTACATATCATCTAATAATTTGATCTATTTAAAAATGATCTGAATTGATAACAATTATTGTATCTTTGCTGACTTTTCTAAGATAATTATATATTATGTCTTGGTTCTGATCTTTGTTATATTGCATACTTTCAACACACCTCTGACTTCTGGCAATCCTATGATAAGGTTTCCTTGTAAGACTTATTCAGAGGCAAGTTTGCCACACTTCCCTTTTAGGCTGAGAGTATGTGACTAGCTCAAAGTAATGCAGGGGTTTTGTGGCAAAGAAAGGATTTGAATCCTGGCCTCGCAGAGTTTAGCCTAGTTCTCAAATTCAGTATTCCCTGACCTATTACCAAATAATTTCATGAAACTATATTAGCATTTTGCTAAAATAATTCTTAAAAATATTGAAATTAGTTATCTTCTCACTGTCCATAATTTTATAAATCTACAGCACAGTTTAGCTATGTGTGGCCAAGAACTAAATCCAGTTGGGTGTTTGGTCAATCAGTACTTACAGAGTCCACTAATCAATCAGACTACATTCCACATTGACTCAATGGGGAATAACCACTACATTACACATATATATCCCATCAACTTGGTGTGTCTACTAGAGGTTTGCTTTTTTTTTGTCTCGTAATTCAGATCAAAAGGCCCTGCCCTAAACTACATTTCCCAGAAAGCATCAGCATCAGAAAGCAACAATCAGGGTAGTGGAGAGATTTGTCCCTCCATAACAACAGCCAGTGAGAGTTCCAAGGAATGGTTGAATCTGCAAAGAGGTGGACTGACTGATACTTCTAGTAAGTAAATCTCTGTGCTGGACTGGGAAGAAATCCCAGTATGGATGACTCCCATACTATAGGGGAAGCATATTAATTAGTTTAGAGGCTGGATGGCCATCTGTCAGTAGAGTTTTGATGGTGCCCTTCTGCCTGGAAGAAGGGTGTTGTGCTAGATGGCTCTTGGGGATCTTTTCCAACTCCAGGATTCTATGAAAATGTAGAATGTTTAATATTGGTTCTACTGGTTAATATGAGAGACATTCAATAAGATAACTATTGTGGATTAAAAAAAAAGTTTTGTCAAAACTTTTTTTAAAATCCCGAAAATCAGTAGATGAACGAATATTTCCAAAAGTTGGGGTGAATTATCCCCTGTTATCTCCTGTCATTGTATAGAAAATTCAAGGAGACAGCTCTTGTAGTTTTTAAAAATGTTGTTTATAAAAACTTTGAAAATCCTCAAAAATCAATGGAGAAGTGAAACAATCTGAAATTTGGTAGGCTAACAGTGGTAAATGTATGGCAAGTTCTATCAGTGTGGCAAGTTTCACCTCAATAGCTTTAAAAATGATGAAGAAAGGAGTCCCTGAAGTTTCCGCAATTATAGTAATTGATGCACAATTACTGTAACAAAATAGTAACAAAATTCCGTTACTCTCATTGTAATAACGAATTTTTCATTAACTATACTTGAGAAACACTTTAGAAATAAAATGCCAGCACCCCCAGTTTTGTAATGACTTTTGAACCATTTTTAAATGGATCACACATTCCTAGTTTCTACAATTGGATTTAGCCCACTATGTGGAAAATGCCCTAAGGAAGAACTGGAAACAGGCATCTCACTATAGGGCTGCAATGCAACCTGTATAATGAATATGGTGAAATTTCAAATCAAATAACTATATGTTCTCACTGGACTTTTTTCTTTGAACTATGAACACATGATTGTGTAGATGTTTTTGGACACCAACACCCACTAGTTTTAGTCAGTGCAGTCAAAGGTTGGGAGAGATGGAAACTGTAGTCCAGCAATATTCAGAGGGCCATAAGCTCCCAATCCAGGACAGTCATCGAATTCACATAGTTCCCCCACAATCAGTTTACTTCTTTTTTTATATCTTGTTCAGCTTTTTGAAGACAGTGAGACAATGAAACTTTAAAACAGAAGTTACCTTTCTGCTGTCGTTTGCTGTCAAACCAATTCCAACTAATGGCAAGCCTATGGAGGAGGGACATCCAAGATCATAGATCTTGCAAACTCTGGGAATTGACCTCCCTGGTTTAATCAGTCCAACTACGTATACAGTAGAGCAGGGGTCCTCAAACATTTTAAGTGGAGGTCTGATTCATGGTCCCTTCAGATTGTTGAGGGGCCGAATTATCATTTGAAAAAAAAAAAGCCCGAACAAATTCCTATGCTCACTGCACATGTCTTATTTGTAGTGCAAACCCCCCTCCCCCCACAACAATCATTTATTTATATATTTATTTGCTACATTTATACCCCACCCTCTCTCACCCCGAAGGGGACTCAGAGCGGCTTACAAGTTGCATGTACATACAATATATTATATTGTTAGCATAGCACAATATTAGCATTATATATTACTATATTGTACTATACCATTATACCGTAATATTATTAGTAATATTACATTTAATATATAATATATAATTAATATTATTATATTATACAATATTATTATATTGTATTATTATTATTATTAGCCGCCCTGAGTCCCCTATTGGGTGAGAAGGGCAGGGTAGAAATACTGTAATAAATAAATAAATAAATATTATATTGTATTACATTATAATATTTATTATCAATATTATATGTATACACAATATATTATATTATTACCATATCATTCATTTACAATATTTCATTTACAATATTGGTAAATGAAAAAACAATACAATATTTTAAAATAAAAATAATTTTAACCAACATACTGTAAACTTATCAGGATTTCAGTGGGAAGTGTGGGCCTGCTTCTGGCCAATGAGATAATAAAGTAGGATTGTTGTTGTTGTGCCTTCAAGTCATTTCAGACTTTGGGCGAGCCTAAGTCTAAAACTGAGGGTGGGGGCCAGGTAAATGGCCTTGGAGGGCCACATCCGGCCCCCGGGCCTTAGTTTGGGGACCCCTGCAGTAGAGTCTCGCTTATCCAACATAAACAGGTTGTCAGAACGTTGAATAAGTGAAAATGTTGGATAATAAGGATTAAGGAAAAGCCTATTAAACGTCAAATTTTGTTATGATTTTACAAATTAAGCACCAAAACATCATGTTTCACAACAAACTGACAGAAAAAGCAGTTCAATACATGGTAAGATTATGTAGTAATTACTGTATTTACTAATTTAGCACCAAAATATCGCAATGTATTGAAAACATTGACTACAAAAACATTTGCCTACTAAAAGGCAGACTGCATTGGATATTACAGAATGTTGGATAAGCAAAGGTTGGCTAAGCGAGACTCTACTGTACTACAATCTCTCCCTTTTCCTACTGAATTCCTCTTTACCAAACATTATCATCTACAAATGATCTCCGTGTAGTCATTCAGTAAATTTATTTACTTTTATCATTATGCTTTCTGGTCTGTTGTTTGTATTCTCTATTGTCTGGCATATATAGTACAGATTACAGTAAACCTGAACATAAACACAGCATTAGGTATTGCTCTTGACGGTTCACATTGGTCACTAAAGAGCAAATATGAGCATAATTATCTGCAATAAATAATACAGACATTCATCACCTCCACTGCAGAAAATTGTAGAAAAAAGCACTCACTTCCAATGTCTGGCCGCAGCTTTTTATCATATTCTCTTAGCAACTTGTTTAGCAACAGTGTCACATCGGTGTCGTGTGTTTTTGGAGACATTACCCATTTTTGATTTGTCGTAAAATCCTCAAAGTCATCGTCTTCGACCTTCCTTGAGCTGCAGTTTAAAAATAAACAAAGAAGATAATATTAATGCTCAAATTTACAATAATACTCCATATAAATTATGCACATCTTTCATTAACCCATAATCAGTGAAGCATCTGAACTATTTCTTGTCGTGTGTGTGTGTGTGTGTGTGTGTGTGTATGTGTCTATATACGTTCCTCCTTTCACAGATGAAAGTCTAACTAGGGCACTCTAATGTAAAATAATTGCACAGTCTCACATTATTATTTCATACCAGATCATGAATTGGGGATAAATAAATGCAATTTTTCTTCTTTATCTATGCAATGCCTAACTTTGTTCTTGTTTTTTAAAATGTAATTAATTTTAAAATGCATAATAGCAGCACAAAAGGAAGGTTCTGAGTAGCATACTATAATACTCTAATATAAAAAATCAAAAATCAAAAATACAATAAAAATGCAACAGTCTTAATAGTAAATCTCTTTAAAAGTTGACCAAATATCTAACATGTCCATTGGTAGATTTTGCCTTTATTTCAAATGTTGCATTTTAGATCTTCTATCCATTGATTCATGGATAAGGTTATTGTCCCTAACATGCAGTAGCAGCCCATGACAAAACAACACTATGCAGCACACCAAATATGACTTTTTTTGGCACATGCCAGTCCATCTTTGCCCAGTGAAAACATTCAACATTCAAACATTCTAGTGTTTTCTGAACCTTATGCACCACTTAAGGAGTTTTAACAGGTTGGCATTCTAACACACATAGAGAACAAAGAAAGAACAACTTCTACTCTTCTTCAAAGGAAATGGAGCATGGCCTTTGGTCAGAAACTTTTGCCCTAGGCATAAATTAACTCCATTAACCCCAAGTTTTAACACATTTGTGAAATAATGTTCTCCATCCTGAAATTACCTGAAACTGTCACCAAATTTCTCCATTAAGATGGGAAACCATTCCAAACCAGGTTGGATGGACTTAGGGACTGGTAAGTGAACTAACAAGAATCCTTCTGTTAAGAAACCTCTTTACATGAAGTTATTATGCAAGTCTGGTTTGTGGAAACAACCTCCCTCTCAGCAGCCCCAACACAAAAGAGTTTTTGGCTTTTCAGTGTGGCTTACAAGGGTGTAGGTAAGATTAAAGTTTAGTAAACTTTCCTCCCTGAAATTTTCTAAAATAAACTTTGTAAGGTCCATGCCCATAAGGGATTGCTCTACTTCCACAAATATATCAACCTCAGAAATCAAACAAGAGAGCAGGACTGCATTACTATGTGCATGTAAGAAATACTGAGCACTGGGAAATATAATTCTGTATAAAATATTTGACCGTACATGGATTCACAGATTGGCTCAGTTTTTATAAAATTGAATTGGTCACCAAAGACATCATTATCCAGCATACAGCATATTCGTCTTACATTGGGGGTTACTTTTACTGAAGTGATTCCCAGTGATGACTAAGAATTTAATTTCATTTGTTTTTATGAGAACTTTCTAAAAAGCAATGTATAAACACAAAAAATCAAGATGTTACCTTTTTGTAGTTGAATGTGGAAAGAGGCAAAACAGATAGATTTACCCAACAAGCTAGGGGCCAGGCTTAGTACAGCGAGCTAAACTGCTAGCTGAAGAAAATCCTGCTGATCAAAAGGTCAGCAGTTCGAGCCCACTTCGGGGTGAGCACCCCCCCCCATCAGCCCCAGCTCCCTGCTCACTTAGCAGATCGAATGCAGAAATATGAGTAGATAAATAGGTACCACTTTTAGCGAGGAGGTAATAAAAGGAGCCCTTAAGGATATCGATCGAGAGGATGTCTAAGGATGACAAAGTTTCTCGGCATGGAAGATGGAGCAGCAGCACCCCAGCCCACCCCACCCCCCATGGCCAGAGTCAAGCACAGCCTCCAAGATGCCAGAAATTGAAAAGATGGGAAATGCCTTTACGTCTGTTTGTGTATTGTCTGTCCTTGTTAATTGTATGACAGCATTGAATGCTTGTCGTATGTGTGCTCTGTAATCTGCCCTGAGTCCCCTCAGGGAGATAGAGCAGAATATAAATTAAGTATATTATTATTATTATTACTACTACTACTACTACTACTACTACTATTACTTAGAATGTTGCGTTTCTGAAATTGAATTATGGTTGTCTTTCTTTTTTTCTCTAACACCCCCTACATTTTAACAATTAAATATCAGACGCAAGCTATCTGGTCTTGTCTGTTATGGGAACGACTTTGCATATTGAATTTAGTTGGTCCAGATGGCAAAGAATTAATTCACTTTGCTTCAAAGCTTGGAAATGTTCTCTTTTTTTGGACTACATTTCCCATAGTCCTATGGCTGCAGATTCAAAGTAGTTGTAATCTTAAAAAGCACCATTTCCCAGTGTTTTTTAAAAGTACAACTTTCAGAAATTGAACAATTGTTTTTCCATAGGATAGCTGAAAATTTTTCTTTTAAAAAGGTCAATATGTTGTAGGAAGTTAAATTGACAGATTCATTCGTCCCGTGTTTCATTTATTCATTTATTCATGCTTCTAAATGGCTTGGTTCCTATACAGTCTACTTCAACACATAGAGCAGGACAAGTCAAAATGCAATGATAGAACAGACAGTAGGCTCTTGATATTGTGGAAGGAAGAGAGTGTTTTACAACTGTGGGCTATACTGAATACTATGGTGAATGTGTAGCGTTAAACCGTGTTTCAGAATTTCAAAATCAAGAAAAATTGATTGATCATGGTGTGGTTGTGTGTGTGTTTACTAGGACTACTACCACATGGAAAAGCTTGTCCTTCCCTTTCCCAACCGCAGTCAAAATGAGGCACCAATCCTCAAATATGGATATTAGGTTTCCTTAAAATATGTTCCCATTGACACCAAATGAGATTTCCCCTCTAAGCCTCTTAGCTTTCCAGCAGGGTTTTCTGTTCCACTTGCATCTAGCAGGAGAATGAACAGACCTCGGTCTTTATGTGCATAGCTCTGAACAGTGGCCTCATGCCTGTCATCATGACCATCATCACCACCAGAGGCGGTCCAACCATAAGGCGAAATAGGCATTTGCCTGTGGCGCCATCGTCCCGGGGGCACCATCGTCCTGGGAGGAGGGCACCACTCTCCACCTCCTTCTCTTTCGGGCCTTCCAGCGGCCGCGCTGGGCCTTCCGGCCAGCGCAGACCCACCTTCGCACCACGCAAGCCCACCTTTGGGGCCTTCAGAGATTGTGAGGTCTGTAGGAACTTGGAAGCTAGGTATGTGGGGTTTATATATCTGTAGAAGGTCCAGGGTGGGAGAAAGAACTTTTCTTTGAAGCAGGTGTGAATGTTGTAATTAATCACCTTGATTAGCATTTAATGGCCCTGTGGCTTCAAGGCCTGGCTTCTTCTTGCCTGGGAGAATCTTTTTTTGGGAGGAGTTAGCTGTCCCTGATTGTTTACTGTCTGGATTTCTTCTGTTTTCAGAGTGTTGTTCTTTATTTATTGTCCTGATTTTAGAGGTTTTTTTTAATACTGAGGGCTATTTGGGTTATCTAAGTCCACACTGCCCTATATCCCTGTTCAATGTTTAGTGCTAAATTTGCAAATATAGTAATTCCTACATAACATTACCATGTATTGAACTGCTTTTTCTATTGATTTGTTGTAAAACATGATGTTTTGGTGCTTAATTTTTAAAATCATAATGTAATTTGATGTTTTATAGGCTTTTCCTTTATACTTCCTTATTATCCAACATTTTCGCTTATCCAACGCTTTTATTTTTCAGTGATTGGTTTGGGGGGGCGCCAAAATTCTGTTCGCCTACACTTGAAAAATACCTAGAGCCGGCTCTGATCACCACGAAACTCATCACCATCATCCCTCTCAGCATACTGCATGGGTTGGTTTTTGTGTCTGTATTGCAAATAAAAATGTTTCCATGTCATTTCTACAGGAAACAAAAATAAAGGGTCCCTTCAGAAAAAGCAAATATGGCCAGAAGTTCCTGAAGGTTACTGTATTAATGTTGAAGTTCTTTTTCCAAAATGATCCAATTTCTGTTGTCCTGAACTACAGTACTTTCTGACAGTTTCTGGTGCCAGTTGCAACATTTTATTCTCACTATTAAATGGGAATAAATGTCAGTGGAAAACATATTCTTTCTCCACACACACTCCTCAGTCTCTACATTGTTTGCATTTCAGTGCATCAGTGAAATGTCACATTTGCACTATAGTCCAATGTTAACTATTTTTCAAAAATAGGGGAAGAAACTGCACCCTTCAAACCACAACATCACCTCAACAAACCACACCCCATTTAAAAAAACATCTAAATGATCAGATCCAGGAAATTACCAAAAATAGTCCTCCAAACAATTGGAACTAGAGGATGCAGAGGCGACAACAATGGGCAAAACCTACTCAGACACAACAAGCTACATTGCAAGATCTTCTGTTAATTCAGATCAATCTAGAAGAGTGCAAGGATGCACAGTAAATATAACTGAAATGCGTTAGGAATATTAGGCCCAACTCTACCACTAGGCAGTGTGGGATGACTGCTTCAGGCAGGAGTAGATTCCTAGTGGTCCAAAATGCTGGCAAGGTATTAGTTATTTGATATCTATTGGTGGCCTTGATGCCAAAATAACTGGGCTAGCCTGGATATTATGCTCCTTGATTAGGAAAGGGGAAATCATGTGCTGTTCTAGGTAACGCTTTCACATTTACAACCTCTGCATGGTGAGATCGTAACTCACCCTCCATCCTGCTTTACAACCTTCATCAGCTGTGTGGTGTGAGGGAATCAGAGCAAGGCTGATGGATGTTTTCGTCACATTTTGGGGAGTCAGGCCAGGTGCAGGGG
Organism: Anolis carolinensis; assembly: GCF_035594765.1. Taxonomy (NCBI): domain Eukaryota; kingdom Metazoa; phylum Chordata; class Lepidosauria; order Squamata; family Anolidae; genus Anolis; species Anolis carolinensis. Next base: position 110,909,855 of record NC_085843.1, read on the forward strand.
AAGTTACTTCATTAACTAATTGCATAGCTATGTATAAGCAGAGACAGGATTCCGGCTTCTATTTTTAAATGTTCCTCTAATTTTAAGAAATTAGTGAACAAGGTTAGTGAACAAGGGCCACAGGGAATGAGCTGTATTAAATCCTGTGCTCATTTTCTACTTGTAGGACAGTTCACTGAAAAAAGTGTGCCATCAGTTATTTTCTCACAGTGTTCTCATTATGCAAAGAGAATAAGACATAGAGAACTGTCAAAGAGGGATGCAAATATTTTTTTTAAAAAAATAAAGTAGCTTTACTCTCCCCTCCCAGTCTCCTTGTCATAGCAGGCTCTTGGTGCAACATGAGCCCTGTGGATCATTTATTGCCTGGAGCAATGTTGTCCAGGGTGTCAGAGCAATCACCCCCCTCCTCTTCCCTCCTTCCCTGGTTCCACAGTCACCTCAGTTGATGTCACACCTGGAGACTGCCACAACACAGAAAATGGAAGGGAATGGTAAGTGCCATCCTGTGTTCCCAAGGCCACGCAAGCCCAATGAACACAGGATGTCCATGTACACAGTTATGGCTGGTTCAATCTCAGAACCAGGCCAACTGTTTACAAGGGCTCAAAGTTGTGAGTGGCTCTGAATTCCACGTTAACATGGTCTGGTCTGAAATTACCTCAGATCAGCTCCATGCATAGTTTGGCCACCTCAGTGCTAATCCAGGAGCCCTTCTCATTAAATGCAGATGCACCCTTTGATTCACTCAAGGTTACCCAATGGGTTTTCATGAACCAAGCCAGGATTTGAACTCTAGTTTCCAAAATCCTAATCCAACACTCAACCATTACACCATGTTGATTCTCAGTAGTAGGCTAGACCAGAGATGGGGAATGTGAGTTTGAATTAAATATTAAAGGTAGATGTGTTGACTATGCAACAAATACAGTGAAACATCAAAAGTTTTAATTATGTTTTTGTGCTTTCTAGTTAGCCTAATAAATGTGCCACTGTTTTTTGGATTTTGAGCTACAACTCTTAGGTTTCCTGCTGGATTCTTTTCGAAACTGAAGTTTCAGGATAACTTCTGAACTTAATGGACAAATATTTTTACTTCTGTCAAGACCAATGAAGAAAGCACAGTTAATCTGATCTCTGTTGAAGGTACATAAAATGTTGTTTTTAATAGAAAGACATTTTCAGATGGGTTTAAAGTAGTGGTAAACTTATTGGATTATAAGCCCCATCAGATCTATTCACTGAAGTCATTTGTTAGGGAGACTGGAAATAACTATCCAATGAAATCTGGAAAATTGGTTTTTTTCCCCTTCTCTGACATGAAGGATGGATAAGGTGTGGGTTTAGAAATTAAAACCCTGTTTGCATTTAAATTATTTCATTAGTGCCTTCAAAGAAGGCTTGAAGTAAAAAATGGCCACTACTGAGATAATACCCCTAAATTCTGAACTTGTTTTTCCCCCTCTTCCCCTTTCTATTTGGTCCATCTATGAGCATTCCTTCAGATTTTTGTATTTGTTAATGTGTTTGGAAGCACTATGCGCTTGCTGCAAAATTGTTTTATTTATATATTGTACCAGCCAGCAACTGGACGTGAGAGCTGCCTAAGTTAAATTACAGTTTAGTACATCTGGGATATTTGAGCTCTCTTATTTTTTAAACAAAAAGATGTAGAAAGAAGCTGTGTTTTGTTGCTTGTGGCTCGTACTCGTTCATTTGTTAAACTAGTAATTTTTTTTCCCTTCAAATGCTGACACCCATGATTTATCAGGATACATTAACTGAATTATTAGCTTTTTGAGATGAGTTATGAAAGAGTTCTGGATAAATATAGTCTTCCTTCAACTGTTTTCTGTCTCTACTCTAAAGGTTTACATGTAAAGCAATCCCTGGGTAAAATATATAGGGCTCTGGAATCCATGTATATTTTCAATGGTGGCAGCAAGGCAGGACTTTAGGGCAAAAATTGAGACCAAACAGGGTGACAATCCACCTCCACACACATGAAGACTACTTTTTGAACAAGGTAGATGCTAAAGTCCTCCTTTTCATGCCCAGTGTCTAGAAGAACTTAAGTCCACCACTCAGGTTCATCCCCATCATGTAGCAAAGTGAGGTGGCTGCCTCAAGCAATGCATTTTGGTGTGCCATAAGAGAAGAACAAATGGAAGGGTTTAATCCATTGTTCATTGTTATTATATTGCCCACAAAGCTATGTTGGCGCTTGTTGCACCTGGTGGCTTTGGGTACTGTATGCCTTACTTAGGAGATAAGGAGGGATCTACTTGCTGCTCTGCCTCAGGATGTGGTACTGCAACTTCTCATCTGACAGATTTCACTGCAGGATTTATAGGCAAGCCACAAACACAGTTGGTTTCACAGTGTTATAATTTGCAAGATAAAGGTGGCAAATCTTCAGACTGTCAGATGTTGAGGAACTACTGCACTCATCCCACCTTAACATCTGTGATTTTTTCATGCCACACTGTTATAGCACTATGTTTCCACCTTAACTTATATGGTTGCTTCCTATAGAATCCTGCTGTTTATAGTTTGTAGTTTGGTGAGCTAATACAACTCTCTGGTGGAGAATATCCCTAGAGAGCAAACTCTATATCCATGGGATGGAGCCATGGCAGTTAGAGCAGAATCATAGTTATATAATTGCAATTGAGTTTAACAGGAAGCAATCATAAAGGTAACGGCTGCCAAATAATGCTTTGCCTCAGTCTTTTCACAAAAGGAAAGCCATCCTCAACCTCATGGAATGGATGAAGGATTAGAAGAAATCCAAACCCAAATAGGGAAACAAGTTGTCCAGGAATACCTGGATAAACAAATTCAAGTCTCCAGGGCTGGATCAACTACATCCAAGAGTATTGAAGGAACTAGCAGAAGTCATTTCAGAACCACTGGCAATTATCTTAGAGGGACCTTGGAGAATGGGACAAGTCCCAGCAGACTGGAGGAGGGCAAATGTGGTCCCTAACTTGAAGAAGAGAAAAAAGGACGACCCAAACAATTACCATCTGGTCAGCCTCACGTCGATACCGGGCAAGATTCTGGAAAAGATTGTTAAGGAAGTGGTCAGCAAACACTTAGAAAGGAATGCAGTCAATAGTCAATATTGACTAGTCAATAGGAATAGTCAATATGGATTTATCAAAAACATGTCATGCCAGACTCTCTTTTTTTGACAGAGTTACAAACTGGATAGATGCAAGGAATGCCATGGATGTAGCGTATCTGAATTTTAGTAAGGCCTTTGACAAGGTCGCCCATGATATTCTGACAAACAAAATAGACAAATGTGGACTAGGCAAAACTATGGTTAGGTGGATTTGTAATTGGCTAAGTGAATGAACCCAAAGGGTGCTCACCAATGCTTCCACTTCATCTTGGAAAGAAGTCACAAGTGGAGTGCCACAGGGTTCCATCCTGGACCCGGTTCTGTTCAACATCTTTATTAATGACTTAGATGACGGGTTAGAAGGCATGATCATCAAGTTTGCAGACGACACCAAATGGGGAGGGATAACCAATACTCCAGAAGACAGGAGCAGAATTCAAAACGATCTTAACAGATTGGAGAGATGGGTCAAAACCAACAAAATTTAGTTCAACAGGGACAAATGCAAGATACTCCACTTAGGTAAGAAAAATGAAATGCAAAGATACAGAATGGGGGGTGCCTGGCTTGACAGAAGTACGTGTGAAAAAGATCTTGGAGTCCTTGTGGACAAGTTAAACATGAGCCAACCATGTCATGAGGCAGCTAAAAAAGACAATGGGATTTTGGCCTGCATAAATAGGGGTATAGCGTCTAGATCCAGGGAAGTCGTGCTCCCCTCTATTCTGCCTTGATCAGACTATATCTGGAATACTGTGTCCGTTTCTGGGCACAGCAATTGAAAGGAGATGTTGACAAGCTGGAAGGTGTCCAGGCAAGGGTCTGAAGAACAAGCTCAATGAGGAGTGTCTTAAAGAGCTGGGAATGTTTAGCCTGCAGAAGAGAAGGCTGAGAGGAGACATGATGAGGGCCATGGAGGAATATGTGAGACGAAGTCATAGGGAGGAGGGAGCAAGCTTGTTTTCTGCTGCCCTGGAGACTAGGACGAGGAACAATGGCTTCAAACTACATGAAAGGAGATTCCATCTGAACATTAGGAAGAACTTCTTCACTGTGAGAGCTGTTCAGCAATGGAATTCTCTGCCTTGGACTGTGGTGGAGGCTCCTTCTTTGGAGGCTTTTAAACAGAGGCTGAGCGGCCATCTATCGAGGGTGCTTTGAATGCAGTTTTCCTGCTTCTTGGCAGGCGATTGGACTGGATGGTCCACAAGGTGTTTTCCAACTCTAGGATTCTATAAGTATTAATGCAGTTTGACACCACTTTCATTTCCATGCTTAAATGCTGTGGAACCCTGAAAGTTGTAGTTTTGTGAGACACCAGCACTCTTTGACAAAGAAGACTGCAACTCCCAGAATTCCATAACATTGAATCATGGAATTAAAGTGGTGTCAATTTCATTAATTTTACAGTGTAGATGAATCTTCTCTCTCTCTTAAATACAGTAGAATCTCACTTATCCAACCTTCACTTATCCAACATTCTGTATTATCCAACGCAGTCTGCCTCCCACCCAGATCCCCAGCTATTTCTCTAGGCAGCAATGTGCAGTGGGCCAACATGCTCAACAACAACGCAAGTGCAGCCACGCTACCAAACAAGTGGCAGACTTGTTTTAAAACATGATGTTTTGGTGCCTAATTTGTAAAATCATAACATAATTTGATGTTTAATAGGCTTTTCCTTAATCCCTTCTTATTATCCAACATTTTCACTTATCCAACGTTCTGCCGGCCCATTTATGTTGGATAAGCGAGACTCTACTGTACCCACTTGGATGCATGATAAATATTTCAACTATTAGTTATTTTCAGTTTACATTTTGTTGGGAGACAAGAAAATGGGTTGACTTTAGATGTACCCCAATATTACTGATATTAAAAGGGAAGGAACTGACTTAAGGTTTCTTGATATTTCTTTCTGTTTGGGGCTTGTCTGTTTTTGTAAGAAGGAGAAGCTTCATATTGTACTGATGTTATTTCTACAGAACACTGAACAGCTTAAAGATGGTATTGCTGGATTTCAGCTCCCATTATCCTTAATCATTGACTATGCTGACTGAAACTGGTTAAAAGAAGTGCTTAACAATACTTGAATGATCACTATTTTTCTATCCATAACTGATTCAGAAACCAATTTTGAACCACCACCACCCCAAGGTGGTACTCAGCTCTAAAGTTTGTGTAGAGTTATTTTACTTTTCAAAAATGGGTGTAAGCCAAGAATTCCTTGTATTTTGTTTTTGATCTGTTTGTTTGTTTGTTTGTACCTTTAATGAGAAAGTCATTCTTTTGATGAAGAGGCATTCTACATCTGGAGGCTTCTAAGAGTATTATTCTTTTTGTTTTGACAAAAAATGAACATGGATGTTAGAAGACAGCACAAAAACAACCTCTAGTTTGAAGATATTTGAAGAAAAAGTAAAATGGGTATCTGATTTCAAATTATGAAATATATATAAAACAAAATATACTGTGTATCTATACTGAGAGGAAAGGTTGTCCTCGTTGGGACATATTCACAAATTGTTTCTTTTAGGTTCTTTCAGTGTTTCATCTGCTCTATGTCTTTATCCACATTGTTGACTTCTGGCATGATTGAGCCATCCCTGATCCACCTCTTGCATCTCTTCACCACAGGATAGCTTTGAGAACGTGTTGGGGTTTTTAAGTATGCAACACAGCTATGTCTAAAATATGTTGTAATCTGAAGATACCAATCTCAGGTGCAAAGGGAATTCAATATTAGAGTAGGTGGACTCCATGACATCATACACAGAAAGCTGTTTCGCTGTAGATGGTGTCATGGTTTCAGCATTGAACTATGACTCTAGAGACCAAGGTACAATCTTCTGCTCAATTGTGGAAACCCATTGGGTTACTTGGGTGAGTCACAGACTCTCAACCTCAGAAAACCCTATTATAGGTTCATGCTAAAGTCGCCATAACTTGGGAATGATCTGAAGGCACAAAACAACAGCAATGGCTCCTCCAGATAATGCAATCTGTTTGATCTCAAATTGATAGATATCACTTTCCCGATAATCTAATATTAACTTCATAAATGAGAACATAAAGATTTTCCCAATGTATTAAATGCATTCTTTCACCATTGGGCCTTCATCCTGGATAAATTCAAATATAGTTCTCAGTGGAGATGTAAATTCAGGTGGAGAACCCCAACTCTGTTTCATTGCCTTTGTTCCCACACATTTTATAGCTCACTTCTCTCATACATACACACACACTGTAATGACTACAATACATTCCCTTATTTTCTCCTATATGTTATTTAACATCTTTGCCTAATGAACAAGCCCATAAAGTTTCAAGAGGTATTGTCACAAAATGGAGTTTAGATTTTGGGATGGGGGGTTAATGACTAAACAACTACCACTGAAATACTAGGTCATATTTGTAGGACTGAACCAAACTGATGAGAGTTGGGATGCTGAACATGCTCTTTATGCCCAAAAATTATGAACAAAATGACCCACAAGAGGCTTCCAAGAAATAATGGAGATGGGAAATAGGATGTCTTTTGGATTAGATAACAATGAAAACAAACCAAGATACAAATGGACAGGTTTGACTGTAAAGAGAAGTTAGAAGCTGAGTCCCCCCAAATATCTACATTTATACTAAGGATGAGAATAGTGGTGAGTTTCAGTTTGTAGAATATATACACTTTTAAATGGAAAAGAAATCTCAAGATCTTTTCATCTTGAATATGGGGAAAATGTAAATTTTGAGAAAACCTCCATAATAAAATTGAAATTAAATTTTCCCCATTTGCATTGGCCAAATTCTGTAAGAGGGTTGTTATTCCTGCCTGTTATGTACTATTTGCTTTCCTATATTTCTAAATAAAATAAGTTTGTTGTCTAAATTGAAAATCTTCTCAGAATAAAAGGTAACCCTGATTTAGCCTAAAATATGATGGAATACAATAGGGGTTAAAAGCTAGACTTTTAAGAGTTAACTATCTAATGAATAAATAGGTGGCTAAATCTGTCAATTTTGCTTCTCTCACATCCAGATTGTATAATCCTTAAATTCTTTCCATCCCAAACGTGAAGAAATGTGCAAATTTGGGGAAATCCTTATCATCCTCCCTAATTGGAAGTGGAGTGGGCGGAAATCAGTACTATGTGATTTATTCATGAATGACTTGGAATCAGAAATGGACAGTGAGATAGCAATGTTTTAAGGTCATCTCAGGTTTTTCCAGAGCATAAAATCTAAGCTGTCTGTTAAGAACCCTTCACTTTTTGGAAAAGCTGCTCCTGACTAGGTGAATGGGCATCCAAATGGAAAATTATATTCACTGCTATGCCCAGTAGATGTAGTAGATTTTGTTATGAACACTCAGCTACAGAAGCACACTGTTGAAATTTGAAAGAGATACAACAAAACCAGAGACTGCTCTTGGTGCTTTGAAGGAGAGTTCAATGAAATTCAGTGTGTGAGGGTGTGTTTAAAGAACAGTTTTTAAAAGGAAGTGCCAAATGACATTTTACACACAAACAAGAAGAGAGTTACAAAATAAAATGACCAATATCATACTGCCTTTAAATCAATTCATGTTTGGAATAATGTGAGCAGCTCTAGGTTCTCCCTTTCAAAATTGATATCGCAGATTTGGAAAAAAATTCAGAAAAAAAGCAGGTGAACAGATCAAGGGGTGGAAAGTATTTTTTCCTATCAAGAAAGGCAAAGATGTTAGTATTAGTATTTTACATAGCACCATCAAATGTAAATTATATAGGATGTTGAGTTTAGAGAAATGAGGAAGCATTTGATCTGTTTGATTAAGTTTTTCCACATTATATCTGGTTATATCATTCTATCTGTTTTAAAAGTAAGATTGTAATGAGATTTAATTGTTTTATTCAGTATTGGTTTCATCTTGATTTTGTATGTTTTTAATTATGAACTCTAATTACAGTATACCTCCCCTTATAAATATGGCATAATAAAATGGCACCCTCATAAAAATGGCAAAAAGATTGTTTTTAATATATACAATTGTAAGGTTAGATCTGTGATTGCAGAAATCATGGATGCAAAGGGATGGGTTTTTTTTTATTATTGTATTCCATCTTTTGCAAGCTGCCTTGAGCTCTAGTCTGAGAGAGAAAAGGGGATATAAATAAAGTAATGGATGATTGGATGGATGGATGGATGGATGGATGGATGGATGTAAGAAGTGAACACAAGAAATACCCTTGCGAAAAGGCATCAGTGTAGGGGACCTGTATCCTTTTCTTATAGTGTGAGTGCTCCAAGTTCCACAATAAAAAAGATTGGAAGGACAGGCAAGGTACTTCTTCATACAATGCACATTTTATTTATGGTATTCACTATCTGTACTACAAACTTTGGCAATGATCTGATTTGGCTTTGATGTTAGACGAATTTTTGAGGACAGTTCCAACAAGATCTTTCCACTATATTGAACTTCCATGTTCAAAGACACTTAAGCTTTCAATTTCAGGTAGTGGTGACATGGGGAAACATTGTTGTCTTTGCATAAGGATGCGGGATACAGGATTTTGAGTTTTGCAAACCTTAAAAAGCCAGACAGAAATGTCAGCTTGGTGGAGATAGAAAGGAAGAATCCAGTTCTCGCTCACAGGTTCTCACCTTGCTTATTCCATACTAAATTTTGTTCCCTAACATTGAAGAAGAACTTCAAAACCCTGTTTAAATTAAAGACCGACAAGGGAGGGAATCATGTGATGAGAATAAGAGCGAGAGAGTGGCAATGATCAAGTCTTTCCAATATAGCTGCATATCTGGTTATATCCTTCTGTCTGCATTCATTCGGGGATCTGGCAACTAGTCACCTAGCCAAATTTTAAGCCATTATTGATCCTTGGATCACATAATCTCAGTCACATTGACTTCTCCAATCTGCTAACCTTCAGATGTTTTGCACTTCATCTCCCAGAATCCCTCACCATTAATTATCTTCACTGAGGGTGACTGGAGCTATGGTCCAAAATTGCTGGAACTGGGTTCTAAGTTGAAGAAGTGTAACCTAGCTAAATTACTGTGAGTCAAATCACACATAATTGTAACACTTCTATCCCTCAAGTAGGGATCACAGATATTTGTGCAAGTGCATTGTGCATTCCTACAGTATCTGACAGACAGATACATGTAAACAGCTCAGTAATGTTTCTTTTTGGTGGCTTGTTAAAGATGTGAATGACCAGAATGAAATATATGTGCAGTTGTGCACCCTCTCCTATACATGGCATTGAGAAGATAGGATGGGTGCAGCTTTGCATGGACTCTTTGCCAATGAGTGTGTTTTTCATGCTCTTGAATGTGGACCCTTATGAAACGCAGCCATCCCTGCTCATGTGAATAATGAATGCTCACAACATGCCCTCTCCTGTACTTGAGATCATATGAAGACACTTCAACTCTAGTACCCATGGACATCTCTAATTTGCTTAATCCCTGGTTGGTTTTAAAGCCATCCAACTGAATCACTATTTAAATATCTGCTTATCTATACTGGGAATAATTCAAATGAGAAATGAGTATACCATATTCTTTGTTACTTAGAAAACAGACTACCAAGGAGCACCGGGTCCTGTTGGCTATGTTTGGAGAAAAGCCATGGCAAAGCTCTGCTACATAATTCCTACAGAGGATTGGGTTTCCCTTGGAATTCCTTGGAATGGACTTGAAAACACCTAACAATAATAACAACAAAAGGTTGGGTTGCTGTGGGTTTTCCAAGCTGTATGGCCATGTTCCAGAAACATTCTCTCCTGACACTTTGCCCACAAATATGGCAGGCATCCTCAGAAGTTATAAGGCTTGTTGGAAACTAAGCAAGTGATGTTTATATATCTGTGGAATGTCCAGGGTGGGAGAAATAACTCTTGTCTGTTGAAGGTAAGTGTGCATGTTGTAATTAATCACCTTGATTAGCATTGAAAAGCCATGCAGCTTCAAAGCCTGGCTGTTTCCTGCCTGGGGAAATCCGTTGTTGGGAGGTGTTAGCTGGCACTGATTGTTTCATGTCTGGAATTCCACTGTTTTCAGAGTGTTGTTATTTATTTACTGTCCTCATGTTGGAGAATTTTTACTACTACTCTAACAACCACCATGCCAGACTACACAGAGAAGCCAATGAAATCCACAAGCATGTGGACAATTTCAACAGAAAGGGGGAAACCATGAAAATGAACAAAATCTGGCTACCACTATTTTTAAAAAAATCTAAAATCAGGCCAGTAAATTGAAAAACAACACACTGAAAACAGGGGAATTCCAGACATGAAACAATCAGGCCCAGCTAACACCTTCCAACAAAGGATTCCCCAGGCAGGAATCAACCAAGCTTTGAAGCTGCAAGACTTTTTGATGCTAATCAAGATTATTAATTACAACATTCATACCTACCTCCAACAGACAAGCGTTCTTTCTCCCAACCTGGACCATCCACAGATATATAAACCTCACTTGCTTAGTTTCCAACAAAGCTCACAACTGCTGAGGATGCCTGCCATAGATGTGGGTGAAACATCATGAGAAAATGCTTCTAGAACATGGCCATACAGTCTGGAATACTCACAGCAACCCAGTGATTCCAGCCATGAGTCTTCAACAACGCAAAAATGCAATCTTTCTGAAGGAGCTATAGGTAGGGGATAAGCAGCTGGTGCCCCCCTCTAAACGCAGTGGTGAATCTATTCTGGGTGAATCTTTCCCTGAATTTCAAGGGAGCTATCCAAGGTGCTGAACCGTAGCTTTAGAAGACTTCAGCACTCTGGATAGCTTCTAGGCGCCCTCGCTCACCAAGAGAGATGTCAACAGCAGTGCTTCGTGCTAAAGTTACAGAGAAAGAGAGACAGAACCAGCGCCATGCCTCCCTTCCTTAGGCGAAGCTACCGCTAGGTTTTCTTGGCAAGATTCCTTCAGAAGGGGGTTACCATTGCCTTCCTCATGTGGTGCAGTTGCAAAGCCCTTCACCTTAATCCGATTGCCCTATTGTCTACTGCTGGCCCCTGGGCAGCTCTACAACAGAAGACAAGAAGTCGAGAAGGGGACCCAAGGCGCAGGAATTACAAACAAAACATTATTATACGGAGTTAAGGCATTATTGATATGGTAAATACGGGATAGGATGATCAAAGGAAATGATCAGGGCGGTTTATCTGCTACAAGTTGTCCAGACAATTCTTTGATCTGTCCAAAGCGAGCAGCCTGGCAAGGCATCTCTCCTAAATCGGAGACTCACATACTCTCTGAATCCAGCTCATTGCCTCGAAAAGGTCTCCCCGCGTCGGGCAAATCGGTGCTGCAGTTTGAGGCTCTATGGCTTCTTTTACCGATTTCCCTTCCTCTTCGGAGTCGCCGATTTTCAGTCCCAACCGACAGATCAGCGCCCCCCCCCCGCCCCCACTTCTGTTAACATCCTTTCTCCCCTGAAACTTGGTGACTCCCAAAGGCGTTTTCGGGAGCGGGGATGTCTAACTTTAAAGGAGACCCGATGGGCAAGCCTTGCCTTGTATCGCCTGAAAAGCAAGGAGGGCTCGCTTGGGTTCCTGTGAGTTTTCCGGCCAAGTTCTCCTGACGTTTCGACCAGATCTATGACAAGCATTCTCAGAGGTTGTGAGGTCTATTGGAAACTAGGCAAGCGGGGTTTATACATCTGTGGAAGGTCCAGAGTGGGAGAAAGAACTCTTTATCTGTTGAAGGCAAGTGTCAATGTTGCAATTATTCACCTTGATTAACATTGAAAAGCCTTGCAGCTTCAAGGCCTGGCTGCTTCCTGCCTGAGGAACCCTTTATTGGACGTGTTAGCTGGCCCTGATTGTTTGTTTTTAATACAGGGATCCAGATTTTGTTCATTTGCCTGGTTTCCTCCTTTCTGTTGAAATTGTTCACATGCTTGTGGATTTCGTTGGCTTCTCTGTGTAGTCTGACATAGTGGTTGTTAGAGTGGTATTAAAAATTCTAAAATCAGGACAGTAAATAAAGAGCAATACTCTGAAAACAGGAATTCCAGACATGAAAATATCAAGGCCACCTAACACCTACCAACAAAGGATTCCCCCAGGCAGGAAGCACCCAGGCCTTAAAGCTTTTCAATGCTAATCAAGGTAATAATTTGCTACATTCAGACTTGCCTCAAACAGACAAGAGTTCTTTCTCCCACTCTGGACCTTCCACAGATATATAAATGCCACTTGCCTAAACCTCACAATCTCTGAGGATGCCTGCCATAGATGTGGGCGAAACGTCAGGAGAAAATGCTTCTGGAACATTGCCATACAGCCCGGAAAACCCACAGCAACCCAGTGATTCCAACCATGAAAGCCTTCGACAACACATAAGGCTGGCTTGCTCCCTTCCGCCGAGGGAAGTCAGGCGAAAACTTTCAGCCTAAACAGAGTGGGGTGTGTGAGGGGGGGATTCGGATCGGGAGGGATCCTGTGTGTCAGAAGCGACTTCAGAACATACTGCAAGTTGTTTCTGGTGTGAGAGAATTGGCCGTCTACAGAGACGTTGCCTAGGGGACACCCCAATGTGTTACCATCTTGCAGGGAGGCTTCTTTCATGTCCCCAACCAGGATTCGAACTGGCAACCTTCAGGTCAGCAGTCCAGCCGGTATAAGGGTTTCTTAAGAGCCTATTGTGGGAGCTGCAGTCCAAAGCACCTGGAGGGCCGAAGTGTGTCCATGGCTGGGTTAACCCATTGCGCCACCGCGGCTCCAGCTGGGGAGGGAGAGGGAACTGAAAGCACTGTCTCCACAGAGGCTCATAGAAGGACTAGTCTATCTAGCCTAGTCAAGTCCTCATCGAGGTGAGTCACTTGCTCCCTGTGAAGCCCAGGAGTCTGCTGGGAAAGGCGGGGGGCTCTCCAAAGGCCGGGCAAGCGTTAGCCCTGCGGTGCCCGTGTCCTCTGCCTTGGCCCGTCCGCAACCTCGCTCCCCTTCAAAGGCAAGCGGGGAAGCGGGGTCGAGGAGGGAGGCGAAGGCGGCGGGAGGCGAGAGCAGGCGAGAGCGGCGCGCCGAGGGGGACTTACCAAGCTTGGAGCACGGAGAGGAGGAAGACACCCAGCAACAGCCGAGCGGACATGATCCGGAGAGCCGAGGAGGGGAGGGGGAGCAGGGCAGAAAGTCCGAGGCGAGAGGAAGAGCAGGAGGAGGGGGAGGAGGAGGAGGAGGAGGCGACTCCGGCCGGGAGGGGGTGCCTGTAGGCAAGGAGGGGGACGCGGCTGTGCTGGGTCCCGAGCCTGCCTCTCGCCCGCCTCGCCGTCCTGGGCGCCCCTCGTGGGCTCCTGGTGGCCAGCGCGGTCCTCGAAGGGGCCCCTCCTGGCTGCCTCCCCGTTAAGGCTGCTCGCTCTTCCTTCCAGGAAGCATCAGTGGCCCCAAGGAAGCAGGAAAGGTCCCGAGGGCCGCCGGGTTGGCCATGAGTCTCCCAAGGTGGGCGGAAAGGCGGAGGCCAACCAAGAGGAGGAGGAGGAGGAGGAGGAGGCCCCGTCCGGCAGCCCCGAGCGAGGGTGGCAAGTCTCCGGCGTTGGCTCTCCTAGGGAAGCAGCGGAGGAGGAAGAGGCCGAGGAGGGTGGCTCCGCAGGGTTCCTTAGCATCGGAGAAGCGCCTCCTGGAACTTCCGAGCCGGCCAACAGGTCCCTCTTGGGCTGCTGTCGAGGAGCTCGGGGTGGCGGCAGCCAAGCTGGCGATGGTGCCTCATGGCTCGGCTCCTAGGGGGTCAAGGCAGCCAAGAGGAGGAGGAGGAGGAGGAGGAGGGGAGGAGGAGGAGGCGAAAGGGCGCCCAAGAGGGGGAGGAAGAGGCGAGGAACCTCCGCGCACGCAGAGTAGGACGACAGGTCCCTGACCGGCTTCACTTCACCACCACCAGCAGCAGCAGCCCCTCCCGGTGTGCCTCCCGTGATCGTGGCGAGCGCGGGGGAGGTCCCCGTCGCCTGAGGAAGCAGGCAGGGCAAGGCAAGGCGAGGCGAGGCGAGGCGAGTGGCAGGCTCCTCCGACCGGGGTGGGGAGGGAGGAAGAGCAGCAGGAGGAGGCTGCCTCCTTGGTAAATCGGGGGACTTGAGAGAGGCGTGGGAGGCGAAAAGAGGAGGAGATCCCGCATCCCATTCTCTCTCTCTCTCTCTGTGTGATCAAAACCTTTTATTATCTGGAGTAAACCCGATTCCTCCCGCTCGGTTGGGACGCCGGGATTAATTGCCAGAGCTGTGAGTGTCGGTCCCTGTTTAAGGTCAAGCCCTTGAGGGTCTGCCTATTAAGGTGGAGTTGCTGCTCGTCATGAAAGTGGGGCTTCCTCTCCAGGGAGCATCCCTCCTCTCCATTCCCCCTTCCATCTGTCACACTTTGCTGAAGATGTGAAGCTAGCCTGGGTTGCTGTGAGTTTTCCGGGCTGTATGGCCATGTTCCATGTTCCTGACGTTTCGCCCTCATCTATGGCAGGCATCCTCAGAGGTTGTGAGGTCTGTTGGAAAGTAGGCAAGGGGGCTTTATATATCTGTGGAAAGTCCAGGGTGGGAGAATGAACTCTTGTCTGTTTGCGGCACGGTGTGAATGTTGCAATTGGTCACCCTGATTAGCACTGAATGGACTTGCTGCTTCCTGCCTGAGGGAATCTTTGGTTGAGAGGTGTTAACTGACCCTGATTGATTCACGTTTAGAATTCCTCTGTTTTCTGAATGGTGTTCTTTATTTTCTGTCCTGATTTTAGAGGAATTCCAGACAGGAATTAATCAGAGCCAGATAACACCTCCCAACAAAGGATTTCCTCAGACAGTAAGCAGCCAGACCTTGAAGCTGAAAGGCTATTCAATGCTAATGAAGGTGGCCAATTGAAACATTCACACCTGCTTCAATCAGACAAGAGTTCTTTCTCCATCCCTGGACATTCTACAGATCCCACTTGCCTAGTTTCCAACAGACCTCACAACCTCTGAGGATGCCTACCACAGATGTGGGTGAAACGTCAGGAAAGAATGTTTCTGGAACATGGCCATACAGCCCAGAAAAGCCACAGCAACCCAGTGATTCCGCGGCCATGAAAGCCTTGGACAACACATTGAAGCAAGGCTGCTTCCTCGTATTTCCCTTGGCAACAACTCGACTTGGCTGCCGAAAATTCCCCAGGCCTTTGTTTTTCTGACGGCAATTCCGAAGTGAAGGGGAGATGGACGCGTGTAACTGGCCTGAGTCCCTCGTGGCGCCTTTGCGTTGCTGGCAGGAACAGCCTTGGGCCAGAGATTTGTCCAAATCTCTGGGTTCAGTTTCCCGAAGGGACTGAGTCTCCAGGAAGCCACCGACTTCAAAGCGGCGCCTCATCTGAGTCACCCAGATCCCTTCTGGCGCTGCGGCTTCTGCCGCTCGCTCTTCTTCCCTCACACCCAGTGAGCAAGGGGTTCTCATCCGACCAAAGTTAATCTCAAGGAATCCCACTCAAATCAACCAGAAAGTAGTCTTAAGCAGAGGGGAGTTTCTATTTAAATGCCCCTCCTCCCAAAGGTACCTTTATTAGGTCAAACCAAATGGGAGAAATGTGTGCAAACTGTCAAGATCTTCATTCGGAAAGATGGTATGTAGGAGGGCAGGGTGTGAGAAGCTGGTTTGATCTTGACCTCATATTGCCTGCAAATACCCTTGGATGGAGTGCAGGAGGACTGTTTTATGGCCATTGCAGTAAGGCAGCATCAAGGTGATTATGGTCTGAGGTTTAGCCACAAAGAAAGTTCCCTTATCCTAACCCAGCTTGAGAGAGGACATGGCTGCACCCTTCAAACACTTTAAGGGAGGATATAATAGAGAAATGGGTGCAGGCTTGCCCTCTCCTGCCCCAGAGAGAGTAGAATTAGATTGAATGGTTTTAAATTACAAGGAGGTAAGTTTAAATTGAATAATAATGAGCTGGGTGATCTAAAAACAAGAAAACTGATGACAATCCTCTACTCATTACACCCACACAGGGATGTCAACAGACTTTACCTGTGCAGAAAATCAAGAGGCAGAGGGCTTCTGCAAGTGAAACAAATGGTAGAGGAAGAGACTGGCAGATTATGTGAAAGACAGTCAAGAACCAACACTGAAGGAAGTCAATAGTAGAAAAATGCTTAAAGTGGAAAAGACTTATTTGAATACTGTAAAAATACAATGCAGAGCAGAAGAGAAAACTGGCAAAAGAAAGCTCTTCATGGACAATTCCTGGGAAAAATTGAGAGCAGAATTGACTAGGAAAAAACATGTATGTGGCTCACAAATGGAACTTTGAAAAAGGAGACCGTGGGCACGATTCTTGCAGCCCAAGAACAAGCAATTAGAACAAGTGCCATCAAACCCAGTCCCAAGTGTAGATTCTGTGACGTAATGAAAAATCAACATGTGTAGTCCATGCACTGCCTTGCCAAAGAAAGAAGATATGTGCCATGAACATTAAAGAACAAGTGGTTTATCCTTCTTAAATCCAGAACAACATATGTACAATGTGATCAGTTGCACCAACTCACATAATGTCCTTTCATGGGAGATTTAAAATAGTCTTTCCTTTGTCCATGTGGATAAATTCTTTTCAGTAGCTCATGAAGCAAGAGCACACTTCAAACTCTCTCTCTCTCTCTCTCTCTCTCTTTCTCTTTCTCTCTCTCCCTCCCCCCCCCTCTCTCTCTCTCTCTCTCTCTCTCCCCTTCTCTCTTCAAACTTTCTGTGCCTGCTTAGCTCAAGCCTGAACAAAAGCAACAGAATCAAAAACTCCCAGGCTTAATCAGCTCTCCAGACATGGCTCAACCAACTGGCTTCATGCATCTTATTTGGCATTTGACACACATTAACTGATTTCTTACACATTGTAACAGACTCTGCAAGGAAGCAGACAAAAGGATGGATCACATCCTCAGCTGCTGCAAGAAGACTGCGCAGACAGTCTACAAGCAGAGGCATAATACCGTTGCTCAAATGATCCATTGGAACTTGTACCACAAATACCATCTGCCTGTGACAAAGAACTGATGGGATCACAAGCCTAAAAAAGTTACAGAAAATGAACACATCAAACTACTCCGGGACTTCCGAATTCAGACTGACAGAGCTTTGAGCGCAATCTCTTGACCTCACATATTTTAAAAAACTAACTATGGATCCTCAATGTTGCAGTCCCAGGTGACAGCAGATTTGATGAGAAGTAACTGGAAAAGCTGACATGATAGGAAGATTTAAAGATTGAACTGCAAAGACTCTGACACAAGCCAGGAAACGGGGTCCCAGTGGTGATCGGTACACTGGATGCAGTGCCTACAGACCTTGGCCGGCACTTGAAAACAATTGGCGCTGACCATAGTACTGTTGTGACTCAGCCACAGCATAGCCAGAGTGAGGATGAGGATTCTGGGTTTCAGATACAAGAGCCAGATGATGGGATGCAGAATGAATTGCAGGATGAATTTCAGGATGTTGGCATGGGAATGGGAATAATACAGGCTGATTCAGAGGCTCAAGAAATGTAGCTTGAGCAGAATGAACTGTTGACCCAGCCGGCCATAGATAACAGCCAGGATGACATTCCCATGGGAATTAATGAGCAAGAGAGGTTTCAAGCTCCCGTGTCGCCAGCCCCAGTTTAGGTGCAAGATAACAAGGACCTTGAAGGGACGCCATCATCATCTAGGGCGGACTGGTTGTTATGGAAGGGAGTACAGCCCGAAGGAGTGTAAGATTGGCAGGGAAGAGAGAGGCCTTCACAGGAAAGAGAAATCCATTTTTGGGTTGCTTTTAAAAGTGTGTGTTTTAAGATAGATTCTTGTCAAAGAAAATTCTTGCTTCATCTGAGTGGATGTTCCTGGTTCATGCCTAAGAGAAGTTTCCTGGATCTTTGTAACCTTTGGGCCTTTGTTCTTTGGGATCTATTGTCTACTGTTTTGGCTTATGAATTATTGGATTTCTATGGCTTATGGACTAATGGGTTTTTATGGCTTATGAACTATTGGATTCCTATTGACTTTTTTACTGCAACTTTGAAAACCTTATAACTGCCTGCTTTGATATATATTTGCTTTTACTCAATAAAACTACAAAAGACTTCCTTCTGGGTGTCTATAGCAAGGTGAACTATTCTGAGGTGCGACAAGTACCATCTGTCAGCTTCAAAAGGCCATCCTACTCAGATCTGCATGCATGCATTATTCGCCAGTACATCGAAGTGTCCAACATGTGATCAAATACAACAGCCAGCATGGTGATCTTGTCATGTATCAAATAATAATAATATTTTTATCCCACCTTTTAATGTTATCTGCTTTTGGTCTCTTTTTAGAAAGCTAAAAATGGATTCAAAGTGGCTAATACTAAAAATGTTAGACTATATTATTTAAAACCTTTTAAAAAACTTTTAAAATAGGGTTAAACATTGGAAGTATTAAAAATAATCAGTTAGAAATTGCTAAAAACCTATTAACACACCTAAACATTTCACAGCATCCCCTGGCTCTGTCTTAGAAACCTTCTTCTTTAAAAGTCTGTCTGAAAAGAAAGGTTTTAGCCTGCTGTTGGAAGAACAGAAGGGAGGGGGGCATTCTAGCTTGGGGAATTAAGGAGCTCGAGTCAAGGGGCAGCTGCCAAGGAGGCCCTTTCTCACATTTCCATCAACTGCACTTGCAATGATAATGGGATCAAGAGAAGGACCTCTCCTGAAGATCTCAGAGCCTGGGCAGGTTCATACAGGGAGATTAGAAGGGACTTCTCCACAGGGTTGCTATGGGTTTTCCAGGATGTATGGCCGTGTTCCAGAAGCATTCTCTCCTGGCGTTTCACTCACATCGATGGCAGGCATCCTCAGAGGTTGTGAGATCTGTTGGAAACTAGGCAAGTGCGGTTTATATATCTGTGGAATGTTCAGGGAGGGAGAAAGACCTCTTGTCTGCCTGAGGCAAGTATGAATGTTGCAATTGGCCAGCTTGATTAGCATTTAATAGTCTTGCGGATTCAAAGCCTGGCTGCTTCCTGTCTGGGTGAACCCTTTGTTGGGAGGTGATAACTGGCCCTCATGTTTCTTGTCTGGCTTCAGGAACATAGTCATACAGCCTGGAGAACTCACAACAACCCAGTGATTCCAGCCATGAAAGTTTTTGACAACTTCTCCACAGCTCAACAGTGAAACAAATTGATTAGAAAAGTGGTGGCGTCTCTTTCTCTGGTATTTTCAAAAAGAAGCTGGACCACTATTTGGCAGAAATGCTCTAGCTGGAGATTCTTCATTGAGCAGGGAGTTGGACCTCATGGCACTTGAGGCCTCTTTCAACTCTAGTATTCTATAACTCAGGTCACTGGTCTATCTAGTCAGTTCTCACTGACAGCTGTGGGTCTCAAAGATTTCAGGCAGGACATACCTTGTGAACCCAGTGGTCATTTATCCAAATATTATCCAGGCTTCAAACTGCAAGGGCGGAGAAATAATATTTTTGGACTCCATTGTGCAGAATGCCATGCAGACAGATCTTTACTATCTTTACTTGCATCCAGCTAACATGGTGGTAAATTTTTAAGTGCATGTCCTTGCCAGGTCATTCTATATAGCACCCACACACAGAAAGTGCAGATAGTTGGATTGATATAGTAATTTGAGCTATTTTCACCTATGATGGGAAAATGTGATATATAAATCATACATAAATCCACTCCCTAATATTTTGGATTGTAACAGGCATAGTAATAAATCATTGCTGAGACAATCTATTTCCCTACCAGTTATTGTGGGAAATACAGAGGGAACAGGGGAATTCAAGGGTGTCAAATCATATCATATCCCCTGCTTATGGAAAAGTCCTGAGGGGAAAGTCCACTCTACTACTGATTCTACCCCATGCTTTTGCTTGCTGCTCCCTGAGTATTCCGTTTACCAGAAGTCATAGACACAGGAAAAAGAATTCAAATGCAATTGGTTGCCTGAAGTGACAACATCTATTCCGCTGCATTTGTGCATGTGGTGAACTGTATATGAACATTCCTAGTGAGGTCAGGAGAACAAAGAGCAGTTTGAAAACTTTCAAAGGGATATATTATATTTCTTTTCCTTCCCATCTTAATGAGTTTGCTCATATTACTACAGTCCTTCAAAGGATTATGAAACGAAAGAAGAAATATAAAATGCAAAAGATTATGTGAGGAAAGACCTTGGATATCTATAAAAATACATTTCTTCAGGTCAAGTAAAAGTCGCAAATCAGTAATGCAGGAGTTGGAGTTCCAAAAATCTCTTTTTCGGGAGTCACCTTCAAACCAAAACACACAAAGAAATGTGTGTTTATGGACATGGGATAGTGCTGTCATTCATTGAGAAAATTTTGATACCATGTGCTTCAATCTTAAAATGGCAATTCAAAATGTTTTTTTTACATGTGAATCTTATTTGTGTTCATTACAAGGATTTGAGATTGCACTGAATTACAAAGAAGCAAATGGGCAATGCCACCTTTTTCTTGGAGAATATTAATAACTAATCTGACTCAAAAGGGAAAAAAATGAGAATGCTGCTATGTTCTAGATTGATTTGTTGTGATATTTTGCAATGAGCACCCAAAAAACTTTCATCACAATGCTATGAACCATTAAGTGACTTTAAGAACAATAGGATTTTCCAAGTGTGTACATGGTTGCAGCCTTAAATATTCTATTAACATCAGAGTTGCTCTCCAGAAATCTTTGATCTAAAACTCCATCAGTTCCAGCCAGTATAGCAAATAGTGAAGGATTATGAGAGTTGAAGTTCAAAAATATCCAAAGGGACACAGCTGTCCATCTCTGTTATATCTTAGGCATAACATCTTTATGTCTTTTCTACCTCTATCTCTACATTGGGGTTTGAAAATAATATTTGTGATGACTCATACTTGGGTGGAAAGATTGATTTAGGGATCTGGGTATGTTTAGCTTGGAAAAGAGAATACTAAGGAACTTAGAATGACATGATAATTGTCTTTAAACATATGAGTTGATGCCTTTTGAAAGATGAAGCCAGCTTGCTTCTTCTCCTCCAGAGACAGGAACACACACCAGCAAGCTCAGGTTATAAGAAAATATATTACATGTAAAGGTTAGGAAGAACCTTCTTCTACTGTGAAAGTTGTTTGACAGTGGAATAGATTGTCTCAAATGGTGGTGAACTCTTCATCTTTGGAGGCCTTTAAAAGAGGTTGGGTGGTCATCTTTCAGGAGTTTTTTCATTGTGTGTTCTTGCATGGCAGGCGATTAGACTAGATGGCCCTTGTGTTCCCTTTCATCTCTATGTTTTTAAGATCCTAACTACTCATTTGGAAGCTTAAACCAAACACAAAAATGCATAAAGCAGGCAACCTAAATGGTCTATTGTCTTAAGCACTGGAACCTTCACTTATTGAGACATTTAGATCATATGGACTCAGTTCCTAAGTAGTATGTCACAATACTGCAGGCAACATGAAGGCCACAACTGATTTCTTGAGAAAAATGCAGTCTATACACAGTTTCCGAGAGTACATAATCCTAGCCACTACAAATGTGCACCAACATCTCACCCAAGGACAGAAGACAAGCCATCAAAATACCATCCTGAAAGGAGCTACAGCACAAATAGCTACCAAACTCTTATCACTTTGTACTCATCATAATTGCATCACTTTTAGAAATAACATGTACTTTAAAATCAATAGCACTGCTCTAGGGCACTTGCATGGCACCAGAGTGTGATAATATCTTCATGGCTTACTGAAACAATGCATCTACATCTCATGAAGTCAGAAAGGTTTTCTCTTCTGTATTTTCTCAGGTCCACAAGATACAAGGACTTTTTTGTGTCAGGAGTGACTTGAGAAACTGCAAGTCACTTCTGGTGTGAGAGACTTGGTCATCTGCAAGGACATTGCCCAGGGATGTTTGATGCTTTACCATCCTGTTGGAGGCTTTCTCATGTTCCCACATGGGGAGCTAGAGCTGACAGACAGGAGCTCACCCCACTCCCCAGATTCAAACCACTGATCTTTTGGTCGGAAGTCCTGCCACTACAAGGGTTTAACTTATTGCGCCACCAGGGGTTCCAATACGGACTTAAAACCCATGTATTTGTGGCAGATATTTCTCAGACTATGGTACCGACATGATTAAGTGAAAAAAGAAAACAACAGGGCAAGACTATCATACAGAAACAAAAATGACATGACACCATTAATTCTCACCTACAGCTCTCAGCTGAGACTACTCAAATACATCAACAAACTATAGCCAGTTCTGGTGAATAATGCTGCCTTCTTGCAGTTTTAACCTGGCAGACCTTTACTTGCTTACAGATATTCTCCTAACCTGAAACATGGCATGATGTGGATGAAAATACAGGGGCATGACCATGCTATAAACCCAAATGCCAGTTCTGTCTCCACATCTAAGCTGGCAGCAACATTACAGTTTCCAATAATGTCATCCCGTCATCCTTCGATGAGACATATCTGTCAGCAGGGCCCTTTTGATCTCTACATTGGACACACAGAGCATCTTTACAGGGTATATGAACAGCATTTTGATATTAGAAATGGCTGTACCTTTAAAACCAGAAGGTTTCAATCAATGACCTTCAAGTAACTGTTCTGGAACAAAAAAAACCCCAGATAAAATTGGAAGGAGAAACAGCTGAATTGGAACATGTTCAGAAATTCAAATCCATTAGCAGAGGTATGAACAGAAATAATGGTTTACTGGTGCACTACATGTATTAAAATATGAGTCCTCACAAAATAATTCTCCTCACCAAAGTTTCTAATTCCAAAGGAACTGACTTTCTGTTAGAAGAGTGACAGTTTTCATATTCCAAGATCAGCGGATCAGCTGATTGACAGTCTCATATCTTCTTTGAGGGTTTATAGTCGAGGTCACAATTTTCCTATTCTTGTATAGCACTCTGATATCATTCCATAGAGTCACATAACGGCTAAAATACCACTGGCTTTAATATTAATCAGTACATCTGAAGAAGTGAATCCACAAAAGACCATGCTGAAGTATATAAGTCTTAAAAGGACTTTGTTATATTTTTCTTTTTTTATTATGAGAATTAGTGAATTAAATTGGATTATTTCTTAAGATTAAGGTCTGTAGAATTGTACCTGGATTTCAATAAGGAATAGTTAAATGCTCAGTAAATGAACAGGCAATACATAAGCTCAGCTGATGGACTATAGTGCCTTTATTTTTTAAGTACATGAAAGCAGTTTGCTCTCTTTTACAGAACTGCAGAATTAGCTACCAATCTCCCTCAAAAAATGGATGGAGGGCCTTGTCACATGCATTCCAGTGAAAATTGGATTTTTAAAAAGCTTTCTATCTACTCAGAAGTAGATCTACTTCCATGTAATTATTTATAACACTGTAGATTCATTCATTTCAGTGTAAGGGAAGTCCATTTTATAACTGATATGCCTAATCCTTCAAGGCCTGTCCAAGACATTTTGATATGTAAAGTCAAAGATAAAATGGTCCTTTCTAAACTTGAGTAGTGGAAGCAGGATCTTACCTCAACACTGGCAATGGGATCATATCCTCCACCACACCCAAAACAGCAGGTCACTTTAGGAGGAACAGGAGGGGATTAGAGTTCTGTCTTCTGACAGAAAGGCACAGACATCAGCCAGGAGGAATATCTGAGGGCCAAGTTGTAACTTCTCAGTATCTGTTGCCCGAGGCAGTCACCTTTATGCCTAATGGTAGGGCTGGCTCTTTAACTTGATATAATATTCAATGAGCTTAATCAGCATTTTTTACACACCACAGGTAGATGATAATTCTATAAGAACAGTGATGTGTAAAATAATTTCTGCTCTTTCATGTTTATTCACATACTAACTCAGCATTAACGTAATTTGTCTCTTGAGTCTGAACTTTTTGCAGGAATGGCTGATTTCCAAAAGAGTAGCTGCTGCAGGAAAAAAAAGCATAACAAAACAAAGAATCTTGTGGCACATTAAATAGTAATATATTTATTATGGAATAATTTAATAAAGCAGAACAAAGATATCTGAAGCATGATATGCTACTTTGAATATATATATAGGCAGTCTCCAAGTTACAAAGAAGATAGGTTCTGTAGGTTTGTTGAATTTGTATGTAAGTCAGAACAGGTACATTTTTAAGTGTAACTACATCTATCATCTAACTATACACACACACAAATCAATGATGCCAACAACAAACAACCCCCCCCCCCCCAACTGATTTTCTTTATTTTTTTAGTGCACTCCATTATCCAATGTATGTTTGCTATATGATCCCCAATGCCTCCTTGGTGTGTGTGTGTGTACTGCTCTGAGTCCCCTTCAGGTTGAGAAGGTTGTAATATAAATTCAGTAAATAAATAAATAGATAAATATGTGCTTTGGACAGCATAGGGAAGAGTTCACACCCCTGTGGTATTTGTTTTGCTGTCTGTTCAAAAGATTTCACCTCATTTTCTGTCCCTGTATTAATTGGATTAAAAATGGTTTTTTGTGGAAATAAGGATTGGTAAGAAAGCTTCAGCGGAGACACCTTTTCCCATGATAACTCTTCCAGGAGTAAATTTCCACTCCGAGGGGTTGATTTCTTTCACCTCCTGTTGTCTCACTCCTGTTCTTAACTATGAATCATTTGCAAGTCAGATATTTGTAACTCAGGGACTGCCTGTAGTTAAGATATGAGGTAGAAAGGACAATGAGGTCTGAGGGAAAATGAAGTGCAGAGACTCTTGACACTCACAGTTACATTATTAACACTCACAAAAATCCATGTTGCCAACAATAAACACGCACACTCCGACTGACTTTTTATTGTTTAGTGTACTCTATTATCCAATATACGTTTGTATATGATCCCCAGTGCTTTTCTGGTAAAGATGCTTCTGTAGAATAAAACGGACAAAAAAAATCATTAAATCTGGATAAGACCTGTGGGCTGTCCAGAGTTTGGCCATTTAGTCTGTGTTAACTGTGACAGGGTATTTCCGAAAAAAAGATGGCATGGGAAGCCAAGTAAGTTAATGAATCTTGGATATTATGGCTATCATTATCTCTTGTGATACTACAGTATTGATAAGACTCACCAGCAACCACAGATATGTGTTTATTTACAAATACATAGACCATACTGCAAACCCTTTCCCTGTACCAGCTCTGTCAATATCATGGTTTAGGAACTGTTCATGGTTCAGGTACAGGTAAGTAGTGGCCTTCTACTCAGAGTCTGTGGGAAGGATATTTTATTGCTCAGCATGTACTACAGCTGTTTTTATTCTGAGCTCTAGTGAAGTGGGGTAAAGTACTAAACCAGGGGTCCTCAAACTTTTTAAATGAAGGGCCAGTTCATGGGCCCTCAGACTGTTGGCGGGATGGACTGTGATGAAATAGTCCAAAATCAGGATTGCTGTTGTGTGCCTTCAAGTCATTTCAGAGTTAGGTCAACCCTAAGTCTAAAGTTTAGGACAGAGGCCAGGGCCATGGGTCTTAGTTTGGGGACCCCTGATCTAGAGATCTCATAAGACCATAGGTAAGCAAAGAGACCTCCAAAGACCATCTAGGTGGTCTCATAAGACCATAGGTAAGGAAAGGGACCCTCAAAGGCCATCTAGATGATCTTATCAGGCCACCAGAAGACCATAGATAAGGAAAGGGACCTCAAAGACCATCTAGATGGTTTCATAAGACCAAAGGTAAGGAAAGTGACCTCCAAAAGCCATCTAGATGGTCTCATAAGGCCGTAACTAAGCATAGAGACTTTCAAAGACCATCTAAATGATCTCATAAGATCATAGGTAAGCAAAGAGACCTCCAAAGACCAGGTAGACTTAGGTCAACCCTAATTCTAAAGTTTAGGACAGGGGCCGGGTCAATTACCTTGGAGGGCCGCATCTGGCCCCCGGGCCTTAGTTTGGGGACCCCTGTACTAAACTATACAATGAACATTCAGTACCTTGGATAGCTTTTTTGAAATTCAAGTAAATTCCAAGATGGGTTGACTGTGGTATTGATGGCTAAGCCACTAGTCACAACTGAAAACATCACGCATGCATCTGAATAACATCAAATATAGGTGACATGGGATGATGTTTTGACACTTTTCTTTACTATGTCTGTGTTGCTGTATATTATTCCTTGTTGCCAGCATAGCCTTAATAATCTGTTTTTTAAAAAACTCATGCTACTCATTTGAAGCACTTTATGCCCTAGAAATGAGATCCAGGTCGAGCACGGATGTCCTTGCTGTTTGAGGCTCCTCATTTTTGCTTATTTCCGATGCTCAGACCAATTTGCCTCATGCTAATTTGGTACTTCAAATGTTTGTTTAAATGAGGCATGGAGTTCTGTGTGGGCTAGATAAGCTCGCTGGACAGCAGCTGCCTGCTTCTGTGTCAGTAACCATATGTCTGGGTGTGAAAGGGAGAGTAAACTGCATGATTCACACACCCATTGGAGGAGGAGGTGATAGCAGGCTTTGTGTGGCAATTGGCTCTCCAGGTTTTGATTAGTCCTTGTGTGCTCCTGTGGTCTCATTCACTGGATTTTACAGAAGGCCTAGACAATATGACCTTCCTGAATTTGTCTTCCTCTACATCCATGTAGAGGAGGAGGAGGAGGAGGAGGAGAAGGAAGAGGAGGAATAGCTGTACAATATTGTTTGATGGATGCTATGTGGGGCCTTCTGTACAGGACAAAGACACAAAAGTATGGCGAGGGCAGGGGCCACTGTTTAACTCACAGGAGGCCACAGTGATACACCTGACATGACCAGAAGTTATGTCACCATATTTCTACTATCATTTTCAACCAGTTTTCAGCATGGGGTGGGGTTTAGTTTTGAGATAGATGTGGATTTTGAAAAGGTTGCAAGGGCAAAGCAGCTGCATTTTGCTTCAATTTTGCTCCATTTTGAGTATATGTTTGAGCCAAACAAAACCCCAATAGATTTTTATAAAGTTGTGGGACTCTGGAGTAATAATAATAATAATAATAATAATAATAATAATAATAATAATAATAATAATAATAATATTTACACTCTGCTTTTTCTCTCCACGATGGAGACACCCAAAGGGTTGTGTGGGGGTGGCTTGGAATTGCAGCCCAAGGGCTCCATTTTTTCTCAGGGCACACTTTGCCCATCAGTGATGGAGAAGCTCTCTGGCTTTCATCTTTCCAGATGATTCCTCAAGTGGTTTATCATCAAACAGAACCAGGTGAATATATTGTGTGGTTTCAAGAAAGACCCTGGTTTATCTTTTTCTTATTAATATGCAAATCCCACTACTTTATTTAATCAATTGATCATTCTGAGGTAAAATAGTGGGAGAGATGCTACTCCCCATCCTAGATTTCTAAACATAAAAGCCAAAAGGTATAGAAATAAACTTCTTAAATTTCATAGAATATAATTAGCATTATCTGAATTTGGCATGGTATACCACACCATTCTTTGTAACAGAAAAGCAAGAAATAACTTTTATAAGCTGGCAGGTTGGTGATCCAGCTATGGAAAAATGAACTAGTGTTGGTCTTAGAGTAAGAGGTCTTCTCCCTTAAAATTTTTGCTTTCAACACTTGAAATATGGACAGCTCCCATATCCCAACATTTTTCCTAGAACTGTAATTGTGACATGTTTGGGAAAGTTCACAGGGTATTAGTAGGCACAAAGTGATCAGCCAAAATAGATTGTGACTGGTGTGCTTCCCCATGCCCATAGGAGCTTTCCATTGGCTACTCCAAGACTGTGGAATGACCTGTTAGAAGAGATTTGACAGCTAAATCAGCTGTCTGAATTTAATATACAACTGAACATCTAACTCTTCTGGCAGGCCCACCTAGTCAGTTTTTAACTAGGAATTTTTAATTCACATTCTATATTGTATTTTAATATTTGTTCTCTGTATTTTAATATGTATATTTTATAGAAATATGTTTTGATATATGTATTTTATGATAATGATTTTTTAAACTATATTGTGACCTGCTTTGAGTCATAAAGAGAGGTGGATAAAATAATAATAATAACAATAATTGGTGGTGTGCAGTGCCCTCATAAGATTGGCAGGCTTATTTCATGGTATCCAAAAATTGGCTTCTGATTGCTAAAATTACAAAAATATTGTGTTTCAGACAGTAAGGAGCCACCCTCATAGTCTTTACTCAGTTACAGAATCCTTTTGCAGATGATCCATCAAATACATCTCAGAACATCTTTCTTGCTGTCAAATCATCTCCAGTCGAGCTCATTTCTCCTCTCTTTTCAATTCAGCTAGAAGCAAACCATGGGATGTTCTGTTCACAGGAAACTTGCCATCGATCTTAACAGAAACTTTGAACTGCTCTTTGGAACATTGTGCTTTAATAGAAATTCGTGAATGCCCTTCAGGTAGGCTTAGAAACATGGCTAGTCTTTTCCCTCACCCTGTCCAAAAATGATGCTGCAGAGAGAAATATGAAACCTATCCTATTAAGTGAAACAGCCAGAAAATGACCACTCACAAACATATATATCACTTGGTAACTCACCACTTGGTTACCCAGTACTTCACCAGTGCAGCTGAACAGAGAAAATCCTCCACTGAAAAGTGTTTGAAGTAACATCCAGTTATATGAAATCTGTCTGGAATCTATGGCTGATAGGTATTTCACAGATGGAAAATGATATGATTTTGCAGTAATCGTATGATGAGTATTCACAGGGGATGTTGCCTAGAAAGCTGCAATTTCTGTGTTTTCAGTAGTACTCAACAGTGAGTTACAAAAGAAAAAAATTGGAATGTGAGGTAATAAAATATTCAAGGTAAAGAATAGGAAGGAGTTAGAGTGGTATCACTATTGAAAAGCCTAAGTACAATTTAGCAGTGCTTCAGACAAACTGAAAAGACATGTCCCTTACATGCATTTCAACCAGCCTCAATTATATAACTAAGGTTAGACTGTTGGTGGAACAAATGACCACCCAGAGAGGAACAGATGATGGGCATAGTAGGATATTGACCCCAAATTAACATCTGGTTCAGCCAGGAGCAAAAATAATTGATACTGGTTGCCGGAACATCCTTTTTAAAAACAAAAATGCCATAGCAAGGGAAAGGGAGTCAAGAATGAATGTAATTACAGATCCTCATTTCATCTTATTTACTTTAAATATATGTTATTATTTTCTGTAACAAAATGATAAGTGTACAGTACTATATGCATTGAGTAGCAGAAGGAATGTGCATTTTATTCCAGTCACCATGATGGTGCTATAGTATAGTGTAGAATGCTATTCAGAGATTCTCCTAAAAGGATTAGGGCTAGAAAATGGCTTCATATTTGGTAAGAATCATGTAAACTTCCAGATGTTGTTGGACTACATTTCCCAGCATTTTTCACCTTTGCCGACATTGGAACTTGCAATCCAACGCAATTAAAGGATCACTTCTCAACATACCAGGAATATAAAATAGAATAGCAGTGAAGGGAGGAGGGGAGAAGACTATTAGTAGTGTGTTTCACAAGGAAACTAGTACATATGGTCATCTAGTGGGGACACTATTACATTCAGGCTTAGAATTACTTAGCTGCAGTATTGATCAGCCCAGATCTATAAATTGACTCATTTAAGAAAAAGGTGGTATATAAATATAATCACAACAATCTGAGCCATATTAGTTTACTGATTGTAGAAGCTCTTTATAGTTTTCAGCTTACATATACAGATATACAGTGGAACCTTGACTAAAGAGCATCCCAACTTAAGAGCCATCTCTTACCCCAGATTTCACTTTGACATATGAGCAGCATTTTGAGTTAAGAGCTAGCTCCAGAGGGAGTGCTAGCACAAGAGTACAGGGCTTTAGGGCTTCAAGGGAGCAGCCACCATGCCTTGTGCTCTTGCCCAATTTGGGAGATTGCTGCCCACTTTGTTCTTGTCTGCTTTGCTCATGTCCATTTTAAGGAGCTTTGAGTTAGTTGATATTATATGGTTTTTTTTCCTGGTATGTTTGGCTTCATGAGAGGGAGAGAGAGTGAAAGCAAGAGAGTGAGGGAGGCTGGAATGAGTACAGTATAAAGAAAATGAGGCTTCTGCCTTTTTTCTTTGTGGTTTGTGCTGTAGTGTCTCAGAGACCCCCGAGTCATGACCCTGTCGCTATTTCGGAGCAGACCGAAGAAGAGTTGGGGTTTCCGCCATTTCCGCTTGATTCCGTCCCTTTCCAGGTGCCCACTGTGGACAGTTCTAGCCCACAGTTCACAAGAAAGGGCCTTGGCTCTCAGCCCGGTTCTCCAGAGAATGTTAGTTTTGACCGCTGATTATGCTGGGAGGCTTCGCGTGCGGAAAAACAGATTTTGAGAAGGAGCGCTCGTTTAGCAGAGAAAGGCAGTGTTAATTAGGCTGGTTCCCTTGAGAGTTTTCAGGGAGGACTGCATCTGGCAAAGTTGTTGACTTTGGTCATTTTCCCTTGGGAAAGAGCTTGGACACCTGGCTGAGGAGGAGAGCAAAGTCCCATAAAAGTTCTGGGCACCAAATAGATCTTGCGGTGTTCAACGTGTCAGTTGAGGGATTCACATCGACTCTAGTTCTGCAGCGCATTACTCTCGATTCAGCTTTACCACAACTAACCTTGCCTAGTTTTCCATCCTAGCCTCAGATTGAGCCCTGGAACTCTGGACAGATCTTGCCTTAGTTCCCCACTCAAACAGCCTAAAGGTTTGAGTGTGTTTCGGTTAATGGATTTAAAACTTTGAACTCTAATACTGGACATCTGCTTCCATATTACTGGACTATATTTGACCTTTCCTGAAAGGTCTACTGCTGGACTATATACTCTGCTTATTTTTTGTTGCCTCCTTTATTTCCTTAATAAAGATATTCGATTGTTTATTGGCCCTCGTGTCTGATTCCCAGTGCTCACGCTGCCTGAGGTGTCACATGTGCTTCCTTCCCACAGCTTTGTACTTTTAAAATTGCCATTTGCCATTTTAAAATTGATCTTTCTTTTTTATTGTTCCATCTGAATATGCAGGTTTTGCCTTGCTGTTACACTGGCCAACACACATTTTGTTGCCTCAAATGTACTTCCTTGCCATAACTTTGTGCTTCTACCATTTTAGAGTGTATCTTTCCTTTTTATCGTTCCGTTTGCATATGCCTCACTTTTGTCAACTATGAGAAGGCATTTGACAGAGTGGAACCAGTGTGCTAATGGAACAGTCTGAGGGAGCAAGGAGTACAGGCAGTGCACATCAACTTCATCCAAGTATGCTATAGTGGATGTACAATGACGCTGATGCCTTTCGAATGAGAAGTTGTTATACCTCTAGAAAAAGGTGTACGCCAAGGTGATCCCATCTCACCCACCCTTTTTTCTGCTGCTCTGGAAAGTGTAATAGGAGCCTGTGATTGGTCAGACAAAGGTATACACATTGATGAGTGCAGGTGTAATCATCTGTGCTTTGCTAATGTTGTAGTTTTAATCACACATACAGTCTTGGGAGCATCCAGCATGCTTATTGAGCTTTGTAGCAGAAGTCAGTCAATTGTATTAAAGATGAACACGCGAAAGATGAAGGTACTTCAAAACAACTTTGCAGATTGTGCTGCAATGACAGTAGATGGCATCGACCTTGAAAATGTAGAAGAATACGTCTACCTGGAAAGGCTGTTAACATCAAGGAATGAACTGAAGCCATAGTTGAAGAGACGCAGGAAAGCAGGTTGGTCTGCTTATAATTCTATTAAAGCCACTGTGGACTCAACTGAAAGTTCATCTCTACAAGCTCAATTGTTGGACTTGACTGTGCTCCCTGCCCTATGCTATAGTGCAGAGACATGGACAATGATGAAGGATCTCTCGGAACAACTATGGGTTGCGCATGCCTCCCTTGAAAGACAGCTCACTGGGATGTCTCTCCGAATGCAGAAAGAACACAGACTGCACAACAAGGATGTTTGAAAAATATCAAAAGTGAAAAATCCTCTACATCACATTGCCCAATGTGATGTGCAAAACAGATGGGCACTGGAGCAATGCTACAGCAACATGGTACCCATAAGGATGAACGAGATCTCTTGGTCGTCCTCCCACCCAATGGTCTGATTCATTCCATATGACATATAATATGAGAAACAAATATGGTTGTACAATGGTACACTGGTCAACTCATGCTCAAAACAGATACAAATGGAGGCAAATAGAAATGATGTTGTGATCCGTGTAAAAGCTGAGGAATAGATCGCCTAGGTGACTAAGTAAGTAAGTAAGTGACTCAAAGTATCACTGTATTATTAGTATCTGTTCTCTTCCCTATCCAGGTGCATTGCGAGCATGCTAAAGCACAGAAAGCACATGCTGTACCTTAAAAGAGTAGGTTTGCTAATTTGCAATATTGCAACACAACCAAAACCAACCCAGAGCAATAATAAGAAAAGGAGAGGATCTAAAATCAACCTAAGATGTCCTTGGCCCTGCTCATTGACTAAGTGTGGAACTGGAAAAGTTTGACAAACTATCAATGCTTATTAGTTTCCCATAGTTGTCCTCTCTTCCCCTGCCCTTATTCCTAGAGCTATAACAAAATCCCAGGAAACTCACAGCATCAATCTGCACAAGGATTATGTTTCAGCATGGAATACTTCAAAGTGAAGACAGTGGCCTGTGCCTGGTGACTCTCTATGGGTTTTAGCATTAACTGTAAAGAAGCTATCGGGGTTGATCAAGCTAACCCTACAAAAGATTCAACATCCTAATAGAAACTTGAAAGATGAAAATACAACCCAAAGTTTATTCATTGGCCCACTGACATGGGGCTCATCAGTTGACACTGCTGTGCTACATACTAGGAGGAAAGAGGTGTAGAAGGACATTGGAGATTCAGTTTCTGCCCAACTCTGTATTTCTTCAGGAGCATCAGTTGCAAATTCCCTACGTTGAATCATACAGAGAACACAGAGTTGTTCAACTAACATGCTTGCATTATTGGTGGGAAAAAACAGGATGTCCCATGTCAATGAGGACCCGTTAGTTCTGTAGATAATTCAGTTCATTCCCTTTATCCATAAAACAGATGTAAATCATTGTATCATGTAAATAATTGTTCTTACAATTGGCAGGAATTGTAATGTTGGAAATAATGTACTAATGTTAGCAAAATCCCATTTAAGTGGAAGGGGGGAAAAAACCAACTAGCTGTAACAACCTTCCTGTGTCATCATTTCTAGATGTATTAATTATGTCATGGGATGCTTACCAACAGCTTAACCATGCAAAGATAGTGTCTGAACATGAAGTACAGGTCGAGCCTGCCTTAACTGGAATTCTGAAATCCCAAATAGTTAGACTGAAAGTGTGGCAAGGACCATTTCCCTCCTATCCTTCATTCAATATGTGTGTGTGCGCACACATGCACATGCAGGTTCCAAAATTTGAAAATTCCCAAAATCTGGTCCCAAGCATTTTAGATAAGGGATACCCAACCTATACTTGGAAGCAAATGTCCATGTGCTTACTCAGTGGCTATTGGTTAACCACATATAGCATTCTGAAATGTGTGCACATAACAGTTTATCACACATTATTGTAGGTGTGTTAGAAAACACACCTACAATAATGTGTGATAAACTGTTATTTACTGAAGTGATACATTACTGTGGAGAAATGGGCAATTTCACCAGGTCTGATTTTTCTGCCTCTTGGAAATTTTATGGACTGCACAGGCTGTCCAACATAAAATGGGGGAAAATCAAGGGGAAAGTCAGGAAGTATACAGGAATCCATTTCTGAAGCTGAATTATGTGTATGTGTGTTGAAAAAGTTGTGAAGATGCAGCCTATTTAATATGTGAATTTCTCCTTTAGGGGCTTCTAGGAAATAAAACATTTATAAATAAAGTATTATCATTATTATTACTTGTCAAAAAAATGCAGGCTGGAGGCCTGAAAAAAGCACCACATTTTATTAATCCCTACCATGGGCAATCATTTTGGTCATTTGTTAAGAAACTTTAATCCCATTAGCATAGCCACATGATAAAAAGAATAGGGCTCCTCTACATTTAAAGATGGTTTGGCAAAGAGTCATTCAAGCATATGTTTCTTGCCTGACAAACTGGAAATTCTCTCTTTTGCTATTAAAGCTATAAAAGCCCTATTCTTTTATTCATGTAACTTACTCCAAATCCATACATTTAAGAGTCAATCTCTTCAATAAATTCAGTAGGACTTCTAAGGAAAACTGCATATGATTTGTATGGAAGCAACTGCCAACTAATGCTATGACCTGATGATGTAGCTGCTCCAAGAATGGTTTCATTAGCACTTGCAGAATAGTTTGTATTTCAATGATTACGTGATTACACTGGATTCCTTTGCCTCCTTATATAAAAGTAAGCCATACTGACATCATTGGATATTACTTCTGGGTAAATACATACATGGTAATACACTATGCTAAAGTAATCTAAAGGCGCCAGATCCTGTCTGATCTTGGAAGTTAAGCAGAGTCAGCCCTATAGCAGCCAGGTTCTGTAGACTGTATTTCAGAAGAAGGAACTGGCAATATCATATTTGGAAGTTCAGCAAAAGCAGCCTTAATTATGGGTTTGGTTTTTTTTCATGTCAGGAGCAACTTGAGAAACTGTAAGTCGCTTCTGGTGTGAGAGAATTGGCCATCTGCAAGGATGTTGCCTAGGGGACACCCGTATGTTTTGATGTTTTACCATCTCTCATGTCCCTGCATGGGGAGCTGGACCTGACAGAGGGAACTCACTGTTTCTCTCCAGATTCGAAATGCTGACCTATCAGTCAGCAGTCCTGCTGGCACAAGGCTTTAACCCATTGCACCACATGGGTGAGTATGCTGGATGAGCATGGATTAGAGACAGTTAATGAATACCAGGTGCTGTAGGCTGCATTTTAAAGGAAGGAACTGGTCAAACTATCTTTGAGCTTTCCTTGTCTAAGAAATTATAGGATTACTGGGTTACTGTAAGTTAGCAGGCAACTTGAAAGCA
Source organism: Anolis carolinensis (assembly GCF_035594765.1). Classification (NCBI taxonomy): domain Eukaryota; kingdom Metazoa; phylum Chordata; class Lepidosauria; order Squamata; family Anolidae; genus Anolis; species Anolis carolinensis. The sequence goes on from NC_085843.1 coordinate 110,944,979, forward strand.
CCAACTCACACAAAAATACATGACTTCAATACTGTTATCTTATTTTCTGAAATAATAAAACTATAAATTTCCCAGTGTTCCATATTTATGCTCTGGTTGCAATAGATTTCTGCACAAAAACTTTATATCTTTAATACTCCTAATTCTTCAAAGCATTTTGCCTCGCAAAGCAATCCTATATGAAATTACTCAGAAGTCAATTTTACTGTGATCATTTGGGTTTACTCCCCAGTAATCTCCCTAATTTGCAATTTGTGCCTTTTTAAAAATCCAGTTTTAGATTGTCATTTAAAAACGAAGTAGTTTTGTACTATTTCAACTACAGCTTTTTCCATGTTAATTAAAAATCAAGATCAAGAATATGATGTTTGAATCTTCATTTTTTTTAAAAAAAATGATTGATAAGAACTGGGCTAAGAGTTTCTAGAGGATACTTCAAACAAATTGAGGCTTTTCTGTATTAATGTAAAGCCTAATCATATTTCTGATCACCATACTCTCTGGGAAACACATACACACACTTGCAGTTAATTTAAAGGCTAATTAAATATTTAAGCTATCTGCATCTTGGCTAAAGCATCTCATGTCTTACATCAGTTCATGTTTAATTTCTGGCTCTTAAGTAAACCATCGCAAAGGCTGTTTAAACCAGACAGGTTGAGATAATACCCACACCTGATCAGGTGGAAGTCAAGAGAACCCTATTGACATATAATTGACTTGACATTTAAACCAGGGCTTGAGAACTGAATAGGATACCGTTCAGGTTCCGTTAATAATCCCCAGAAGGGGTAAATCAAAATCTTCATGTCCACCAAGACAAATTGGAGTGCTGCAGGGTTCCGTCCTGGACCCGGTTCTGTTTAACATCTTTATTAATGACTTAGATGAAGGGCTAGAAGGCATGATCATCAAGTTTGCAGATGACACCAAATTGGGAGGGATAGCAAATACTCCAGAAGACAGGAGCAGAATCCTAAACAACCTTAACAGATTAGACAGATGGGCCAAAACCAACAAAAATGAAGTTCAGCAGGGACAAATGCAAGATACTCCACTTAGGTAGAAAAAATGAAATGCAAAAATACAGAATGGGGGATGCCTGGCTCGACAGCAGTACATGTGAAAAGAATCTTGGAGTCCTCATGGACAGGAAGGTAAATATGAGCCAACAATGTGATGTGGCGGCTAAAAAGGCCAATGGGATTTTGGCCTGCATTAATAGGAATATAGTGTCCAGGGAAGTCATGCTACCCCTCTATTCTGCCTTGATCAGACCACACCTGGAATACTGTGTCCAAATTCTGGGCACCCCAATTGAAGGGAGATGTTGACAAGCTGGAATGTTTCTAGAGGAGGACGACTAAAATGATCAAGGGTCTGGAGAAGAAGCCCTATGAGGAGAGGCCTAAAGAGCTGGGCATGTTTACGATGTAGAAGAGAAAGCTGAAAGGAGACATCATAGCCATGTATCAATGTGTGAGGGAAAGTCATAGGGAGGAGGGAGCAAGCTTGTTTTCTGCTGCCCTGGAGACTAGAACGTGGAATAGTGGCTTCAAACTACAGGAAAGGAGATTCCACTTGAACATTAGGAAGAACTTCCTCACTGTGAGAGCTGTTCTGCAGTGGATCTCTCTCTCCCGGAGTGTGGTCCTTCTTTGGAGCAGAGCCTGGATGGCCATCTGTTGGGGGTGCTTTGAATGTGATTTTCCTGCTTCTTGGCAGGGGGTTGGACTGTATGGCCCACAGGGTCTCTTCCAACTCTATGATTCTATGATTCTATAACTGCAGAACACATGCCCACTCATAAATAGTCTCATTTTAGTAGTACTTCTCTTTGGTCTATCATTTCAACTCAAAGCAAGAGACTTGGGAAATTAATATATAATCAAATATTCTGCACCTATTCTGGTGAACTGCTGCCTGTTTCAATATACCCACTCCAACCACCACCACCATCATCATCATCATCATCATCATCATCATCATCATCATACCTGGCTTTATCTCCCCCAAAGGGGACTCAAAACAGCTTAACATAAAAGCATTAGCATAACCATTTAACATGGTTAAATGGTTATGCTTTTGTATTTGCATGTTTAACAAACATACAAATATTAAAACAGGTTTAAATATAAACAGTATAAAAATTCCCAGTTAAAAACGATTTAAACTAAGCCTCAGTTCCTGGAAAATAAACCATAGAAACACCCATCACCTTTGCCAGGAGATAGAAGCAGGTCTGCCACTGCTGGGACTGCAGGCAAAGGGAATGACACCAAAAAGTGTGTGTGTGTGTGTGTGTCGGGGGGGGGGGGGCTGTTTTCTTGTAAAAATGTTTTACAAGAAAAGTATGGAAGGGGAATTAGCTCAGGGAGTGGTTGGCATGGTGGAAAAGAGAGCTACAGAGTGTTACTTCCATCCCTAAGATGTTTCCTACTATCATTAGTTTGAATAGGCTTTACAATAGGTTCCCTGGGCTGAAAATGTTGCTGCTCAATGCCAGCTTGGTGGATGAATGTACATCTTTGATTTGGGACTCGATTTTGGATCAGTATCCTGACCTGGCCTGTATTACAAAATCCTGGCTTGCTGAAGCTTTTTTTGGGGGGGGGGGAGTGGGGGGATCAATGTGGATAGCAGGAAGACCTGAGGGACTGGAGAGGTGGAGTTGCTGTGGTCTATTGGAATTCTATCTCCCTCATCATATGCCCTGTCCCCACAATCTACTGGGTCTAAAAGTACTTTTGAAGTTAGATGTCCAAAACAGAAAAGGATTCTATTGCCATACCACCAAAGCCCCTGCTGAACAATCTCCCTTCTTGGACTGAGCTGGTCTCAGCAGCAATATTGGAGACTTCTCAGCTTGTTCTACTGCAGGGACTTCATCCATGTGGAGTAGTGGTTCTCAGCCTGTGGGTCCCCAGGTGTTTTGGCCTGCAACTTCCAGAAACCCCAGCCAGTTTACCAGCTGTTAGAATTTTTGGATATTCAAAGCCAAAACATCTGGGGACCCACAGGTTGAGAACCACTGGTATGGAGACTGCTGGGATTTTGGGTTGAAATGGCATTGTGCCATTGGATACCTCAGCAGCTCTGCTGCGGTGAGAGGCACTAGATGTTGATTTCAGTTTTTGAAGTTGAAAGCTAGTGGAAATTGCCTCCCTGGCATGGGAGATTATCCCAAAAAGTTTGATTCCCATTCCTGGTGCCAGAGTAGCACATCTGTCACTGAAGCACAAGTGGAATAGAGGGGACTGGGAAGAGTCATTGTGTCTAGATGCATCTAGCCATTTTAGGCCCTTTCTACACTGCCATATAATCCAGATTATTAAAAAGATCTGCATTTGGACTCTCTAGAAATGGAGTATACTCTGCCCTAATTTACCTTAAAAAGAACTTTTGTAATAATAATACAAAATTGTTATCCAATTGCTTTCAATAATAAATTAGTTAAAAATGGGTTCAGTACAAATAAAAATCGGAATAATATTGTTACCACCAACCTGAATGAAACAAGCAAAGTTTTCAATGAATTTACCCCAACATATAGTTATTAGAATTAGAGAGGTTTATAAGTAGAGCAGTTTGTGAGGAATCTTCCTTGGAATTCTATTCAAGAGGAATGGAGATATAAATGTCCCCATAATCATTAGGAAAATAAATCATAGAATAGAATAAATAATTTTAAAATGAAGTACATGGCCTGAATAGTTTCAACTCATGTTTATAAAACATTTGTGGATGATCTGACCCCATCTTTGCACATGTTATTTAATGAGAGACTTTGAAAAAGAAAAATTCCTGGCTCTTACAATAGAGCCAAACCAAGTGAAGACCCTCAATCCCTATCTGTTCAAACCAGCGACAACCCCCAATCCCTATTAGTTTATAGACCCATTATATTATTTAATCAAGGGTACAGCTTTTTTTGAATTGTTATTTCAAGCCCATTTTGTAGAAAACTTTTTGTGAAACAAATTTTAAAGATAGTAGGCATTTCTGCTAATACTTTGGGTTCATCCAAATCATAGAGGAAATCACCAGTATCAGCCTGCACAGTGGCAAGTAATTGTCCTAACGCTACATAAGTTCTGGGCTTTAGTGCCCAGTTATTCTGCTATTTTCATCATATCCATTGAATCAAGTCCCTGTCATTACTGCGGCGCCTGATGAATTTGCTGACTTCTCACTGAAGTCCCTTTGAAGCCACTTTGCTGAAATCACTTTGACACAGAACCTGGGGCTCATGCCAGAAAACCTCATTAGCCTACTCTTCCAAAGCACCCAGCTCTGTCATGCACAGCCGCTGAAAGCTGGCACTGGGCCTGGGGCAAGATGCATGATCAGCCATCTCTTCCTCCGCCCCATATCTTCCTACTAACCAAATGTTACAACTTTCTTTAAGCAACTTTTTACATGACTTAGGCTTAACTTTGTGTGAGTGAAACTGAAACTCCGTAAAAAAAATTATTGGAAAGGGATAACTTAAAAGAGTATTAACCAAATTAAAAATGAATAAATGACCTGATCATGTGAGTATTTCTGAGTCACTGTGTTTACATTTGAGTGAAATCACACTATTTATAGCTTATCAGCAGTCGTGTGTCTAATAGAAAAACCCATGTAAGAGTTTTTTCTTTTAGCAGAGGCCCCTTCCACACAGCTGTATAAAATCCACATTGATTATATGGCAGTGTGGACTCACATAATCCAGTTCAAAGCAGATATTGTGGATTATATGCCTTGATATACTTGATATATGGCTGTGTGTATTTTGCTTACAAACTTTGATTCAGTGGTGAGGATTCTTAAATCTGCGAGGCGCTCTTGACACATAGTTGGTAACCTGGGGCAACTATTAACAGGAACTAGAAAGCTGAATGATATCTTTGCTTTAACAAGTCATTAGAGGAGCGAAAATGGTCTGTGGAGCCACTCAGACATGTCCTTAGCTGCCCTTTTGTAATGAACCTGGGCTTATTAGAACTGAGGTCCCATAACTGTCATTCAGGAATTCCAGACTGATAACATTATCAAGAACTATAAAATGTAAAGCAAGTGCACTGCCATATATTGTAAATCTGAGAGATTCAGAAAACAAGGTTCTCTGTGGTTCCATAAATCAATATGATATACTGGGAAACAGAGCTGTACAAGACATTTGGCAATCTGAGGTTGAGGATAACATTGCACCCCCTGTTCAGTGCACAAAACCCAGATAAGAGCCTGCTGGGACCCACAGCTCTGTCCTTATTGCTGTTTTCTACCTTTCACCATTTACTACCCAAGGCAATGGGACTGGGTTGTCCAAGCTCAGATAGCAAGGCAGCTATTATTTATGAAATGTCCCTGCAAGATGCACAGCCCAAAGTTCATCCCATAACAGCTTACTGCACCATTTCTTTATGCCGTGTTGTTTCGTTTGAAATCCACTCCAACCATTCTCATGAGAGTAGTTGATTCTTGATGGAATCACACTGTGTCACTTTACTTTAAGAGCATCATTTTTAGGTTTTTCATCTGTGTTAACTGTGTCATTACTGACTCCCATATCCCACCTCTCACTTCATGATTGGTTTGCCTATTTTTTCTCACACACCCCCCCCCCCCCTTTGTAGCTATAATAGTGCTATGACGGCATGACATTACAATGGTATGTGCTATAATGTTATGATGATATAACAACAACAAAATCAGAAATCAGAAGAGGGAGTCCAAAGCGGTTTGAATATACTCGATTTGAAGTTATTTTCTCCACTTGAACACCAAAATTGGTCAAAGGATGCTTCCAGACAGTAGGAAAGGTCCTTCTGAACCGGATTTTAAAAACCTGGTTCGGGGCAGCCATTAGACCTCACACCGCTCCCTAAACCACATGCTTTCCCTGTGTATTGTCTAGATACCTTCCTGGTAACTTCCCAAACCCACCCCAAAAGACACCCAACCCCCCCCTTTCCAAAAAAAAGGTCTTAAAATAAAAAAAATAACTTACCCGACCACCATAACGATCCTGAAGGAGTCCTCTTGGCATGTAGAAATGATGCTCCAGGAGGACAGCAGGAGGAAACTTGGTCCTGCCCCCCCCCTCTCCTGGTGTGTCTTTTCTATGCACCAAAAGGACTCCCAGGGCCAATCCACACTAAGCACACACCTGGAAAGACCCAGATATTATCAAGGATCCAGGTCTTACCAGATATCAAATTGATCAAATTTTCCTGCTTTGTCTTGAATTAATTCAATTTTACCAGAGGCATAATCAAATCACATTTTATTGATTAGCCCATTGGCCGTATCAATTTTTTTTTTTTACCAATTTTACCAGAGGTGTTGTTTGGATGCATCCGGTAAAAGGCGTGCTAGTTCACACATTTTGGGCCCTGTCTGGATAGGCCCTAAGGGCCCTTCCACACAGCCATATAACCCAGAATATCATGACAGGTAATTTACAATATCTATTTTGAACTGGATTATCTGAATCCACACTGCCATATAATCCAGTTCAATGTGAATTTTATACAACTATGTGAAAAGGGCCTAAGGCTTGTCAACCACAGAATTTCATCAGGATCATTGAGAGAGGGGCAACATGACCCCACTTGAACCATGCCCACAAAAAGTGTTGAGAATTTTTGAGGGAAAGGAGGTCATTAATGAATGATTTGCAGTGTGTGTGTGTGGGGGGGGGGGGGGAGGGACATCTTTCTTTTTTCCCTCCATCCTACCATCCCCATTCCCACCTGTGAACCACCACCCATGACTAACAACATTTATCCTTATCATTACACTAATAGATTGCCCGTGCTGCTATTTCAGTCTATTTTTGTCTTCTTTTTTAAATACCCAAAAGCAAGTCTCCATTTTCTAATGACATCTTCATTATTTCCTCCCCGTATGCCATTGGAGAGCTTGGCCTTTTGGATATACTCAACTAATTTTCTTCTCCAATCCTTAATGAGGCTAACAAAGATTTTAATCAGCATCCCATAAGAGCTAGTCTTTTAGCGATGTGGAAAAGATACAAGTAAGGGATGGAGCAAAAAAATCCCTTTATGGCTGTGTGATCTGGAAACCAACATATAATGAGGAATTGAAGACTTACAGGAAATATCTAACTGAAGAAAATGAACAATGAAGAGTTAGGGGTATATGACTGGTTTTGTTATTATCAACTACAAGATATTATTTAGGAAAGACAATAAAACTGGGTTCTCCAAAAGGAAATCAGAGTTGGAGAATATTTTGGAGAAAAAAAAAATAAAGGATTGATTTCCAGGTTATACAAATACATGCTAGAGTATAACCTGGAAGATAATCAAATAAAAAAGTAATGATTTCCTGGGCCAGAGACTTCAGAAAAAAATAAAGATTTGGAAATTGGGAATACTTATGGAAAAAATGATTTACATTTTCAGTAGCTGGTTCCATTAGAAAAAAACATGTATAAAATGCTCTATAGAAGTTATATAACTCATGAATTAATAGCCAAAATTGATAAAACTCAAAGAGGGAATATTGGAGATGCAAATGCAGAAAGGCACCTTCTTCCATGCTTGGTGGACCTGTAGGGAGGTAAAAAAAATTGGGAAAGGGTGACTAAAGAAACAAATAAATTGATTTCTAAAAAGGTTTTTTAAAACCCCAGAAATGTGTCTATTGGGTCTGTTTCATGAGATAATCAGTAAGGAAGATTTAGAAATTTGCGAATATAGTTTTGTGGCAACGAGAATTACAATAGAAAAATCTTGGAATGGGGAAAGTGGGGAAAACACATTTCCAACAACCCTGAAATGCAACAATTTATGATGATCAGCATAAGAAATAGAGGCTTTAAAAGGACAGAAGATTGGACTCATTCAATCATTGGTTTTTAAACTTTTTACTCCTACAACCCATTTACATAAGCACTCAACATTGTATGTGAATAAAAATATTTTGTTTGTTTAGTATACATATTTTTTTATTTACACAAACATTGTAGAGAGGATGCCATTGGCTACTGGAAGTCAGGAGTGATCCACAATGACATGACAACATCTAACAGACAAGCATCTCGAGCTCTGAGGATTACCTGGGAAGGAATCCCACTGGAGCATTGCAGCACACCAACATACCTGGGAGTCACTCTGGACCTTGCTCTGACCTACAAGAAGCACTGCTTGACTATCAAGCAAAAAGTGGGTGCTAGAAACAATATCTATATATATAAAAGAGTGATGGCATCACGGCGACTCACAAAACAACAAAAGTACAGGCCTCGCAACCTCGAAATTTGACAACACAACCCATCATCCATGCCTCCAGGTTGATACAACAAAAAGAAAAGAAAAACAAAGTCCAAATTAGAGGGAGAGCAATAATTTTTTTTATCCAATTGCTGCCAGTTTAGAGGGCTAATCTCTGCCCACTTGGTTGCCTAGCAACCAACTGCTAGCAAGCCAAGGGACAGCCAGGGTTCAGTTAGGGGACAGGCAGACTTAGGCTATCTAATTTGCACTGGATTATATGGCAGTGTAGACTCAAGGCCCTTCCACACAGCTATATAACCCATTTATAATCTTATATTATCTGCTTTGCACTGGATTATCTTGACTCCACACTGCCATATAATCCACTTCAGTGTGCTTTTTATCCAGCTGTGAAGAAGGGGCCTCATATAATCCAGTTCTGAGCAGATAATATAAGATTATCAATAAACAGTAGACTCTCACTTATCCAACATAAACAGGCCGGCAGGATAAGTGAATATGTTGGATAATAAGAAGGGATTAAGGAAAAGCCTATTAAACATCAAATTAGGTAATCGTTTTACAAATTAAGCACCAAAACATCATATTATACAACAAATTTGACAGAAAAAGTAGTTCCACGCGCAGTAATGCTATGTAGTAATTACAGTAGAGTCTCACTTATCCAACACTCGCTTATCCAATGTTCTGGATTATCCAATGCATTTTTGTAGTCAATGTTTTCAATATATCGTGATATTTTGGTGCTAAATTCATAAATACAGTAATTACTACTTAGCATTACTGTGTATTGAACTACTTTTTCTGCTAAATTTGTTGTCTAACATGATATTTTGGTGCTTCTTTTGTAAAATCATAACCTAATTTGATGTTTAATAGGCTTTTCCTTAATACCTCCTTATTATCCAACATATTCGCTTATCCAATATTCTGCCAGCCCGTTTATGTTGGATAAGTGAGACTCTACTGTATTGTATTTACAAATTTACCACTAAAATATCACAATGAATTTAAAACATTGACTACAAAAACGTTGATTATGAAAAGGCAGACTGTGTTGGATAATCCAGAACATTGTATAAGTGAATGTTGGATAAGTGAGATTCTACTTTAATATGAAATAATTACTGGGATAGCATAATGCAGAACAATATAATCTTTAAAACCAGGACAGTAAATAAACAGGGGAATTCCACACAGGAAACAATCAGGGCTAGCTAACACCTCCCAACAAAGTATTCCCATCATCAAAGTCTGGCAAATCCTGTTTTCTCAGGGCCACAGACAGTAGAAGCACATAAAATATTGCAAACAACACCACTCTGAAAACAAGGGAATTCCAGACAGGAAAGAATCAGGGCCAGCTAACACCTCCCAACAAAAACTTCCCTCAGGGAGGAAACAGCCAGGCTTTAAAGCTGCAAGGCCATTACATCCTAATCATTTTCCTAATTGCAGCATTCATACTTGCGTCCAACAGGGGAAAAAAACCAATCAGAAATATTGTATATTCACGACCTTTAGGAAACAATATCCCCTGATGGCGCAGCGTGTTAAAGTGCTGAGCTGCTGAACTTCTGGACCGAAAGGCCACAGGTTTGAATTGGGGGAGCGGAGAGAGCACCCATTGTTAGCCCCAGCTTCTGCCAACCCAGAAGTTCAAAAACATGTAAATGTGAGTGCATCAATAGGTACTGCTCCGGCGGGAAGGTAACGTCGCTCCATGTAGTCATCCCACATGACCTTGGAGGAGTCTACGGACAATGCCGGCTCTTCGGCTTAGAAATGGAGATGAGCACCAACCCCCAGAGTCAGACACGACTGGACTTAATGTCTGGGGAAAACCTTTACCCTTGACCTTAACTACCACCAATTCCTCAATACTTTATTTCCCAGACCACCAGACTTCGCCACAGCAACGCGTGGCCGGGCACAGCTAGTATATATATATAAATGTTCTGATAGTTTTTCCCTTAACTTAAACAACAAAATTACACAACCAAAACACACCAAATTTGGCCACAAAAGACATGGTCATCCTGACTGTGTTTTTACATTTAAAAACACCAAGAAAAATAAAGTCCTAATTAGAGGGAGAGGAATAACTGTTTCTTTCCCATTGTTGCCAGTTAGAAGGCTAAGCTCCACCCACTTTGTTTCCTAGCAACCCACTCAGCCATTTAATGGCGCCCAGGGCCGCTTCAATCAGGCCTCTTCCACACTGCCTATAAAATACAGATTATCTGATTTGAACTGGATTATATGGCAGTGTACACTCAAGGCCCTTCCACACAGATATATTACCCATTTATAATCTTATATTATCTGCTTTGAACTGGATTATCTTGAGTCCACACTGCCATATAATCCACTTCAGTGTGCATTTTATACAGCTGTGTATACAGCTCATATAATTCAGTTCTAAGCAGATAATATAAGATTATAAATATACAGTAGAGTCTCACTTATCCAACATAAACACCCTGGCAGAAAGTTGGATAAGCAAATATGTTGGATAATAAGAAGGGATTAAGGAAAAGTCTATTGAACATCAAATTACATTATGATTTTACAAATTAAGCACCAAAACAGAAAAAAGTATTTCAATGCACAGTAATGCTATGTAGTAATTCCTATATTTATGAATTTAGCACCAAAACATCACAATGTATTGAAAACATTGACTACAAAAACATTGACTACTAAAAGGCCGACTGCATTGGATAATCCAGAACACTGGATAAGCGAATGTTGGATAAGTGAGACTCTACTGTAATATGAAATATTTACTGTGGTATAATAATACAGAACAATATAATCTCTAAAACCAGGACAGTAAATAAAGAGCACTCTGAAAGCAGGGAAATTGGGAATTCCAGAAGGAAACAATCGGGGCCAGCTAACACTTCCCAACAATGGATTCTCCTAGGCAGAACACAAACAGGCTTTGAAGCTGCAAGGCCATTAAATGCTAATCAAGGTGGCTAATTGCAGCATTCATACCTGCCACACTGAGACTATTAATTGCTATTCAACCTGGCCAACCAAGGATTCCACAAGGTAGAAAGCGGCCAGGCTTGCAAGCAGCAAGGCTATTCAGTGCTATTCAACCTGGCCAACCAAGATTTCCCCTATATAGAAACCCCCCAAGCTCTGAAGACACGAGGCTACTCTGTCCCATTCAACCTGGTCTAGCAAGGATGCCCTATGTAGAAAGAGGTCAGGCTTTTAAGTTGCAAGACTATTCAGTGCAGTTCAAGCTGGCCAAACAAGGATTCCCCTACCAAGGAAGTAGCCAGGCTTCAAAGCGGCTCTTTGATTAAGGGTGCTACTCCAGCTACTCCAGAAAATGGCCAGGCTTTGAGGCTACAAGGCTATTCACTGCTATTCCACCTGGCCAACAAATGATTCCCATAAGCCACAGCAACGCGTGGCCAGGCAAAGCTAGTATCATACAAAAGCTGAATGGCACAATCTGAGGATCACAACCAGATACAGTGAAAACATCTGTCCTTGCGCTTTGTTACTCTGCTGCTGAGTACGCATGCCCAGTGTGGAATACATCTCACCACATCAGTACAGTGGATGTGGCTCTTAATGAAACATGCCACATTATCACAGGATGTCTACGCCCCAAACCACTGGAGAAATTATACTGTTTAGCCAATATTGCACCACCTGACATCCACCAGGAAGTAGCAGCCAACAAAAAAGGACCAAGGCAGTGATATCTCCAACCCATCCTCTGTTCAGATATCAGCCAGCATGCCAACATCTTAAATCAAGAAGTAGCTTTCGAAGATCTACAGAGATACTCGCAGGAACACATCAGCAAGCGAGAGTCCAAAAGTGGCAGGCTAAAACCCGGAACCTCAATCCATGGCTGATATCGAATGAGAAACTCTCACCTGGGCACACAGAAGACTGGGTGTCATGGAAGGCACTGAACAGACTGCACTCTGGCACCACAAGATGCAGATCCAATCTTCAGAAATGGGGCTACAAAGTGGAGTACGTGACATGCAAATGCGATGAAGAGCAAACCACAGACCACTTACTACTATGTGGTCTGAACCCTACCACATGCACAATGGAGGACCTCCTCGCAGCGACACCAGAGGCACTCCAAGTGGCCAGCTGCTGATCAAAGGACATTTAGTATAATGCCAGGTTTTTAACTTTGTTTCTAAATACATTACAACTGTATCCTCGGTTTTGCTTCTGATACAATAAATAAATATCCTTAAAAATAGTTTGGTATAAACCTCATTTCATGAAGTGATAAATAAAAAATAATTTAATGTCCTTGAACATCTCCCGAGTGCTGTGCCACAAAGTTTGAGAACTAGTGCACTAGGTAGCAAGATTACTCGCATGTTCACCCTATTTGACACTTGTGACAAAGAATGTGTCCCAGGGCTCTGTTCCTAAAACTGAAGCATAGCAGATAAAATAGAGCTGCAGGCCACATAAAGATTGGACAGAAGGATTGGACTACTCATTAGAGATGCCCTGTTCATAAGGCAACTTTTTTCATTAAGCAAAGTTGTCAGTAATTAGCCTGTTCTTTTTAGGCAATTCAGGGCCTGATGTCCCTTCACTGCCCTACTGCAATTCAGAGAGAGATCGCTCCACATCTTTGGAGGGTGCTCTTACAACTGTTCCCAGTAAGAGCTCTGCTCTCCCATGTCTGCTTCCAGCTCCTCCAACATGAGCTACTTTTCCTTTGTATTTGCCATGGCAACTTCCAGATCACCTGCTAGCAACTAAGAGGCATGGCACTCAACGTTCAGGACAACTATGTATGCTATTAAGTCATAGGGTTTTCTTGGACAAGGAAAACTCAGCCCCCTCCTACACTACTAGATAATCCAGATTATCAAATCAGAAAATCTACATTATCTGACTGGAAGTGGATTATTTTAAACTAGATCTACATTATCCTATATCCCAGGATCTTATCCCAGACTATCTGCTTATCTCAGATTATCTGGCAGTATAGATCCAGATAATCCAGTTCAAACTGGATAATGTGGATTATCTGCCTTGATATTCTGGATTATATAGTGATTTAATCATTTAACTAGTATTCTGCTACAGTAGAGTCTCACTTATCCAACATAAACATAACACCAATCTTACGGCAGCTGCACTGGTTACCAATTGAGCACCGGATCACTTTCAAAGTGATGGTGCTTACCTTCAAGGCCTTACATGGTCTAGGGCCGATGTACCTGAGGGACCGCCTCACTCCCTACAAACCCCAGAGATCCCTCCGTTCTGAGGACCAAGACCTACTGGAAGTCCCCAGTTTTAAGACTTTGCATCTAACTGCAACTAGACGCAGAGCCTTTTCAGTAGTGGCGCCATCTCTCTGGAACACCTTGCCACCTGAAGTTCGTGCCTTGCGGGACTTGCCGGCCTTCCGCAGGGCATGTAAGACACACCTGTTTCGACAGGCTTTTGAGTTCTATTGTTGATGTCTTAAAAGGTGATTTTAGGATGTTTTAAAGATGTTTTTAAAGATGTTTTTAAGATGTTCTTTAAATTGTTGATTTTAGCCGGTTCTTGTAAGCCACTCCGAGCCCTAGGGGAGTGGCGGCATATAAGTTTGAAAAATAAATAAATAAATAAATAAATAAATGGGCATTGGATAAGTGAATATGTTGGATAATAAGGAGGGATTAAGGAAAAGCCTATTAAACATCAAATTAGGTTATAATTTTACAAATTAAGCACCAAAACATCATGTTATACAACAAATTTGACAGAAAAAGTAGTTCAATACGCAGTAATGCTATGTAGTAATTACTGTATTTACGAATTTAGCACCAAAATATCACGATGTTTTGAAAACATTGACTACAGACCCCTCAGCCTCAAGGTCCTGCTTCTGAATGCCAGATCCGTCAATGGTAAGACAGCTATCATCCAGGATTTAATCCTGGATGAGGGGACGGATCTGGCATGTATTACCGAGACATGGTTGGATGAACAGGGTGGGGTAAATCTCACCCAGATGTGTCCACCAGGTTTCGGGGTTCATCAGCAGGCCAGGGTTGAGGGGCGGGGAGGAGGAGTCGCGGTGATCTTCCGGCAGTCCATCGCCCTGATCAGGTGCGCCGTTCCGCAATCTACGAGGTTTGAATGTGTCCTGCTGAAGGTGGGAGCCCGAGACAGCTTGGGGATTCTGTTGGTGTACCGTCCACCCCGCGACCCAGCAGTCTCCCTGTCTGAGCTAGCAGAAGTGGTTTCTAATGCGGCCTTGGTCTCCCAACAACTTATTGTTTTGGGAGACTTTAACATCCATGCCGAGACCACATTAACAGGTGCAGCTCAGGATTTCATGGTTGCCATGACGACCATGGGGCTGACTCAAGTTATATCTAGGCCCACACATCAGGCGGGACACACGTTGGACCTTGTCTTCATTGTGGACGGTGGGACAGTCAGAGTGGAAGAACAAAATATCCTTCCATTGTCATGGTCTGACCATCATCTGGTCTGTCTAAGTTTCGCCGTGTCTTCTAACCTCTGCAGGGGTGGTGGACCCACTAAGATGGTCCGCCCCAGGAGGCTGATGGATCCGGATGGACTTCTGAGGTCTCTTGGGGATCTTCCTGTTCTGGAGACTGGCGATCCTGTCGATGTCCTGGCTGATCGCTATAATAGTGAGCTGGCAAGGGCATTGGACACGATCGCCCCCGAACGCCCCCTCTCGCTGCGTAGAGTCACGTCTACTCCTTGGTTCACTGAGGAGCTGGCTGTGATGAAGCGTGCGAGGAGGGGACTAGAGTGCATCTGGAGGAAATCTCAGGATGTGTCCGACCAAGCACGGGCTAAAGCCGCTAATAAGGCTTACTCCGTGGCTCTGCGGGCAGCCAGGAAAGCTTTCACGACTGCCCGCATAGCGTCTGCGGCCAATAGGCCATCGGAGTTGTTCCAAGTTGTTGGGGAGCTCCTGCGGCCCCCTGAGACCCAGGAGCTTCTCGATGACTTGGCAACTCGGTGCAGCGAGTTCGCACACCATTTCGCAGGCAAAGTTGCTCGGATACATCGTGAGTTGGACTCCAGCTTAACTGTGGTTTCAGCGGAGGTAACCGAGGCACCTGTCGGTTCGATCTTATGGGATTCTTTCCGGCTTGTTCTTCCTGATGACGTGGAGGGGATTCTTGGGTCTGTGAGGGCGACCACTTGCGCTCTGGATCCTTGTCCTTCTTGGCTGGTTAAACTGGCCAAAGATGGGTTGTTGGAGTGGTTTGTGGCTATAATAAATGCCTCCTTGGGTCAGGGATCATTTCCATCCTGTTTTAAACAAGCGGTGGTAAACCACTACTAAAAAAACCCTCGTTAGACCCATTGGTTTGTGACAATTACAGACCAATCTCCAACCTCCCATTCTTGGGCAAGGTGCTGGAGCGGGTGGTTGCCACGCAGCTCCAGGGGTTTCTCGATGGCACCGATTTTCTGGACTGCTCGCAGTCTGGCTTCAGGCCTGGGCACAGTACTGAGACGGCTTTGGTCGCCTTGGTGGATGACCTCCGCAGGGAGCTGGACAGGGGGAGTGTGACCCTGCTGGTTCTCCTGGATATCTCAGCGGCTTTCGATACCATCGACCATGGTATCCTTCTGAGGAGGCTCTCTGGGATGGGGCTCGGTGGCACAGTTTTGCAGTGGCTCCAGTCCTTCCTGGAGGGCCGTTCCCAGATGGTGAAGCTGGGGGACACCTGCTCGGACCCCTGGCCATTGACCTGTGGGGTTCCGCAGGGGTCTATCTTATCCCCCATGCTATTTAACATCTACATGAAACCGCTGGGAGAGGTCATCCGGAGTTTTGGAGGGCGTTGCCATCTCTACGCAGATGACACGCAAATCCACTACTCGCTTCCATCTGATTCCAAGGAAGCCCCTCGGATGCTGAACCAGTGCCTGGCCGCTGTGGCGGACTGGATGAGGAGGAACAAGCTGAGAATCAATCCCGACAAGACAGAGGCCCTCCTGGTCAGTCGTGCGGCAGATCGGGGTATTGGGTGGCAACCTGTGCTGGACGGGGTTGCACTCCCCCTGAAACCACAGGTCCGCAGTTTGGGGGTCCTCCTGGATTCAGCGCTGACGCTTGAAGCACAGGTGTCGGCGGTGGCCGGGAGGGCCTTTGCACAACTCAAACTTGTGCGCCAACTGCGACCATACCTCGTGAAGTCTGACTTGACCACGGTGGTCCATGCCTTAGTTACCTCTAGACTGGACTACTGTAATGCACTCTATGTGGGGCTTCCCTTGAAGACGGCCCGGAAATTACAATTGGTCCAACGCTCGGCTGCCAGATTAATAACAGGGGCAAATTACAGGGAGAGATCCACTCCCTTGTTTAAGGAGCTCCACTGGCTGCCGTTCATCTTCCGGTCCCAATTCAAGGTGCAGACCATCATCTATAAAGCCCTGAACGGTTTGGGACCCACCTACCTCCGTGACCATATCTCCTTCCATAAACCTGCCCGTTCTTTGCGATCATCCGGGGAGGCCCTGTTATCACCATTGCCTATATCCCAGGCCCGCCTTGTAAGTACAAGGGAGAGGGCCTTTTCTGCTGTGGCCCCCCGACTGTGGAACTCACTACCTACTGAAATTAGGCAAGCTCCCACTCTGTTAGCTTTTAGGAAAGAATTGAAAACATGGCTCTTCCGCTGTGCTTTCGGTGAGTAATTTCTGTTATAGATCTCCGTATTACTCCCCTCCGAACATCTATCCTCTAGATTACCCCTTCCAAATGTCCCTGCCCATAGTGGAGTACTCCTCTGTCCCTCTCACTCCGGGTTTTATCTCTGTGTTCACGCGGCCTGCCCTTGCTTTATTGTTTTTTTGATTTCTTGATGTTCTGTTTATTATTATTTATTGTATTTTAAATGGTGCTATGATATGTTGTTTTTATATTTTATTATGTTGTATTGCTCTGGGCATGGCCCCATGTTAGCCGCCCCGAGTCCCCATTGGGGAGATGGTGGCGGGGTATAAATAAAGTTTTATTATTATTATTACTATTATTATTACAAAAATGTGTTGGATAATCCAGAATGTTGGATAAGTGAGACTCTACTGTACTCTAGAAGACAAAGATTCCAATCCTGAACTGACTCTGGAAACCAACTTGGACAAATTATACTTTTCAGCCTAAGAATTAATAGCAAACCTGCTCTTAATAAATATTGCCAAGAAAACCATACCACAGGATTGCCATAAATCAGGGTCAACTTAAAGGTATAAAATTACAAGTCTCCTTTTCATGCTGATTCTTAATCACAGCAATAATAATTTCACTAGTCAGTGTAAGAGATGCCAATCCTATCTATCAAAGCAATACTTACGTATATGTTGACTTGCCATTAATCAATGGGTCTACTCTAGCTGAAAGTGACAATTGGAATTAGGTCCATTTGTGTGTGTGTGTGTGTGTGTGTGTGTGTGCTTTTTAAATCAAAACATTCATTCTCTTATTTCAGATGTTCAGAAACAAGTGCCGTTGCTTATGTAAGTGAAGATATCACTGTTCACCACAAGAGGGATGCATCAGCCGGTTCATTAAACACCAAAGATTCCAGAAGTCCAAGAATTTTCAGGGAAAATAAAAACCTGTAATGGAAGAAATTCTTTGCAAACTGCCCAAGTTGGACAAATTCAGTAGTCACACAGAGCTGAATGATGTTGTGTGGGAAAGATAGAAAACTGGGAGGGAGGGAGAAATGAAATGGCTTCTGCTGACCAGGAACATGACAGCATTTTGTTCCAGGATTACTGTCTATGAGCAATACATTCGGGGGAGAAAAAGATGACACTTTGCAACTGACTATCAAATGTATTCTTTAATTTAAACATTAAGATAAAATTACAAAAGCTACTAGAGCAATGAATCTATGCAGGAAAATGCTGAAAATTAACTTAATACATGCAGCCTGGTCTAGTCATGATTACATGGAAGCAAATCCTATTTTGTTTGGTGGCATTCACTCCCAAGCCTTTGCACACTTAAAATGATTTTAGCACTGTGATTCCACTTTAACTGCCATCATTTCATTCTATGAAATCTTGAGATTTGCAGTTTAGGGAGAATTCTCTGCCAGAGAGCTCTAGTGTTCATATATTTGTAGCAGATTCATAGTGCTATAATTGTGTAGTGCAAAAGGGCCATAAGTGTGCATAGGATTGCAACCTTGACAGTGTAATCCCATACATCTCTACAAAGTAAGCCCCAATGAGACTTGCTTTCAGTTAAGTGTGTACAGAATTGCAGCCTTAATCACCAACTAAATAAAGCAAAGAATAGAATTTCCCAAAAGACTGGAAATACTGGAAAAGTCATTGCAAACAGTTGGCTTCAACAAAGTAAAATTTCTCTGTTTAGTTTCACCCTTTTATTTCTTGGAAAACATGTTTTAAAAGGTATTTATCCTCATCTAAAAATGTTTGTCACCTTAATATAACTGAACAGCCACTGTTTTATTGGGCATATGTAGCTCTATTCTAATTTTCAAAGGTAATTTCATGCAATACATGTCTCAATTTTTTGAGCAATGATGATTCCATTAAATGGTGTAAATATTTATTTCCCTGAAAGGCAAAATTCCTGCCCTTTCAAATGAATACGTAGGTAGTGGCCTTATTAGTCAAGTAATCCAAAAGCCAGATTCTCAGCAAGTGCATATTAAAACAGCTCCATGAATATTGCAATGCCAATATTTAGAAATGGTTGAGAATCTGGGACAATGGCATTGTCTGTGTAATGAAAGACCCTCTACCATAGGAAGGATGGGAGATGTAGTCTAAAAAGTAACTTTCCCTAGCTCTGAAATGAACATTCTCCTTTGTACATTCTATGGAAAGGGGATTAACAGAGATAAATAACTACTTATCTCTTGCACGTTTGTTGTTAAGATGGAGTTCAGTGTAAAGACCCCTCTGGTAAATTGTGCCCACTGGGAGTTGCAAGGGCAAAATCTTTCTTCTCTACACCCTTTGTTTTCAACTTGCTACGAGGGTAGGAAAAGAGGCAATGGCTTTGCTTAGTATACAGAGGGTGATTAATTCTGAACGAGGCCAGTTGGTGTAGCAAGGAGACTTTGATTTCTCCAAGAAGAACCAGTCTCGGGATTGAAAAGGGGTATAATGCAATTACTATCTTACGATTTTTACAGGCTTATGTCAGAAGTCAATAGTTATAAATAGTTTTTAGCCCATTTGTATATTCATAAACCTTATTTTTTTTCATCCAGGCCTTGGAAACCTCCAAGCAGTCTTCCCAAAATGATCCCCAGATAGATTTTGTTAACAATCCCATCCAATATGGCCCATGTTGGCTGAGGATGATGGCAGCTGTAGATCAACCCATCTGGAGAGCACCAAATTCAGGAACGCTCTCTTTGAGAATAGTAGTTTGGGGCTGCTGATTTTTATGTCACAGAAACTATTCTTATGCACTATGGGACCATAATACGGTTGAGATGTTAGTACCATCTTGTTGCTATAAAACTGGTAGGCAGTTTTATATTGATTTCACATGTTAATTGTTGGATGTTGTGTGTTTTGGTGAATGTTTATTAGTATTTAGATAGCAGAGGAAAGAATGGATAAATAGCAAAAATTAATAACAAAGGGAATATTTTGTGATAGTCTGCTAGTACTATAATCAAAAGTCAAATGTAGTAACATCAGCTAACCAGCTAGCTAACTAAATTGACAAATCTGTTGTGGGCATTGTCTGCCCTTGTTAAAGAATGTGGAATTTCTTGACAGAGGTTGGGATGGCCTTTGAGAGGGGTGCTATAGAAGAGTTGTGCAGCATATTACAGGAACAAAAAGAAAAGGAGACTCTTAGAGGCAGATGAAGTGAAGGAAATACAAAATGGTAAGTCCTGTCAGGCCAGGACTTACCATGGAAACTGTGAGAAGCTTGCTTTGGGTGCCACATTCCAGATGAGGCATCATTTTCAAGAACAGGGATCATGGTCTTCCTTTCTTACACTGAACACAAGAATGCATTAAGGTTGTCACTTGTCACTGATTTTAAGATCTAAACTCTGAAGATATATGAGCCTTTGTGACTAGGTGGTGGTGATTAGATTTTCAGTGTGACTTGACTCTGACAAATAGATCAGAGGTGGATAACTGCAGCCCTTCAGATACTTTTGACCTGCAACTCACATTATTCCTAGACACAGTGAGGGAGTGTTAGAGATGCTACCCAAAAACATTCAGGAGTCCATAGCGGTCCGCTCCTAAGATACTTTAAATGTCAAGACATATGCAGTACCTCCAAGGATATGGAATTTGGATGTTTGTTACTTGATCTAGACCTCTAAAACTTGTTTAAGGCCACCCCATGAAGAAATCAAAAATGTGTTCAACAAGAATCTGCACTATTCAATAAAATCATGTAATGTAGTGTACAACCTGGGGCATGTGGACAGTTTTGCCTCTCCCACATGCTCCTGTTGACACTGTCTCCATAGCTGAATTCACTGCCATATGTGCTAGCGCAAACCTTTCCTTATCTGCAGCCCTATTGACTCAAGATGTTGTCCCTCCTGCCACTTACCATCTGCTAATCATGATGTCTATAACAATGTTAAGCATCAATGCTGAACAGGTTCTGAGGGGCTGAAGGCCAGATTGGCTTTTAGAAAGTGTACTGGTATGTGCCATAAGAGAACTCTGTGAATGGTGTGCTTTGGTGCTGCTGTTGGAATAGTCATGATAGTGACAAACACACACTCTTAAAAATGAACAGTGAATGCAAGATGGTGGAGAAGTGGATGTGTGTGTTCATACATGTATATCAATATTCATTCCATTCACAGCAGGTTTGGCTATTAGAGTGAGGATGTCTGTCTATTATTGTCACTTCAGTGATCAGTAGGCCCATCTTTAGTTTGTAACAGGAATTGGTAATATTTAGTAACACTCACAGCTAGACACGTAGCAAGGCTAACACACCTACTTATTATAGATGGGAAGTGAAAACCCAAGCACAATTTTCAGAGATTTCACTGTTGACTGGATTCACTGAAAAAGTACAGCATAATGAGGTGATATGAGGCAAAACGGTATCTGTAGCTGTGACATCTGGTCTGTGACGACTGTTTTACACATCCAAATGATGACAGGGGAAGTGTATATCTGTGCAATCTGCCACTACTCCTGCTAGTGAGAGGTGTTGTGCATCCCCTTGCATGTGCAAATTCTGGGCCTGAAATGCTGGGATTCCTAGTCAGAAAGCTTCTGTGCTGACAAACACTGAAAGTATATAAATGCTTCTGCAGCTGCAGAGTCCATAATTCTCCACCTATTTGAACAACTGTACATTCAAAGTATATTTTAAAAAACCCTGCAGGTATGCAATAGGCTCAAACAGTTTAAAAATATATCCTATTTCATTTGTAAACTATCAATGCAAGACACTCTGCAGCAGCGTAGAAGCCATGTCCCATGTCTTCTGTTGTCCTAGAAAGATTTGTGTCTGCTGCTGTTAATGTAATTGTCAGAAACTTCTCTGAGGTTACATGTAGAAACAAATCAAGGCAAGAATAATTTTGTACATATTGTTAAACATGCAAAAACTTCCTGAAGAAAATTGCCCAAAGGTAGAAAGTCATTTGGAACTTCAGATTCTCCTTGGTAGCGTGTGTTTTTGCAAGTATGGCTAAAACTTGACCTGGAAGTCCTTCCATTTATTTTGAAGAAGCAGCACCTTTTATAACAGGTTCCCTGTTCAAATATGTGGCCCAATAGACTAAGTTAAAAGTTCCAAATAAGACTGGGAAAACTATTCGAGACATCTTATCGATCTTACTGATGCTGTTATACGTCTTTTTGCTTTCAATTGATTTTTCAACTGGTTTTACTGGAACTGAAGAAATGTTGGAGATAATTGAAGGGGAAGAGTCTTTTGGCATGTTTAATGTGGGGGTCATCCTTCCAACGGTATATGTGTTCATGGCTTTTCTGGCCATAAGTTCACGTTCTTTTTTCTGTAAGAGAATGGAAACCCACAGGGAAAGGGGAGAGATAAACAGGAAAAAAAGATTAGTGTAGAGTCACAGAAATCCTCATCTCCCTTACATTTTTGTATTGCCTTGATAATTATCAATACAATTTGGCAATTAAAAAATTGCAAAAATCAGACATGCTATCCATTATTTTAGTAAAATGGTGATTCCAACTAAAATATTTAAAAAGTAGATTTGCTGGTTGGTGAGTTCTAAAACTTGTCATCCAGAGTGTTTTCAAACTCTCTGAAAAATAACCAGGGAGAGGAGATGGCCTTGAACTTCCCCCGGGACACATATGTGGTGTATTTGCTCCTCCTTTTAGCCCTAACACAGGCTCCTGTGCTTTGACCTAGTCCTTAGTTGCAACCCAGAAATAAAAATAGGAACATGCTTCCCTATTTCCTCACATTCATCTCTTCTTAGCTGAATGTGCCGATCTCCTTTATTCATCTTGTGAATAATTTTTAGACCATTTAATATTGGGAAATGGGCCCACCCTTAGTTTTTACACCTCTGTGGACTGTAATATGACACAATGGCATTATGTAAATAATTAGTAACAATCAGAAAAGCCGAAATCCCAGATAATGTTAGGTTTGAATGACACTGGAACCCAGATTAGCATGCAAATTGCTACAAACCTTGGTCAACCTAATCCTCAACTCAAAAATGTATAAACGAGTTGAACAATTCAAATTTTAAAAGCTTATGTATTTTCTTCAGTGGCTTCTTTGTAGCCAGACTGCAAAACCAAAATCAGCATCTTGTAGAGATTCTTTAAAATCCAGGTAAAAACACAGATCAGATTAATAAACCCACATCCATCAGATTCAGTATCTGCAACTGGATACTTCTGATGTGCCATTTTTCAGAACAATTGCTAAAATATGGATCAGCATTTTAACAGCGCTGAACAGAGAAAAGGAATTAAAATACTGCAATTTTTAAAAATCATGAGTAAAACATGTAGAACTGAAAATTTACAAACTAGTTAAAATTGCTGACTGCTCGGAAACTACACAGATGGATCATGGGAATGAACGGCAGAAACGGGTAATGAGTGAGGCGGTTGCATTGTCCTAGCTGCTAGATCAAAAATATCCCACAGCTAGTTTCTGGGCAAAGCACAAGGTGTTGGTTTTGACCTTTTAAGACCTACATGATTTGGTTCCAAGTTACCTATAGGATTGCTTTCTTCCATTCAATCTAGCCTAAACACTGAGGTCATCTGGGGGGCATCTACTCCAGCCTGCCAGATCCCGACTGGTGACCATCACCCAGAGATCTTTTCATCGGTTGCCCCAAGACTGCCAAAAGAGCTCCAACAGCAAATTAGCTGTCGGAATTTAAACCCATCTAAAGAACTATCTCTTCTGGCAGGCCTAACTACCCAATTTTAAACATGAATTTTGAACCCATGTCCTGTGTTTTAATCTTTGTCCTGTGTATTTAAATATGTATTTTCTAGAAATACATTTTAATGTGTATCTTTTATATGTGTGTTTATAAAATTTTTGCAATGCTTGTGTGTTTTGACTGTGTTGTGACCCGCCATGAGGAGAGGCAGGTAAGAAATTAAATTAGTATCATCATCATCGGCAAAAGGAACCAATATTATTAGTAGCCAGATTTTCCCCCTAAATATTTTGTAAGGTATAAAGATAACTGGAGTATCAAAAAATAACTCTTTTGATAGATACCAGATTCTAGCAAAAACAGTAATGTTAAACCAAAAATCTCAATCTCAGGTCGTATAACACACATTGATTGTCTCAGTGATGCCACTAGAATAGTTCATTTAAATTAATAAATGAACTTGTTATAAATATGATGTGTGGATTGAATGAAATTGTATGGTTAGAGTATGACTGGGGCTTATATAAGGTTGAAGATAAAATTTCTGAGGATGAAGCCTGGAAAACTGCAAAAGGAGGTGAAAAATTCATGGACTACCAAACTGCTAACATGACCAGAGACAATGATTAACTGTTGAATTGTGGTTGAAACAACATGTTTACATAGTCAAAGACAATTTTTCTTTATGTTAAGTCAATACAATGGTTCCTTGCGTGAAGAAAGACAACCAACATCAGTTAAGGAGGAAAAGCCAACATCTGCCCAGAACTGATGGAGTCAGAATGTTTTAGCTGCAAAACAATCTATCAGTCATTTACAATTTTTGGAACAGCAGAAAATTGCTAGATAAGAGACCTTTTTACTATCCAAAAGTGTGGCAGACAGCAGAGTCTGTTCACCCTCTTTCTCAGGGGAGTGAGAAAGACAGTGTATTCAGCAGAATGGCAGATTTGCAGGGAAATCAGGTAATGTATGCATGTGTAGTGAATGTTTATATGTGCGTGAACTCTGAGTAAAAGTAATATCCTCTTTGGGTTATTATATGTCTTTCGGGCTGTGTGGCCATGTTCCAGAAGTATTCTCTCCTGACGTTTCGCCCACATCTATGGCAGGCATCCTCAGAGGTTGTGAGGTATGGAATATCTTCTTTGTTTCTGTAGCCAATGTAGCTATATAGTCTCTGTGTGTTTACTTTCTTTCTCTGTAAAGTGCCTGTGATATACTCTGTCTCACTGGAAATGGAATAAAAGAACTTTTTTTAAATATTCAAAAAGTATACATGACAAACTTAATCTACTTGTTTGCCCAATGACCCACTGAATTAATAAAATTTACATAAGAGTTTATTTGTCAAGTTCCCATCAAATCAATGGATTTATTCTAGGTGAGACTAACGATTGTATGCAGGTTCATCACGGAAACCCACAATCCAGTGCTTGAATACATGGCAAGATCACAGGCATCTTATTTCAAGCAGATTTGTACAGAAAACTCTCCAGCAGATCATGACTTTTCACTGAGCCAACAAACTGCAAAACAAGTTAATATTCTAGCTCTTTAAAAACATATGAATAATAGCCACCTTCTTTTTTGCAGCCTCCAATGCCTTTTTGCCATCCCAGGCCCAACTTCTTTTTGTAAAATAGTTGACAGTGGCAAATTCAATCAGTGCAGAAAATACAAATGCATAGCACACAGCTATGAACCAGTCCATTGCAGTAGCATAGGCCACCTTTGGTAGTGAATTTCGAGCACTGATGCTTAAAGTAGTCATGGTAAGGACTGTAGTGACACCTTTAAAAAGAAGAAAAGAAAATTTACAAGACGAAGATTTACTTATAAAAGCTGCATGTTTCGCAACTGATCTTTAGGCTGACAACACTTCCTCTTTGGCCCCACCTAAACTACTACCATGTTTCCCCAAAAATAAGACATTGCCTTATACTCAAGTGCTCAGATGGCATGATGGCCAAATATCTCCCTTCATTTGGAAGGGGTTGCTGCTCCTGCGAGGGAGTGAACGCTGTGGCGCCCAAGCTCTGCAACAGTGAGAGAGGTGGCCCAGCGAGTAGCGCTCTGGAACCCTTTGCCTTCTTCCAGTGCTTCCTCTTACCAGGGATTGCCACTGTTCCTGCTCCCTTCGTTTGGGAGACTTTGGAGTGCCGCATGCCCTTCCCTTGCTTGGGCAGGGAGGGGGGCATGCTGGCGTGAGCTGATAAATCAGCCATGGCCGTAGCAGAGGGAAAGGGTGGCTGTCTTCTTTAGTACTCCATGCCGGTATGCTGAATAGCCACACTTATCACTATGTCTTATTTTTGGAGTATGCTTAGAAATCCTGCTATGGCTTATTTTATGGGTAAGACTTATTTTCAGGGAAACATGGCATATAATGCAGTTTGATAGCCCCGTGGCATTTCTTTGGAAATCATTTGATGCACAGTGTTGGAAGCTTACAATAAGGTATACATTAATACATCCTACACAAAGAAAAAACTGGAAGTTAGAACATAGAAATATAAAGTCTAGACTGAAATATGTACTTCTGCTGATTTAAAGCAACAACAATCCAGTTTTATCTGCAAAAGTGAAAGAGGGGATTTGTTCTCCTGCTCTTAATAACATTGAGTTCTGCTGTGGAGGGCTAAGAAAGTCAGCAGATTCAAAAATGGTACAGGGGACCTAAATATCTTAAAGACATCAAATCTCATCTGATCTTGGAAGCTAAACAGGTCAATACTGAGTAGTATTTGGGTAGAAAACTATCCCCAAATACCAGATGCTGTAGGCTAAACTGACCAAACCACTTCTGATTATTCCTTGCCTTAGAAAATTCACAGGGTTGCTACCGTGTTTCCCCGAATATAAGACAGTGTCTTATATTAATTTTTGCTCCCAAAGATGTGCTAGGTCTTATTTTCAGGGGCTGTCTTATTTTTCCATGAAGAAGAATTCACATTTATTCTTGAACAAAAAAATTGAACATTTATTATATACTGTACAGTAGTTGTTATCACAAAGCAGCATAACTGTGAATCCTATCAAGAATTTCTTGTTACTATCATTATTTCCATGTACAACACTCTATGGTACGTGCATTGACCGATCCTGCATGCTCTGGTGTTCTGTTCGATGGGCATGCTTCCAAACAAAAACTTTTCTAGGTTTTACTTTCGGGGAGGCCTTATATTTAGCAGTTCAGCAAAACCTCTACTAGGTTTTATTTTCTGGGGATGTCATATTTTAGGGGAAACAGGGTATGTAACTAGAAGGCATGTACACACACACAGGGCCAGTATGGGTAGATGGGTCTGGGTAGATTTAATCACCTTTCCTAGTCCAACTGACAAAAATTGCCTCTACTGGGTCATAGCTCTGCTGTCGTCATTTGCTGTCAAGTTGAGTTTAATGTATGGTGACCCTACAAGTACCTAGATTATCTGGATTATTGTTAATTACATCAAGGAAAGGGGAAAAACCTACATACCAAGAAGCCCCTTCATGGGGCAGGCAGAGGTCACCCAGTATAGCTGAAATTCACTCATATAAAGTTTGGCCTCACTGATAAATCTACTGAGTCAGAAAGTGACTGAAGTATATTGGCCATTTAGTAATGAAACAAAATACCCTAAAGCTACCAGATCCTATTTGATCTTGAAGGTTAAGCAAGACCAGCACATGATAACTGCAACGGATGCACACAGCCCTCCACAGCCTTAATGATACTCCCCAATGACCAGCATTTGCTACCTGAAGCATCTTGCTGAATGGCAGGGTTAGCCTTTTTAATGTCATGAAGGAAACATGGCATTTGGAAATGCTTAGAAAAAAGTATATTAAAAAGGAGAAAGAAAGTAGTGAAATAACTTACCAAAGACTGTTCTGGCAGGAACAGATTCTCTGTTTAACCAAAATGATACCTGGGATAAGATCACAGTCATAATGCATGGAAGATAAGTTTGGATGACAAAATAACCAATCTTTCTCTTCAGGTGGAAGTGTGCTCTCATTATTGTGTATTCACCTAAGAGAGGAAAAGTAGGAAGATACAGGTATTGATGAAAGTTAAAATAGCTGCTCACAAACAGCCTCTTTCTATTTCATTTTAAATCCACTTATTCCTGGGATAGGCTAGTAATTTGGTTGGTTTCTGAACATTGATATGTACAATCCAAGGATATAATTATGCTAGATGGGAAGCTAAATGAGCCTCAAAATAAGAATTTTGTTCCCCAAATGAAATTTTCTTTCCGCTCTCACATTTTTAGCATTGCAGAAAGATACTGAAAATCATGCACATCTAAAAGTCTCATATTTGCTATCTCCGCATTCCCTTGGTAAGCCCGTCTGCCCCCTTTTTAAAATGCCTACATTGTCTTCCTAAATGTTCACTGCAATGTTAAATTTTCAGTGGAGGAGCATTAAGGTCATTTTGATGTGTCTCTCTACCCCCTGCTACATTCCTGATACAAACCACAAAATCTTTTCCCTTTTGAAGGTTGTTTCTAGACTCAGGCAGTGATGCCTTGTTTTCCAGGCCCTGCTCAAATAGGGTCCCCCACCCATCCAATTCAAGGTGCACAGAATCCAAAACCAGTTGAAATTTCAGCACTGCAGGCAGAAAACCCTACCAACAAACACTTCCATCAATCCTTAGCATTAAAAACATTAAATAGACCTTCACAAAAAATGTTGCCTGTTCATTACAATCGGATTCTACCACTCATTGTTCTCCCTCATTCTGCCTTACAGTATGGCTGGGTTTTGGTTCTGATGCTCACAAGTCTTGGATCCAAAATTTACTTGCCACTACACATGCGAATATGCACATTTTTGGGCAAAATTGTATTTTAAGTGCACCTTTTTAACACGTGTTTTTTGGCCATTAACGCAATCCAACACACATTTTCATTTCTAACATTCTCCATTTCTAAGCGAAAGAGCCAGCGTTGTCTGTAAACACCTCCTGGGTCATGTGGCTGGCATGATTGCATGGAGCGCCGTTATCTCCCCACCGTAGTGGTACCTATAGATCTACCCACAGTTAGATGTTTTCGATCTGCTAGGTTGACAGAAGCTGGGGCTAACAGCGGGAGCTCCCCGGATTTAAACTGCCAACTTTTTGGTCAGCAATTTCAGCAGCTCAGCGGTTTAACCCACTGCAGCCACAAGACATGGTCAACTGTTGGCTGTTGTTTTACAACACAGAGCAACACCATATACAGTAGTGTGGTACAGCAAGTGTACAACGCAGGTGGTTTCTTGACCAGCCAGCATGTGATGCACATTAATTAATTGTGACCATTACTGCACAATGCACAGCACTGTACACTGCAGACTGGAGTACAATGTGGAACAGTTCCCACTGTGCAGTGACTTACACTGCACACCAATGTACAATGCACACAGGAGCACAGTGACACTGACACACATTGGGCACTTAGACAGCTCTTCTACATAATGACATAGCTGCCGCCCTTTGCAGAATATAAACTCTATATAACTATAGAATACAAACTCTATATAACTGCATAGTTCTAATATCCACAGATGCAAGTCCAAAAACAATGATGTAAGGCCTGAATAGGATTATAGAACATATCTTTTATAGTTCACATTTTGATTGATAAGAACATGCAAGATCTCTGCAACAGGAGAACTGGTAAGACAAGATGTCTAGATCCCATTTAATATTTTTAAAGAACGATACAGATTTATTATAAGGATAAACTAAAATAAAATAGTGGATATTCTGACTCTATCATGTAGTCTCATCTTGATCTTTTCCCTCTTTAAAAATCATATCACTATTGTAATGTCTCAAGAATGGATGAAGATGTCTCGTGAATGGATAAACAAAGAGCAAAAACATGCCCAAGCTATGCAGAAAATAAATACATAAATAAGCTATTTCACATCCTGCCCTTTCCCCAGTTTGCTACTCAGAATAGCTTACAAATACAGTAACAATTCACATCACACAAAAGTTCAAATATTATTAAACTATAATTCACTACCAGGTGCTGCAGGTTATATTGTAGAAGAAAAAGCTGGCAAAATCACCCCTGAGTATTCCTTACCTAAGAAAACCCAATGAAATTCATACAGTCATAATAAGTTGACATATCTGTCATATCGGGCTGTGGCACAGGCTGGAGAGCAGCTGCAATCAATCACTGCAATGAATCACTCTGACCAGGAGGTCATGAGTTCGAGGCCCGGCTTGGAGCCTATGTTTGTTTGTCTTTGTTCTATGTTAAAAGGCATTGAATGTTTGCCTATATGTGTAATGTGATCCGCCCTGAGTCCCCTTCGGGGTGAGAAGGGCGGAATATAAATGCTGTAAATAAATAAATAAATAAATATCACTGGAAGGTGCACACACACACACACACAAACACACAATTAAAAAAATTGAGAATGTATTTGTTAAAAAGAAAAACTGTTAAAATGAAAACAATATTGCAAGTTATGCAAGGACTTCAAAGGCTTGCTGGAAAAACTCTTTTAAAAGTCTCTAATTACCAATGAAGGATAGCAGCGGAGGTGCCAGGAAAGTATCACCTCGGTTTTTAAAAAATCATCTGGGAATTTCAGCCTAATAGAGCCCCCAAGTGATGCATCTCCAAGGCCAACACTTTCCACTGAAGGCCCAGCATTGTATTTTTGAACAAGGCTTTTCTTACCTGAGGAAAATGTGTGTGTGTGTGTGTGTGTGTGTGTGTGAGCCACAGTGGCTGTTCTAAAAACTGTTTCTATACAGCTACACAATTCTTCCAAGTAAGGTTATCCAAGTCCAGAGGTTGTTTTGCAAAATGCAGATACTACGGAAAGCAAAAAAGTGAAGAGACATTGGAAGTGTACTTAAAGGCACATATGGATCCCGTCTACACTGACCATTTAATGCAGGCCAAAGCTAGCTTCCAACTGTGGTGGCCAGTCAATAAACTGTCACAAGAAGCGTGTGAAAGAAAGCCCTTATTGTGCATCTGTGCTCTGTGGTATGTCATCACCACCCGAATCTCAAAGGTATTCCAGGATTTCCTATGTAATCATCTGCACAGTATGAACTCCCTGTGGCGCAATGGATTAAACCCTTGTGCCGGCAGGACTGCTGACTGAAAGGTCGGCAGTTTGAATCCGGGGAGCAGGGTGAGCTCCTGTCTGTCAGCTCTAGCTTCCCGTGCAGGGACATGAGAGAAGCTTCCCATAGGATGGTAAAACATCAAATATCCGACCATCCCCTGGGTAACCTCCTTACAGATGGTCAATTCTCTCACAGCAAAAGCAACTTGCAGTTTCTCAAGTCGCTCTTAACACAGAAAATAAAAATCTACACAGTGAAAACACTTTCTTCAATAATGCTTTGAAACTCCATTAAATGATCAGTGTAGATGTGCCCTTGAGCCAATTAACTGTTTTGTCTTCAGTTCCTGGCACAGCAAGTGAAATGTTTTTAAAAAGCAGAACAAAGGGAGGAGTAAAAGGAGTGAGGGGATTATTTTCACCCTTTGTTGCTGTTGTGACTACCAGGGCAATGTACCATCATAGTTAAAATAATACAATAAAAATAACAATCATATAAAAATATAATTAGAACAAATTCCAAAATAGGTCACCAAAACAATTAAAAAGGAAAAAAACAAACAAACAGAACAACCAATTAAATATTTTGGCATGAAAATGATTTCGAGTTGGTTCTGCAGCAGTCTCTATGTATCTTTTTCATGGTTTAAAATCAAAATTGCACACTTTTTATTGTTTGTTTTTTTAGAAAATAGGGAGGATTGCAGCAAAAAGGGAACAAACAAAACACAGATTTTTTTTCATAAATCCCGACTTGTTATTTTCACATTCTGTAGTTCCGTGGAAGGAAAGAACATCTTAGAAATCCGTTCACAAGTAACCCTGATTACAGGCCTCCTGTGAGCTTGATGAAGTCCAGAAAATCCATAGCCGACTGATGCTTTCCCTGTGTAAAATCGGATTTTTGTATTTTGCTAATCCCTGGTTACAATCTGTGTCCTGCTCTTTGTGATCCACCCTGCAATCTGACTCCAGTCTGCCCAGATGTAACCTGGGACATTAGCAAAAAGAAGAAGACACCAGGAAAAATAAGACCAGGAAGAAAAAACTTCTTGACATTGACAAACAAATCTGTCATTAGCTTAAACCTTAGGGAACCTCAGAGACAGCAACTTGGAGATTCTTCCTGAGAATGCATTGCTTCCTTGGGATTAGGTGAGCAAAGACCTTTGCGAGCACCAGTGACAACAAGCACCGGATCACCCTGAAGCAACCACCACTTGCTCTGGATTGCCATCCAGTGCCAAGGAGCTGCTGGGCACAATTCTGGGAGATGTCTCAGAACACCCTCTGGATTTTTCTCTTGGTTGTTTTGAAGGCGAGGGGAGAGCTGCCGTTTATTGCTGAAAACAATGCAGCGATGATGGTGAACTGGTAAGGAACTCTCCAAATTGACAGCATTTTTTGCTTTTACTAGCCCATGCCTTTTCTTCTATACAAAGTTTATTCTTGTGACTTCTGGAATTGTTCTCCTTTCTGCCCCATTCCCTGCATCTCGCAAAAAACAAAACAAACAAACCTGTGGCTTTTGAGTTCTGTTGTAGGATTTTCTTGTTGTGTGGAGCATTGAATGTATATACACAGTAAAGGGAGGAGAGAGAAAAGAATCAATAGTGCAATGGCTACTCTGCTTGTATCAAGGAAATGGTAAAGTTTATGTTGTCAGTTAAAAAGTAGCCCTGCTACCATGTTTGAAATTGTTTGGACTAGAAAAGAAGGTTAGGTTCTTGGTAATAAAGTTTAGAGATCTGTTTGTTTCTTTGCTGAACAGAAATGAATTGCAGCACAGGAGTTCCTTTATTTTTCCACAACCATGTGCGTTTGTGTACATGTGTGCACCTCCTTCTCTATTTTTAAAAACTGCTTAAATGTCCCTTCTTGTGTTGTAGTAAGAGGCAGTTTGCATCTTTTCCTTCTATAGCCTCCTGCTGGTTTCTCCTAAGAGCCCGGGCCATTAATGCAGCAAAGTGTTCCCTTAGGGCTCCTTCTTCTCTCTGTTGGCACTCCCATGAAGTCTCTGGAGAAAGGCACTGCTTGAGGCCACCTTTTCTTTTCCCTTTTCTTTCCCTTTTTCTTCCCCCTCCTCCTTCTCCCCAAGCCTGGGAAATGCTTTGTTTCTAATTATCGGAGACCTCAGCTTCCACCTCATTACCAGAAGCAAGGCAAGTGTATTATGTAACTCTGTAGGAGCTTCTGTCTGCAGCCCCATGTGACTCTCGGGCTTGAGTGAGCCCCACTCACTTCAGCCGTGTCCCCTCCTCTCTCCATATGTGCCCCTTCCAATTGCGGCACCAGGTTGCCCTGACACAGAAGCCTGTAGTCGAGGGGAGGGGGGGCTCACGTGGGTGGCTGGGCCACGATTAAAGCTTCTTTGCTTCCCTAATGCTGCCACATCTGGCGCCTCTACTTCCAGTTAGGGAGGAAATGGGAACCCTTAGGGTTAGCACCTCCTTTCAGGCCACGTGGTTCCCTGGACACTCTGTGCAAAGCCAGGCAACAGCTGCCACTTTCCCTCCTCTTAACCCCCCCCCCCCCCCCCAATGCTTTCATCAAACAAATCATTTTAAAGCTCTGAGAGGGATAGATCAAGTGTGTGTAGGCGGATGTTTGCCTCCTGTGAGGAAATAAGCCAGCACTAGCAAGAGGGAGGCCTCTGCAAATGCAGGAGCCTCCATACCATGTCCCCAATTCCCCTTCGGAGATCAAGCAGTGTACGTGGGGTGTACATGTGTGTGTACCTTTCCTAGCACCAGTTATGTGGGGCTGGTGCTCTTCCTTTTCTCCTCCTTTCCTTCTTCTTCCTGACAATGACTCTGTGCCTTTAAAACAAAATCTGCACAAAGGCAGAAATTAACAGATGCAGCTTTCCCCAGGAACAGGCCTGCAGGAACAGAACACCTGCAAAATATTTTGCTGCCCATTTATCAGTTAAAAATATTCTTTGGGTCATGGAGGAGGAGCAAGTTGAACAAATATTAAAATTTATCTTTTTGTATTCGGATGTCTTAATTTTCAGAGCATGTTTCTAATTCTTGATTGTCATCTCACAGACTATTCATGAGAGAGGCCTTTTTTTCCTATCATCCATCCCATTACATGTTTGTAATGCCTTCAAACTGTTACTCCCATCAGCTCTTGGTAGTATAGTCAATGGTGAGGGATGCTGGGAGCTGTACTACAACAACAATTGGAGAATTACTTTCTGGTCTAAAACAAAATGTGTGAGTGGTCTCTACCTGTGATGACCCAATTTCTCCTTTCTTTTAAGAGAAAGGAAAACATGTTGATCATGCCAAAGGACAGGTGTGGAACACATACATTGGATTAGCAAAATGTGCACATAGGCTGCAGGTAGTCTCTGGACTGAATTTTTGAGCCCCATGGAATTTTTGGTGCATGTTTCAGACATTTTTATCACCAAAAACAAACAAAAATCCCATCAAACACTCAAGATTTTCAGCACCATAAAGACAGAACCCCAGAAATGCAAGCTGACTTCAATACCTTTATTTTTATTAGAGACCTCCTTAAAATGGTAGC
This sequence comes from Anolis carolinensis, assembly GCF_035594765.1. Taxonomy (NCBI): domain Eukaryota; kingdom Metazoa; phylum Chordata; class Lepidosauria; order Squamata; family Anolidae; genus Anolis; species Anolis carolinensis. Next base: position 110,979,246 of record NC_085843.1, read on the forward strand.
AAGAAGTGATCAACTTAACCTTCAGTCACCATTTTGGGAAGAACTTGGACCGGAATAGAATAATTTGTGACCACAGTTGTAAAGGTCCAGTCCACAGGGGGGTTGGAAGGAGGCAAATGATCCCTGCACAGTTATCCACCTCTGACCTACATGTTCCTCACTCAAGTGCTACAGTGATGATGACTTGAGCAGAGTGGATGAGTCACCACTTCACAAACACAATCTCTTAATGGAGAGTTCCTATCTTTGGTCCAACATCCAGACTCAGTCAACAAAGTTAGTAAGCTGGTTTCTCGGAAATTAGACTCTAAAACCTCTGGAGGCCCAACACTACTGTTCTATATCACCTTTTCCTACCATATGAGTGATCAAGCAATGCACATGCACTGATAGATCAGAGTCACAAAGAGCCATCAGGACATAATGATTTGAGAGCTGGACTCGAAAGACCTTGGTTCGAATCCCTGCTTGGCCATACAAACCCACTGGTTGATGTTGAGAAAGTCACACTCTCTCAGCCTCTAAGGGAGGCAAAGCAACTCCCCTTGAACAAAACGTGATAAGTAAACCCCATGATAGTTTTGCCTTAGAGTTGTCTTAAGCTGGAAATGACTTGAGGACACACAGCAATAGCAATAACAGCAGTAACAACAACAATAGAGCCACAAATGAAACATTCATTAAAGAACCAGGAAGGGGAGCATTACTTTAGCCACATAGGAAATCCAAGTATAAACCAAAAAGCACTGGCAAGCTATTCTAAAAATGTGAAAGACATATCAGTTCTGTCTAACGATGAAACTAGAAGTTTGTTATTGTCTAGTGTTATTGAAAAGATACACTCACCTGTGCTGGTACTGATGTTTTCCGAATCTACACTTTGTCCCATTAGGTGATACTGGTTAAGCCTAGACCCATCTTCTGCTACCACCACAGATGTGGCTGGTGTGTTAGTCCACACATAGATCACTTCTGAATTGGGATAAGCATCTGTAAAGGAGTGGAGGAAAGAAAATATAGTAATATATATAATAATAAATCTGCACAAGGATATTGTATGGGAAGTAGGCCTCAGTTTATTAAAAATATAGGCTCCAAAAATGCCTGTATCAGGATTTCATCCTGGGACAGCTGAAGCAATAATAAAAAATGAAGATCTGTGGGATGACCAGATGAACTCTCATGTGTCAGGGGACAAAAAAAAAAAACCTGTTGAAAGAGAGCCCTTAGCTCCGGCAACCCCCTCCTCTCTTTTGCCATTAGCTAAACATGGATTAACAACAATAATAGTGGCACACATATTTACCATTTAAATAGGTATTCTATATCTAGGTGTAACATTCATAAAAGTAGTAGGCCCTCTACAGTATATCTATGGATTTTCCTTCCACTGATTCAACCGCCTATGGCTTGAAAATATTTTTTAAATACCCCACATTTTGCCATTTTATATAAAGGACAGCATTCTACTGCACTACTGTATATAATAGAACTTTATATTTGATGGATTTTAGTATTCATGAGGGTCTTGGAAAAACCCCAGTGGATAGCAAGAGCCCACTGTCCCATAAAGTTGAACTGTGGTATTTTCTCTTTCTCGGGTCAGAAAGAGAACTTACCTGAGAAATAATAAATCCTATGGATTTAATCATTTAGTAAACTGGCAAAAACAAGAAATAATTGCATTCATTTATTACTTAATTCTTACACCGAAACCCATTTCCACTTATATTTAACTCATGTATTTCTTTAAAAAAATTAATTGGATGACATCTCCTAGAATCCCACAGTTATGACCACTGTTGTAGTCCAAAAATGTAACAAGCTCTGCACTAGATTTACACGGTACAAGATAATTGCATTCTATTCCTGGCCTGGAGATCTCTCTGTAAGACAGTTTCATGTCATTGGGAGAGGAGGGGAAAGCTTTCATTGAATTTGTTTTAGGATAAAATTATAATCAATGCAAACAGGAGAGAATATCGTATGTCAGATCTACACAGCTTGCAATCCAACTTGGCTTCTAAGGCCTTATAGGGCCAGAAAGAGATGGGAGCGGACCTTTCTTTCACTCTACAATGTAATGTGCAAATAGAATAGTAGTGGGGCAGTAGGGAAGTGAGGGATGGGTGGAAATGGAAGGCCTCTGAACAGATGGGCTGGACTGGGTTGATGTTTCAATTTTTCCATGCATGTTCCTGAAATGCTTACTTATACCTGAGAACTGTGATAGTGGGAATTCTTTTAGCTAGCTGGTGACCTATGGAAGGGAAGGCACCACAGGTTAAGGTGGTGAGTTGCTACACCATCAAACTTAGCCACATTGGTATGTCTGAAGTTCAGTCTTCTACTTTAATGGTAGGATCATTGCTGTACCCATCCTAACCATCAAAGTCTGGGTATTATCACTTTAAGTAGATGCCTGAGCAAGGCCAAACAAATATGGTTGATTGTTGTATACAGTGGATGGTGTGTCCTTTCTTGCTTCAGTGGTGGCCCAAACTATGCAACACCAACTTTGAATTTTTAAAAAATTCTCTTGTAACTGCCTTGGGTCTGTGCTCAGAGAATGGTGGGATATAAATTTCTCAAATAAATAAATAAACATGGCCCAGAAGCCATGTTCAAAATCCCATCTTGGAAAAAATCCAACACTTGTTTACTGTCTGTCCAGGGCTGCAAAAACTAGCACTGTCAAACACCTAATAGGTTGTCTTAAGCATGGACTACATTTGGTTTGGTAGATCACAAATTACAGAGGACTGATTTCAAGTGGTGAAATAAGCATAAAGTATATGTATCAAGTAATAATTTAGAAGAGTTAATTAATATGCTATAAGCCTTGCATAGAAGTTCAAGCTGTTTAAAAGTGGGGGAGTGAATAGCATATTTCCTAAAAAGGTTGTACAGAGTCATAAACAAAGGAGCTACCGCTGCTGTCACCTCAGGATTTCATTATGCGATTTCATATAATTTGAGAGGCTATTTAATAAACCAACCTATACTATCTTGAAAGTTGTGAGGGAAAAACATTGGCAATCTCTCTTGATACCTGCTTACTTACCATACAAGCTTTTCTAGAGATAATTACAATACAAAGCTGTTCTCTGTATTAGTTTTGCATTTCCTGAATGGTGAGGAAAAAATAATATAGTATGCACTAGTCAAAATACTTACAGATATATTTCCTGGTTTTTAAATTAAAGCTACTATTTTGTTGCTTTCTAATAAGGCATTGCAATTGATGTAGCACTAGAAGAAAAAGCACAAGCAGTGGCAGCATTCTACTAGTGGGTACATGTTTCACTAGATATTGCAAAAAAGTTATAATTAAGAGCCCTGCGACACAGGAAAGAATGCGCTGGGAACTGGAGTTTAAAACTTTGTGCATTTGGTGCCCACACCGGGGGCTTGCCTTTTTGGTGAGGGGTCCTCACATTCCTTCCCATGCTGAACCACTGGCCACTTGCCCTATCTCACCCCCTTTACAGAGCCCTTAGAAGCCTCCAAGCTGGGTAACAGCAAGGAAAGGGAGTGGGGGAGAAGAGGATGTGAGACGACTGCTGCTGAGATTGCAGAAGCTGATCTCAGGAGCAGTCTCCACAGGCCCCACACCTCCAAAGGTCCATATCCTAGTGTGGTTCGGATCTTTGGTAGTGTTATTATAACCTGGAATAAACTTGGATTATCATGCATTTGGACATTTTGATGCTTCATGATAATCAGCCTCCCACACTGTGTTTTAGGGCTGTGTAGATGAGGCCAAAGTTAGACAGAGTGCAAGCATCACCTGACATAAAGAAACTGTCTTGAGTTACAAAGTTTCCATGCAATGGCTTGCATCACTGGGATTTGACCATTGTATGCATATTACCTATATGAAGGACAAAAGCAAAGTATCTCTAAGCAAGAGAAGCTTTGCTTCCACGGATGGACAACATTAATAATAAATATTTATTTATATCCCACCCCCTCTCCCCAAGGGGATTCAGGGCACAACCCTGTGTGATTATCTTAAAGGCAATGAACTAAAATCATGTTATCCCTTCTACCCCTTCTGTGGATTACAAGTCAAAATTCATAAAAATGGTTTCATGTAAGATATCTGTAATGCATACAACAGCCTAAATTCAAATCGTTTGACCCAGAAGTTCTTAAACCCTGGTCCATATAATGGCGGGAGGTCTTTGTATATTTCAAGGGGTCTGTGAAGGAACCACATAAAGCCTTTGGCTAGTAAATTGCAGATTTGATTATTTACAGATGTGATTGAAAATGTTCTTTCTAAGAATCCTCAGATCCTCTAATATGATTCTATGGTCAACTTCCTCTTGTCATGCTGAAGGAGCTAGAGATTTCTAGAAGGAACACCTCTGTAGGAATCTCAATGTACTCTAATGAGATTCTCTGATCTGTTTCCTATGAATGTTGCCCATAGTGCCATGCTAGAAGATATAGACATTCCTAGATAGGTTCAAAAAAAGAGTCATTTATTTTATTTGTGGTTTTTGCCTTTCATAGGGGTCCTGTGCCTCTAGCCCCAGTGAATGAATATGTTGGCCATATCAGATTCTCAGGTCCCTTCTACACTGCCTTATAAAATCCAGAGTATCTCCTTTGGACTGGATTATATGGCAGTGTAGACTCATATAGCCACTTTGAGTCCCCTTCGGGGGATATAAAGTGGGGGCTATAAATAAATATAATAATAATAATATAATCTGGTTCAAAGCAGATAATGTAGAGTATCTGCTTTGATAATCTGGATTACATGGCAGTGTAGAAGGGGCCTCAGTTGGGATCCATGGCCCCAAAGTCATTAACTCTGTAACCACTGGTCTGTCAATACTATAAAGCATAACAAGCATATCAAGAAAACTGCATTAGTCTGATGTTATTTGATGTAATAAATCTGAAGATTGGGTTTGGAAAAGACCTGGAACACTAGAGTAGCAATGCTACCTTTCAGGGCCACTCAACTCAGAGCAGAAAGTTTCATTTTGAACCAAGTATTTTTAGATTTGATAAAGCAGAAAGCCTCAATCCAGAAAAGAAACTGGAAAAATTGTTTCTTTGCAAATGTACCCCTCCTGCTTTTTTTTCTTTTTCGTTTTAGAAGGACATAGTGCTGGAAACCTATGGAAGTGCTATGAATGAAACTGAAAGATCATCAGTGTTTGGAAAAGCTATTTGTGTGCACTAAGCTTCCAGAATCCCTTAGCCAGCATGACTAACACCGGTCATCTTGACTGAGGATTCTGGGACTTGCAATGTAATGTTGCTGCTGTTTCTTGCTGCTATATCAAGGCAGCGAAAAACAATACATTAAAATACAACAGATTAGATACTCAACACCAGTTAAAACACACATTAGTTAACAATTCATAACATCAGTTAAAAGAACATATAAAACCAAATACCTATTTTTTTTAAAAACAGACAACCCATACTTGTCTGTTTTACAACTCTCTGGATATGTCTGCTGGAATAATCATTTAAAATTCAGGCAGCTCCCGAGCAACAATAATTTATCCATACATTGGTTGTGCAGATGTCTGTATACAACTGGATTTCTTTTTAATAAGATACAAATGCACTTGAATATGTCTGAGGCCCTTGCAACCTTGGTGGACCAAGCAATAAAATAACACTTTTTTTGGTTAGCCTCCTGACCATACATTTCCCATTTTTCTGATTGAGAAGAAGGTCATTTGCATTTTCTGCAAGTACATATTCTCCTCTAAATAAATTGTAATCCTTCACACAGTTTTAACATTAAAATTTTCATTTTTCCCAAAACCAAAGTTGACTTTCAATCATGTTTTGTTGGTGGTGTTGTTGTGGCATTCTGTGAGGCCCCTGGAGCATTGGTTTTTAAAATCTGCTGCACTTGACCGCTTCGGCTTTACAGTCTTCAGCTGTATTTCTTACCGACCTACTTCAAGTGTACAGTTTCTTTCCAACAAGTCACTGATCTCTATGGGTCTGTTTCTTACTGAAGCATAAAGCTCTAACACATTACACTCAAATTCTAAATGCTGTAAGTGCCAGTAATATCACCATTCATGCCCACAGGACTTGTTCTAAGCATATAAATAAGCACACCTCTACCATCACTACTAACCACAGTTGTATGAATGCGAGCAATAATTTTAGCATTTCAAGCACTTCAAATATTCAAAGCATTCCCACAAATTATTGCCATAATTCTTAGAATAAATTACACAGGAAGAGCACTATTATTATCCCCATTTTATGGTGGTATGAAAAAGAAAATGGTTTGATATCCCATTTGTCATTACTAAAAAGTTTGCTTTGTTACTAATGTACAAAAAAGATTATTCATGTGAACAAAACCAATTCATTTAATTACACATTTATTTCTATATAATTTTCATGTATGCTGGTAGTGATGGTGGACTTGATTTTGAATACTGTCTCTCAGCAGCCATCACAGTATTTTCATTCAATGCAGTAAACGTGTTGTTCCAAGACATTGTTGGGGAAAATGATAGCAACCACCACAAAATGCCCAATGTCTCAAATGCTGTCATAGGGTTTCATTTTCTGTTCTTGGAATGCCATGGAAAAGGTAAAAAATCCAATACATCCTGGAAAAATATAATGGCTTCCAAGAAGAGACAAAAGCTGAGTACCATCAACACTACTTTGAATGAGACATGAGCAAGATACTGCTAGAGTACTCCTAAGTGCTTTGATGGTGTTTCTCTGCATGGCAGGGGAATTGACTTGATAGCCCTTGTGGTCTCTTCTATTTCTAGGATTCTATGACTCATGACAATATGTTCATAGTAAATAGAATTTGACCAAATAATTCTTATTTGGTTCAATTTTGTATTCACTGTAAATCCCAAGCCTTGCTACAAGAGCCTCCACCTCCATGGGAGTTAGTAGAGAAGCACCTCTGCAAAAGTAGAAAAAACATGATTTAAAAGAGCACTATTTTTTTTTACTTCAAAGGACACTTCTCTAGCAATCTCTAGGTTCTCCAGGACAACTTCACGGTCAGCTTTCACTGGAAGATGACCAAAGAGTCATTCTGGATGACATAGAGAGTCCTATAGAGAATATATTAGTCAAATCCATAATTAATCAAATCCTCAAAGGTTAAACCCCAAATGTGGAGGACCAACTGATAAGCCTAAGGTACAGTGACTTGTCTAAGTTTATCTTGTCAGCTTGAGGCTTACATTTGGCCTTCTCAGCTCCTAATGTGCATTCACATGCTACAGATATAACCATTATCGGATGTTTGTTCATGGTACAAATTCCATTGTATAAACGGTCCAGTGACATAATTTTTCCCATGCAACTGATATTGTATATCTGGTACCAATTGCAAAGTAAAGACACATACTATTCTCTTGTCGATATAGTTGCATTGTACACATGCAGCCTTCAGTCGCAATGGCACAAAGCAGAGAAGTGGTTCTTCTCAGGCAGCTTTGTCTAAAAAGGGTCTTAAGAAAATCGGCTTTGAGACTTCCACTGATTTTGCTCTCTCCGTGTGTATAATTCATCCCGATCTAATGTACATCCAGCTTAAAACAGGAATGGAGAACCTTTCACCCTCCAGATATTTTGGGTTTCAACACTCAAAAGCCTCAGGCAGCCTGGCCAGTGGCAAGAAATGGTGGACTTGTAGCCCCAAATGCCCAGAGATTCCCACTTCTGTATTTTAAAATGAATCTTTTTCATTGATATGGAAAATTAAGCTTGCTGAAATCCCATCTAAAATAATCAAAGAATTTATTTATCTACTAGAGGCACCTGCAGGATCATTTTAGATGTAGAAAGGTTTAATTAATTGTTTTGAAAAGCTTTTTATTAATTTGTTGTAATAGTATTTTAATTTATTTGTTGTAATACTCATACAAGTTTAATTCCATTTTAATATTTCTCTTTGGATGTTTTTAATTGTATTGCTTTTTAAGTGTAAAACCAGTTTGGTAAAAAATAATGGCTTACACATTTTGCCAAAGAGTAAAAATAAATACATCATCGTGTTGTAGAAGGCTTTCATGGCCGGGATCACAGGGTTGTTGTACGTCTTTTGGGCTGTGTGGCCATGTTCCAGAAGTATTTCTGGAACATGGCCACACAGCCCGAAAGACGTACAACAACCCTGAAATACATCATCACTATTATTATTCCTTTAAAAAGTCTAAATAATGTTTGTCCTCCCACTTTTTCAGATGCTTTCAAAATGTTCCAGTTTCACTCCCCCCCTCCCCATCTTCAGTTTTCTTACTGTATATACTTATGTATAAGTAACTCAACTTCTTGTATAAGTAGAGGGCAGGTTTGGGGTTCAAAATCAGGGATTTTTATATCACTTGTGACAGAGAGTATGGGGTAGGGGGGCAGGTAAGTATTTTAGATTTTACCAGCAGATCACATTTTTTTGCCACTACTCCGAAGATAGGTCCTTTAAAAATAAGAATTAAGGTACAGTGCTTACATTGATACATTGATAATTCCATCCAAATTTTTGGATTAATTTCTCAAAGCTTATGCAAGGTGGGCCAAAGGTCACAAAAACATTTAAATATTTAATAAGTCCTTTATTTTTGTTTTTAATTTACAATACCAGAGCATCATATACAGTTTATATAGCAAATAAAATAAAATTACATCTAAAATCCTTTCAAAAAACATTTTCAAAAGTTGATTAAAACATCAGATGCCTTTGTGACTTTTTGGACCACCCTGTACATACATTGAAAGATCCTGTAAACAGAGTTCAAAATCTAAGTAGGGGGGAAAGGAGAAAATAGGCAGATGAAGCAAAATGCTTCAGCTCCTCCTCACACATGTCCTCTTCCTCATTAAGAACCATTGCCACTTTAACCACATGGCTGTGGCTTCATCACATATGCCCTGATTTTCATCTATGAAATGTTGGATAGTATCCTTGGGGATCCTCCTCTATTTTCTCCCTGGTCACAGTCGCACCTCTGCTGATGCCGGCATGGGGTGCCCACAGTGTCCGGGAGCTGGATCAAGGTTATCTCACCCAACAGGACTGTTTAGATTCTGACCCATCAGGGCCAAAGTGTGTTATTGCCTCTGAGGTTTCCAGGGTCAGTACGGAACATTTCTGCAATAACTAGCTGGTGAAGATGAATCCTATGTGTTGAGTATTTCTGAATTATTTGTTTGTTTGTTTTTGTAATTAAAGCCTTGATTAGGAAAAATGCTGCAATATATATATTTTTTCTACATTGTGCTGATATATGGGGACACCACAATTGAAAAATTGAGGAGAAGGACATTTGTGAGCTTTCTTTATCCCTATTAAACTAAACAGTTTTCTATTCTTATAGAATAGCACTCCCATGCTATGCAAGATTGCACTGCATCATTGGACTTGCAGTCAGGCTTCTGTTCTCAAGTAATCGTCCCTTCAATAATTTCTCAGTTGAATTTTGGTTTTGAATATGGGTATGAATAAAAGTAAAGTATGTGCCTTCAAGTAATCTGTTGACATATGCTAATAATATATAATTACAAGGGTTTTCTTGGACAAGGAATAGTCAGTAGTTTGTCATTACCTTCATCTCAATACAGCCTGCACTATGGGATGTCAGCTAGCAGTCCCCTTCAGAGCACGAATCATGCCTGCCCCTGCTTAGCTTCTGAAATACATTGAATGTTGGTACCTATACATATATAAAAAGGGCTAGGCATGATGGAGCTGTGTCTCAATTTCTCTCTCCCCCCATAGCTGGGCAGTGGCAGTTGAAGTGGGGAAGGGTATTCTGTTAGCTTCTATGCATATCAATGATAGATCTGAGATTGCCTCTTTTTATCTCCTTCCATGGCCAGGACAGTTGGGATACAGGGAGAGTCTTTTATTGGCTTCTTCTGAGCTTAGAGCAGGCATGGGCAAACTTGGGCCCTCCAGATGTTTTGGACTTCAACTCCCACAATTCCTACCAGCCTACAAGGCAATGGCAGTTGAGATAGAGTGAGAGCATTTCATTTGCTTCTGGGCATAGGCATTGTGGAATTCTGCTTGCTTAGTCTTCTCAGGCCTTCCATTCCTTTCCCTTCCCTTCCTTTTGCTCACTTATGTTAATATTTATACTGGTGCATTTATTTTTGGATACGACATTTGATCTGGAATGAATGTGAAAATTGATTCTGAACTGTGCTTTGAGGACGGCTGTGTAATTACCTCTCAAAGGAAAGCAGCCGGAATCAGTTATTTCAGCCGCTATTGTTTTCCTTTTGTGTGCTCTCCTGCTCAGCTTGTCGACTTATTGTCACTATAAATCTTCCCTTGAAAAGGGCCATGGTGGTTGAGCATTGTAAGAGGACTATTTTTGAGTAGCATCATTAGAAGCTGAATCTAACGAGACTGGAGGTCTTGTAAGCAAGACAACAGAACGCTGACTTAAAAGCCAAGCCAAAAGTGGCAGACCTATTTGATAGAGCCAAGAATTCAAAATCATTTCACTTTGTCGTGATGTTAACAAAAAAGGACTGTTCTCTTGTGTTTAAAGAATGCATTAAGGAAAAAGATACATTATACACCCATAGTCTACAAAATATCTTAATTTGCATATTACATAAAAATCTGTCAAACGTCTACACATATAGGATTTAACAAATTTTCCTACAGTGCCATAATCACATGCAGGATTAGAAGAAGGGAGTTGCAAAGAATCAGAAAATGATTCATCCTAATCTCCAAACCCAATTGTTTCTAAACTCACAGTCATCTCTATTAGTTGGTTGATCCTTGCAATCATAAGAAAAATAGAGACATGATGAAAATGAGCCTGATGATGTATCTGCACTACAATAAATATTATTTTCATACTGCTTTAACTGTTGTTGGTCCATTCAACAAAATCCTGAAATTTGTAGTTTTGGGAAATTTTCTGCTAGAAAGCTCCTGTGCATGTCTACAGAGAATTCTAAGCAGCTTTGCAAAGGAGAAGTCCCACAGTTTCCTAACACAGCAGTTAAAGGTAAAGGTTTTCCCCTGACATTAAGTCCAGCCGTGTCTGACTCTGGGAATTGGTGCTCATCTCCATTTCTAAACCGAAGAGTTGCCGTTGTCCGTAAACACCTCCAAGATCATGTGGCTGGCATGACTACATGGAGCGCCGTTACCTTCCCACTGGAGTGGTACCTATTGATCTAATCACATTTGCATGTTTTTGAACTGCTAGGTTGGCAGTAAAACAATGTAATATAGATCCACCCTGAGTCTTACAGAAGTTCTGTATCCCCACAAGCACTTGCCTTTTCAACATTACAAGTGTATGAACCAGTCCATGTTTTCTGATATGCTGGGTGGAGGAGTTTCTCTATGTCCACAACCCTCACAGGTACATCTGGTGGGAACACAGGGGGGAGCCTTCTCAGGGCCCTTCTACACTACCATATAATCAAGAATATCAAGGCAGATAATCCAGATTATTTGCTTTGAACTGTATTATCTAAGTCTACACTGCCATACAATCCTGTTCAAAGCACATAATCTGGACTTTGTACAGCTGTGTAGAAGGGGCCTCATGGCTATCCCCAGTTTGTGAAACTCCTTTCCAGGCATTTGATGATGTAAAGCCACTCCTACCAAAATAAAGTGCCAGATCTTGCTAATTGTTGTACTGGGGTGCTTCTGTGTGCCTACGTGTTTAATAATATATGTTTAATCTGATTTCAGTTTTGGGTAGCTTAATCTCATTTTAGCTTTCATTACTTATGGATTTTTGATTTGCTGTGACGTGTTTTGAGTCCCAACTGGGAAGAAGGCAGGATAGAAATAATCATAACAGCAGTGGCAGCAACAACACAATCAGAAGAAGAAAGAGGCAAAAATACAATGTACAATGAACAATATACTGGAACCATGCTGAGGTGATAAGATTTTAGAGTTGGAAACAACAGCAAAAAAGTCTGTGTCCAAACTCAGACATTTCCTTCCCACTCTTACACACGTTGAACAACAAATGAGTTCACAAGTAAATGGAACGTAGCCCTGGCTTCATGCTTCCCTGATCAGCCTGTCTAATTATTAGCAAGTGAAACTCTTAACAGAGGATGGCCACTTAACAGGGGTTATTTTTGCCTTTTTTGAATAATTTCACTGCTTTCCAATTTGTTTCTGAGCACAAATCAAGGTACCAAGTTTGATCTTAATTATACACCTGCTAAGCACTTTTCACCACAGAGCAGATTCTTGTGGAGGGCTGCAAGTTCTCCTATGAATCTTTAAGATCTTTGCCAGATGCCTTGCTCGAGATTTCCATAATGTCTTAATTTCAACAGCCTGAACAGAAAAGTTGGTGTTCTAGACTTGTTTTCACGCTGACTGACATTGGATTTTTAGGCCAAAAAGTAACCTCCCCCATGGTCTTAGGACAACGATATAATGTTCCTTGTGGTGGTATCCAGAGATGTGGAAAATTGAAAATTTCCCACAATATGCACACAAACACAAATGTTTACCCATGGTTGTCTGGGCTACTCATATATTGCAGATAGTTCCTTTGATGGGCTAAATATAGGACACAAACATCTTGTTATTTTTCTGAGAATACAAACGTCAACAAACCTGTGTTCAGAGAAACAGACTAACAAAAGAACACCCTGCTTATTTCTTTTCACAAAATCTTATGCTTCCCAATCAGTCAGTAAGTAAAGACAAGATTCACACCTATGATTTGGCAAGATACAATGTTTTCTCAAGTTGAAATGCAACTGATGAGTGAGTGAGAGGAATGAAATTACAGCATAGTTATACCCCAGCAAAGGAACGTTCGACTGCTGTTACTAGGAATGTGACCTAGAATCAGTGTATATTCTGATGTAGCCATTGTTTGTTAAATGTCTATACAAGAGAACTGGTAGGGTACAATGTTTTGAGTGTTGGAGAAGTATTTGGGAAGCCCATTGTTCAAATACTTACTTGGCTGTGGAAACCCACTCACTGACTTAGACAATGGCAAACTTCATCTGAACAAATTTTGCTCAGAAAATCCCATGATTGCTTTACCCAAGGGTTTCCATAAATTGAAAATGGATTGAAGGTACACCATGGCAACATATGCTAGTCTCTTTACATCACTATACCAGAATAATCAGACAACTTTTTAGAGCATTTGAAAAATTCCCTGTTCTACTTTTTCTGGAAAACACATTATTATTATCTACTTCAGGAATGCTTTCCCCATGGAAATCTAGTTGAGTATCTTGCAAGCCATTAGACACCACTCAGAATGAAGTTCTCCTGTGCTTTTAGTGTGTTACATATTTGTTGTTGCTTTAACTGGTTTTGTTTTATTGCTACTTTTGCGTTCATTGATATATCTGCTTTTATTCCTCACTTCTGCTTTTACTGCTGCTCTAATGTGGATTGAGTATCTTGAGTTTAAATTGATGATTTTAATTTTTTTCCTGTGTTAGGCATCTTAGAAGCTTTTATGCTGAAAGGTAGGACACAAATGTTTTATAAAAATAGAAGTGAAAGGGTATCCTACTTTCAACTTTTTTCTCTACATGGTCATTGCAGGGATAACACAGAAAAATCTGCAATATTTATACAACCCAAGAACCTTAGCACTGGGTGGTTTTACCTCTTTACTGAAACTGGGATTGGGCAAAGGAGTCTTTATTTGCCATCTACCCAAAGTGGATTTCCTTTCTCTTTCCTAGAAGAAGTATATGGAACACAAAAAACTATGCTGGCTCAAAACTTCATGACTTCCATACAAGCTATCATAAATGCACCAGCATGAGAATCATGGAGCTGTATTCCACTTCTACCTTCTTGAGTGCATCCTATGAAATTCTGAGGCATTTGTAATAGGACAAGGCAATAGAGCTCCCTGGCTGAGCTCCCTGGCTTACCTAAACTAAATATCCCAGGAATCCACAGGATGCATCCATGGTAGTTATAACTGTGCCATGGTGCTATGACTATGCAGTGTGCTATGGTGTCATGACACCAACAGTAACAACAATGGACTGATGGAGCCATATCTGATTTTGTCATCGTATCCTCTCTGTGGCGCCTCACTAACTGGGATCACTCAGGGCCCTTTCACACAGCCCTATATCCCAGAATATCAAGGCAGAAAATCCCACATTATCTGAGTGTGGACTCAAGATAACCCAGTTCAAAGCAGATATTGTGGGATGTTCTGCCTTGATATTCTGGGATATAGGGCTATGTGGAAGGGGCCCTCAGGAAGAAGATATCCTGGTATGATTCAGGCCCCTTCCACACTGCCATATAAAATCCAGATTATCTGCTTTGAACTGGATTATATGTGTCTACGCTGCCATATAATCCAGTTCAAAGCAGATAATCTGGATTTTATATGGCAGTGTAGAAGGAGCCTCAGAGGATGGTACCAAAGTAAAATCAACAAGAGAATGTGAGAACTGCTGATCTGAAAAGCAATGGAAGAAGTTGGCTAGTACTCTCCACGAGCTACTAGGTACACTAAAGTGCACCTAAGTAGTACAGTTCACCTGATTTACATATACTTGCAACCTTATCACATTGGCTGCTGGAATCGCCATGGATTGCGGCAAATACAGTGGAGCCCAGCATGGGGCATGGGCAACCTGTTGTCCCATGTCACACATTGCTTGACTCACACCAAAGTCCATCCACGGGGGGGGGGGGGATCCACCGCTCCGCTTCCCCCATTGTTGCTAATGCAACATGGGAAGCCTCCTGTGTTGCTGCCGCAGCAGCATATGCCAGGTCTGCTTTAGTTTAACCACAGAGCCCCTGTCATAGACAGAACGCCACCAAATAGGGTACAACACAGTTTATTAAAGTTACAGAACTGAGAAATGCTCGTAGAAAACAAAAGACTAGGCAAACACTTGTCTTTAGTGTGAAAAGTAACAAAAAACAGCTCCGTTTGAATTAAAACGGTTCCAAAGAATTAACCAGATTAAACAGGAATATAATCCGGGTTAAAGCAAAAGTGCTTACTTCAGCTTAACAATTTAAACAAACAAAAGGTGGAAAGCAGAGGTCAAAATGAACACAAAAGCTGGCAGCAGATTCCTCTCTGCTACTCAAAAGCTACAGATGAGTAACTCAGGCTGTTTACTCCTCCGTGCAACGAGCGAAATCCGGGTCCAGGCACATCAATCAGGGTAACGACGGTCAGCATGGGTCTCAATCCGGTCCAAGGTCAAAAGCCAAGTGCAGACGTCCACAGGTTCCACCGATAGCCACAGAAAGGATAGTCCAGGGTCGTAGTCAGTCAGTCAGTCCAGCGTCAATCCAGAGTAGGTAATTAATGTCCGTCAAAAAGACGACGGAGGTCCAAACTATCAAGATTAAACACAAGTTGCACAGAAAAACCCCACACAGTTCCTCCCGCCGCCTATGCCCAGTGTCCTTGGTAACTTACGTATCCAGCAACGAATCACACCCGTCTTCGGAAGTTCCCCAACAAGAGCCCAAGCGTTCGTCCAGATTACCTTGCCCAACGCAATTAGCCATTGATTCTAAACCCCATTTTATCCCAGTTCATAACTCCTCATCGCTATCAGCTGCTATCCTAATTCCAGGTGCCGCATCATCATCATCCTCATCAGAGCTAAAACACCTTTGACTACGCCCCACAGCATCCCCAGCTGTGGATCCCGCTCCATCCCTCCAGCCCGTCCACGGGTCTGATCCTGCAACCCGCCAATTTCTCCCATGCTATCATTGCCGGTGACACCCAAATCCTCCCTCACACGAGTCCACTCCATGTCATCCTCCTCTGAGCTAACCATCTCTTCCTCCATTCCCTCAGTAAAACCCTCAAATGAGTCTTCATCTGTTGGTTCTGCAAATAAGTCCCGGAGCCGTTTCCTTTCACGCTCCTCAAAAGAGTCTGACTCTCGAGGAGTCTTACGACCACGTCTCCTAGTACTGGAGCCAGAAGGCTCAACCATAACAGCCCCACTGGAAGTAGTTGTACATCGTGGGAAGGGAACTGGTGATCTCTGTGATTAAACTAAAGCAGAACAAGCATATGCTGCTGAAAACTTCCCCAGCTGATGATATACTACTAGTTAGTATACTTAATTGGGAGGGAACACTGGCCAACATTGCTTAGGAAGAACATTTGCATATTCATTTGAATAAGGGAAGAAACAGGAACATTTATGATTATATTTGCCATGTGACAGACAGTTTGGAGACTTGAGAGCAGTGGAGCACTGCCTGTTTTTCATGCAAGGGTACTTGGCCTCCCCCATAAGTCCTAAAACGCTTCTCCTACCTCAGCAGGGGCCTCTGAATGATGGACTTTGGAAGTGGCAGATGCTGTGCTATGTCACGCTAACTCATCTTGAGCGCCTACCTAATTTGATTTAAAAGCTTTATATTTGCCCTAAGGCCGAGGGTCAGTAGCTTTCTTCTCTTTATGATTATTGTTCTGAACAACATTGAAGAAGCACTGGGGCTCAATGAGATGAAGTAATCTAGAAACTGCACTTGTCTGAACAAATGTAAAAGCTGCTCATTAGAAAATAACTATTATTGTGGACTAGTACTGCAGGGGCTACAATGGAGAAGGTTATTTCACGTATCTAAATGGAAAAGGCCATAAATATTTCTTTTAACATGACAGATTACACAGGAATCATATTACACAACTGTACTTTTGAATTAGAGGGCTAATGTTGACTTCACCACTTCTAAATTCTTTGTAGGTCATAATCTGAACATTTGTGATGTAGCAAAACTATAAAACACGTATAAAACAATGTGAAGTACTTCTAAAGGAAAATAACATAAACACATACAGTCAAATACATTCACACTTTGATTTGCAGTTTTAAAAATGTTATTTGTGGGATAGGTGGACTCATACTTGATTGTGCTTCATTTCAAACTGGCATGCCATGAACTAGTTTTCTTAAACGATTGTTTAAAAGTTGATGATATTGATGATGAATGATAAATGATGTTGATGTTTGATTTGATATCAAACTCTCAGAAATCCCTGCCAGTTTACCAGCTGTTAAGATTTCTGGGAGTTGAAGGCCAAAACATCTGGGGACCCATAAATTGAGAACCACTGCTGTATACTGATAAAATTTGGAAACAATTGCAATAATTTAAACAGAAAAATGATTTCTTCATAGCTTGAACTGGGTTGACAAACAGGGAGGAACTAGGATTTGTGTTCCTGGTAAGGAGTGTTAACTTAAGCAAAAAGTTTGCACTTTCACCAGTTCATTCTCTCCTATCCCCCACAGAGAAGGAATCTACTCTGTATCTATAGGTTGTGTCTACTCTGACAGGGAAAAGAATGAAGAGAATTGACAGCAGCAGCTTTAGCTGGAATTGCACAAAATTTCAGAAATTTTGTATCATTACCCTAGTGAAATGCATGCTTCCGGATATGGGGTTACCATGCTAATGAAATAGAAATTATGGGATGTGCCTACATGGTCCTCCAGGTACACGTGTGCTAAGAAATGTGATCTACTAATTACTGATGGAATTTTGATGTATTAAGATGTGCTTTGTAATTTCCACACAGAGATGTACAAATGATAGTCCATTGTCTGGCTCAGGGTGTATTGAGACCTCAGATGCCTTTTGCTGCTGCTAAAATAAGTTTTGTGATCTTCTATTCAGTGTACTTACTTGGTTGAAGCACACTGAAGACAACAATCATAGCAGGCAAAATGCTCACTACATAACCCAAAGATTCTTAAACTATGGGTCATGATCCCAAATGGGATTGCATTTGATTAATGTTGAGGTTGTGAAATATTTGGCGGTAGTAAAAGGTTTCTAAATGCCACTTAGTGTCTGTTTTAGATAGTTACATGAATTGTTTACTAACAATATGCAGCAAATGCTTCAGCTGTATTTCATAAAAAGGGAAAACAATCCTGTCTTTTACCAAGACTTGCAAATGCTGATTTTGCTTGATTATTTTATTTTCAGTTTCAGAAATACTTGCCCTCAAATTTTCATTCAAAAAACCATATTCAATTAAAATTAAAGTCACCTGCCAGTAAAAATTGAAGAAGAATTTGCCTCCAACTTCTTCAGGAAGGGAAGAGTTATTACCATCTATTTGTTTTGGATATGGATTGCATGGATGTAGGTGAAAAGAGAGGATGTGACAGTCACATTTACGTATTTGAAATGAGGTCATATTGGGGAGGTAGCAAGCTTGCTTTCTTCTGCCCCAGATACTAAGATTTATTATTATTATTATTATTATTATTATTATTATTATTATTATTATTATTATTGACATGACATAGTCTGACACAGCAAACAAGATAGATATGCTGGATTTCATGTCACAAAATCACAAGTCGAACACTTCCCAAGCATTTAGGACTGTGTGATGTTTTTTTGGATGATGTGCGCAGATCCCAGTAGGGTGGCCTTTTGCAGTTGGCAGATCATGATTTTGTCAATGTCTATTGTTTCCAAATGCCGGCTGAGATCTTTTGGCACGGCACCCAGTGTGCTGATCATCACCGGGACCACCTGACTTGGTTTTTATAATAATAAGAAGAAGAATTTAGTTTTCTCCCATTTTTCTTCCATGAATGGGACTCAAAGTGGCATACATAAGACAGCAACAAGTACATAATGCAAAACTCCACATCCCACAACCCAACATATGAATGATAAATGACATATTGTATAAACCCAAATTACAAAAATGCAAATAAGCATAAAATACATATATCATTGCATAGAACATCTAGAAGAGTGGATTCAAATAGCAGGAAAAGAGATTCCCCTCAACACTAGGAAAAACTATTGATGGTAATTGCTATTCAACAGTGAAATATGATGCCTCCAATTCTGGTGGAGTCTCATTCTCTAGAGGTTTTTAAGCAGGGTCTGGATAGTCATCATTGGTCAGGAGGGCTTTGATTGTTCTTGCATGGAAGAAGGGGTTGGACTGGATGGCCCTCGTGGTTTCTTCCAACTCTGTGACTCTGCGATTCTATGAGACCATGATGGGAACAAGAGTGATCTATTTCAGGCATATGGCCCATGCTGCAGCCCGGAACCTTAAAATGGTTGGTATGGACCACAAAAACATTCCATTGTGTTTTCCCAATTCAGGAGAAAAAAGGGAGAGCAACCAGTGCATATTCTGCCACTTGAGGCTGAAAACCAAGCATGCCAGCATGGCAGGAAAAATGTTGAAGATGCTCTATATAAATGATTTAATTCTTAATGTAAAAATAAACAAGCACATTTGTCTCAATAGTACACAAACTGGTTTTCATCCTTAATAAATGGTAAAATTGTTGCACACCAAAGAAATGCTTTAAAATACATTTCTTTATTCTTTATTATCTGTAAATGTTTGGTTTGTATAACTATTTTATATACCTATACACCTGGAGATCTGTAAAAAAAAAATTACTGGGGGAAAAGTTTAAGAAGCCCCAACATAACCTATTTTGTTTGCTGTCTAGGTGATAACTGTTCAGAGTTTCTGCTCTTCCTTTTATGATTGCTGAAATCAGACTTGAATGAGACAGCTGTTCAAACAGAACAGAGATGGACATTGATTTTCTCCTGGCTCCCCCTTCCTGAAAAAAGTCACCAATGTGTCTATTTAGATCCCTGGGAGACTTGGAGCAGATGTGCAATCTGCTATTTACATGTAATCTCCTTGCAAGATACAAAGAAGTAGCTGATTTATTCTCTTGCATCATAAAAAGGAGGAAGGAAGGAGGAGGGAGAAAAATATGGTAGCACCTTTACAACTAACTTGCTTCATTTTTCACAAGAGCTTTCATGGATATGTCTATTTCTTCAAATGCAGTAGTATTAAGGCCTCAGACATTAAGCATATGTATATACAGTATAAAGTCTTGGGAATAGGAAATAATGTATCAAAATCCAAAAGGATACAAATCATTATCTTGACCTGAATTTTCAAAGAGTTTGCCAAGGTGATACAGTTTTTTTTCAGATATGTTACCCTTGATATGTGAAAGTAATGAATCTGCAAAAAGTCAATTTCCCAAGGTTCAAAACTCTTTCTGAAAAGATACCATCTGCTATGTGTGCAGCAGTGAGGACTTTAATATATGAAGTGTGCTATGAATCCTTCTCTTTGATCAAACTTCTGCTAATGAAATTATTTAGCATTTTCTCTTTTTAGTCTTGCTTTTTAATTTCTTTGTTCAATGACTGCAAGTGTTGATCCCTTGTAGTGTGTCCAAGAAAATGTAAAGGTTCTGTGGCTGGTTTGGGGTGTTACCATTTACAATATCAGATAACAGGAAGTGGCTGAATAATTATTTTAGGCATTACATTATTTTAGAGTGTTAGAGAGTTGGGAGCTCCCGGGTTAAACTGCTGAGCTGCTGAACTTGCTAACTGAAAGATTGGTGGTTTGAATTCGGGAAGCGGGGGTGAGCTCCCACTGTTAGCCCCTGCTTCTGCCAACATGAAAATATGAGTAGATCAATAGGTACCACTCAGGCGGGAAGGTAACAGTAGTCCATGCAGTCATGCCAACCACATGACCTTGGAGGTGTCTATGGACAATGCTGGCTCTTCAGCTTAGAAATGGAGATGAGCACCAATCCCCAGAGTTGGACACGACTAGACTTAATGCCAGGGGAAAACCTTTACTTTTACCTTTACCTATAGAGTTGAAGGAGATCCTGGGGGTTGCAGGTGGGCCAGCTCCTGAAAGGGTTATTTGTAAAGTAAAATGCATAGCTACCCTATCCAAAACACGTTGGTTGTTATTCTTCATAACCAGAAGAGTCTTTCAATTTTCACTGCATGATTATCTCCCCACCTCCCAATTATTTGAATGTCAGAAGTCTTTTAAATGCTCATAAATCTTGAAGAACAGCAACAAAAGATAATATTTCCATCCTCTATAAATGTGGGAGCACTTCCATTTCATATATTAGTGTGGGGATCATGGACTATATTTGTGAAATGTTCGTAAAGACATTTTGAACTAAAGTAGAGATGAGAATTGGTATTAGCAAGTCAAGTTAATGATGTCTAAGGCTGGGTCTACCCTGCCATATAATACAATTCAGAATGCAGATTAACTGCATTTAACTGGATTATCTGGCAGTGTAGACTCATATAATCTAGTACAATGTGTTACTCTGCATTCTGAAACTTCATTATATGGCAGTGTAGATCCAGCCCAAGATAGTGTGTACAACTCCAAACTAAAATGTATTTCTAAAAACACCTAAAAGAAATGAGGGAAAGTGGGGATTGAGGTCCCTTCTACACTGCCATATAATCCAGGTTATCAAATCAGATAATCCAGACTATGTGCTTTGAACTGGATTGTATGAGTCTGCACTGCCATATAATCCAGTTCAAAGCAGATAACCTGGATTTTATATGGCAGTGTAGATTGGGCCTGAGGCAGATGAAAACAGAACAACAGATGACTAACCATGACTGCTACCGAGCACAATTCAAAGTGCTGGATTTAGCCTATAAAGCCCTAAATGGTTCTGGCCCAGCTCACCTGTCTGAACATATGAACTCTATGAACCATCTTGAAGTTTAAGATTGTCTGGAGAGGCCCTGCTATCGGTCCCATCTTCCTCGTAGGCGCGATTGGCAGGGACAAGAGAAAAGGCCTTCTCAGTGGTGGCCCCTCGACTGTGGAATTCCCTTCCCAGGGATATTAGATCCAGCCCCTCCCTCTTGACCTTCTGTAAGAGAGTAAAAACATGGCTTTGTGACCAAGCTTTTGGAAAACTTATGCAATAGACATATATGGACTGATGTGCAATGACTCTTGGAAAGGCCTGGTTTATGTTTGTGGATTACGTGATTGTGGATTACTGTGAATGTACTGTTTTTAAATGTTTTAATTCTTTTAATGTATTTTATAATTTTATTGTAACATTGACTTGAATTGTACACTGTTTTTAAGGCATCAAAGAATTGCTTATATGTAAGCCACCTTGAGTCTCCTCCAGGGTTGAGAAAAGCAAGGTAGAAATGTTGTAAATAAATAAATAAAGACTCCTTTTTTCATGCATGGAGAAAGTAACATATTTCTCTATAAATAAATATTCTGTGGATTTTATGCATGGTTCAAGCTTTCTGATAATCCATTCCATCAAAGGATTTGTTATCAAAAACCCATGATATATTCACAAAACAATAATTTCTGTCTGAAAACAAGAAAGCTACTATGGTGCCTATCTTCTATGGATCTGGTTTCTGCTTATTCCAAAAATGTGTTTTAAAAGCGTGCTTTACGTTCATAGACTTGGCTCTTAGGTTATCAACATCTGGTTTTAGGAGTCTGACTTTGACTTACAATCCCCTGTATTGCTGGCTGGCAAAGGAAAAGAGGACATTGGTCTTGGAATATAACAAGAATATAACAGCTTATACTTAAAACCAGTATTAATCACTAGAAAAGAAATAAAGTGGTCATGGCAGAAGGCATCCATAAATGATATAAGCCATAATTACTGCACAAGGAAGTTGTCCATGTTTTGCTTCGGGGTTTTTTGTTTTGTTTTGTTTTGTTGGGTTTTTGTTTTTTGCTCCTTGGCAATAAGCTCATGGTAAAACCCAAAATTTAATACCATACTGAGGCTAGGCATGGTTTCTGGATCCAGAGGTTGTCCAGAGCCAACTGGGTCATACCACTCCATTTTCGTATCTCATAAGAACATCTATTTATACTTGACGGATGTTCAAAATACCGTTCTGTCCAACCATTTGTCCACATTTTTATGAGATACTCATAAGAATACCATAAGTGTAATAGCACTCTAGACTTGTACCAAATGATATAGAAAGATATATAAAAGTACATCCTTTCTTGCTAGTAACCACTGATAACCATATTTCCCATGATTTTCCATGATTTTTATCCTGCCGCCCAAGCTAACAGCCATGGCTATATATTGCGGCATGTTCAACCACATGTTTAACCATACAATCTGTCAAAATGTACTTTCTTTAATCTGTTCTGAATCTCCCAATCTGCAACTTCAGTGGATGACGCAGGATACTAATGTTATTACAGAAAAGGTTTCACCCTTCTTTATACTGTGGATGACTTTATGCATCTCTAGCATGTCTCCTAAAGGCACTAGACCCTACCTGATCTTGGAAGGCAAGCAGAGACAACTTGTAGTACTTGGATGGAAGACCACCAAGAGATACTAGCTGCTGTCATCTATATTTCAGAGAAAATAGCTGGAAAAAACACTTTGGAGTAATTTTTGCCTAAGGAAACCCTATGAAAATCATAGGGTTGCCATAAGTTGTTGATATTATTGTTTTTGTTTTTCACACAAGTAAAAATAAATGGGAAAACAGCTAGTTGTGGGTATTGTTTGTCAAACATATGGTCAAATGCATGGAACCTCAAGATTAGAAAAGTTCCTTTCCTTCACTACAGATCCCAGAATCCCCAGTTATCATATCTCGTTTTAATCCCTCAAAATAACTTTGCCAAATCAGGCGGTGTTTTGTTCAAATGCTTATCTAGTACCAACACTCCATGCTATCACTATATGTGCTTCAATAATCATTTAATGGCCAAAAAGTTTCTTTAAAGTCAATTTTCAAATGCTCAAGAATGCAGAGCTAAAAAGCATTCAGGGTGAATTTCACCTTGGCCCCAACACTGGCACAGTATTACATCTCAAAATAGGATCTAATGTAAGACTGATGCTCACATACTTATCCCAAGCTAATCACTTACTATTATCACATCTAAGACTGCTTACTGTAGTTATGAAGCCAGGGGGATTATTTATCCATATCCTTGTATTTCACTTCTTTTTGGAAGATGACTTTTTAAACATTGCCAAGTAGGGGAATTACCAAGATGAAGGAAGTTGTAAGCTTTCAGGTTATACAGAACTCATCACCAGGAAGGGTGCACATCTCCACTAAATAATATCTGCTCTACATGCCAACTCCAAAATATAAAATACCTATATTGTTGAAAATATTAATTACTCCTTAAGACTGACAAAGCAATAGGTGTCAATGGCCGGAATAATGCACCATACTTAGAAATCTAGAACCTGCTATTACACACTGGTGACTGTTACACACTCATGGTTTAAGAGTTTTGTAGTGACAATGAGAGCACTTCATCTCCACCTAACAGGCAGCAATTGACAGAGATCTGTTTCCCTGTCACTTGGAAATCAGCTGGTATGATTCCTATCCACCTCATAGAATCACAGGATCATAGAGCTGGGAAAGACTACAAGGGCCATCCAGTCCAACTCCCTGCCATGCAGGAACACACAATGATGGCACCCCTAACAGATGGCCATCCAGCCTCTGCTTAAAAATCTCCAAAAAGGGGATCTCCTCCACACTCCAAGGCACCATATTCCACTGCTGAACAACTCGTACCATCAGGAAGTTCTTCCTAGTGTTTAGGTTCAATCTCTTTTCCTGCAATTTGAATCCATTTCTTCATCCTAATCTCCAGAGCAGCAACCCTCTCCCCCCCCAAAAACCCCCAACAACCACAAGAACAAGCCTGCCCCATCCTCAATGAGACATGCTTTCAAATATTTAAACGTGATTATCATGTCCCCTCTCAGCCTTCTTTTCTCCAAGCTAAACATGCCCATCTTCCTCCGCCATTCCTCATATGACTTTGTTTTAAAACCTTTGGCTATTTTGGTCACTATCTTTCTTGAATTGCCGTGTCCAGAAATGGACACAGTATTCCAGTTGAGGTCTGACCAAAGCAGAATTGAGTGGGACTATAACTTCTTTTGATCTTGAAATTATATTTCTGTTGATACAGCCTAGAATCGCATTGATTTTTTTTAGTTGTCACCGCACGGTTAACTCATGGTCAGTTTGTGGTCTACTATGACTTCTAGATCCCTTTCACATGAACTGTTTTCAAGCTGGGTGACACCCATCCCGTATCTGTGCATTTCATTTTTATTTTCAAAAGGTAGTATTTCTCTCTATTAAAATTCATTTTGTTAGTTTTGGCCCAGTTTCCCAATCTTTTAAAGTCATTTTGAATTCTGATCCTATCCTCTGAGGTATTAACTATCCCTCCCAATTTGTTGTTATCTGCAAATTTGATACACATGTCATCCATATCATCTTTGGTGCAGAACAACTGCAACAGGGACCTGACTCTGCCTGTCATAATGGGACTGCTTATCGAAGGGGATGGAAATGAAAGCTATCTGCTTTCCAAGTGTCAGGGGAATAAAATCTCTTAATCACAATACCTGCTGCCCAGTAAATGGGGATGGATGGCAGGGATCATGCTGGAATTCAGTATGTAGCACCATGATTATGATTATTTACATGTGCATAAAGACCATACAGGCTATACTCTCAAGTCCAAAAGGTGTCCAAATTATGAAATTTTGAATGTCAACTGCAAAGGAAACTTGCAAAAGTCCTGCTTGAGATTTGGAAAAACCTGTAGATAAAAGTCTGGGAAATTAAAAATCTTCAATCATAGCAAGATTTCCATACAAGCACCATACTATCAAAACAATAGCACACATTATCAAATTCATATTTGAATTATTGGAATGCAATATCATTAACATGTGCGCAAAATAAGGTCTAGGAGCTAAGTCAATTGTTTAGAGGTGGAGGATGGCTTTTTTTGGTCTGCATTAGACATACAGCATTAGACCTAATAAGTGGGGTAAAATCCTCATTCTGATATTATTTTGCTGGTATGACCTTGAAGGAAAGTCAATTAACCTCTTTCTGGTCCAAATAGCTTGTTTGTACAAAATCATAATCTTATTTACCTGTTTCTACTGAGCTACCGGAATGCCTGACCTCATCACTGAAGAGTGCCTATTGGGTCAATGGGGAGTGAAAGACTCTGTTGAAGTGGAAGGAATAAAACCCACTACTACTGAATATTCTATGCTAATTTCAAACAGAAAATGTTGTGACTCTATAGTTCCCATGGCAGCAACAGCAAAAGATGTGCTGTGTGAATGTGTATGTGCATGTAAATATGGAAACCTCAAACTACAGAGAAAAATTCATTAGAAAGGATATAAAGGTAGCTAATTCAGTAAAGAAAGAGCAAGAACAATAAATGCGTATGTTGTTAACATATTCAAAGATGAACCAATAAAATAGAGAACTTATTTCTTTTGCATTTATTATGCCCTGGCACAAATATTGCAACAACGGCTTATTTTCCTGCTGCTATTTGTTTATTATAAGGAGAATACTGTTGCTTTCTCTCCAACAATATTCCAGGATGGATAATATTATTGATATTACTAGCCTGGGGGCTAAAGAAGTTATATGGCCAGGGTTGCTTTATTTGTTTTGGGTTTTTTTGTTGTTGTTTTTGCATTTCAGAGGGTTGGATTAGAGCAACTAATCTAGAGCACTCCCCAACCCAACAATTCTGTGATTCCTTGAATGGTAGGTAGTTTCAGACAGACAAAAGGAACTCATTTTTCTCACACTGCAAAGTTAAAGAGTGGCATCCACATCACATGTAACAGCTGCCAAGTTGGATGTCTTTAAAAAGGGATTAGTCAAATTCATGGAGCATACAGCTATGAATGGCTATCACGGGGTCTAGGACATCACCTCTTCCAAGATAAGCAGGTTCATGCCTCTGAATGCCAGCTGCCGAGAAAGAGTATCAAGAGAACACTGTGGTCTTCATGTTCTTCTTGCAGGCATTGGGACATGTACTTGTCCACGTGGTAAACAGATATGTAGACTGGAAAGGTATATCTCAGTATAACTATTAAATATAATTATTTAAGGGGATATACCTCATTTATTACAACTAAGCAGAACTTGGATAAATGTGTTTGTAAATAGATAATCCCTCAAATTCCCCAGTTGCATTGCTTTGTCTTGTACATGATAATGTACCACCTGACTCATTTTGGCTATGGCTGTTTTTATACAGCCATTTAATTCAGGTCAGGTCATGAATTTAAGAGATCCAGTTCACTGCTGAGTGCCTACACAGGCACCCTATGAATTGGCTGAAAGCTGGGATGGTGGCCATGAACATCCACTGAGTGTGAAGTCATCTGATACAAGAAATAATTTTTCATACCTCCTCCAGTAAGATTTACTGAAAAGAAGCAGCCTGCATGGTGAGAATCAGCTAGAGCTTCAGGGAAAAACAAGAAAGGGGAAGCAAGTGTTCCCATTGGATTGCTGTGGTTTCCTCTCCATGGGGAGGTGTTTACTTTTTAGCTGAGCTGTGTAACCAAGTCCTTTCTTTGAATGAGTCAATGTTCACATAAGCACTCCACGTTTGGAATTTAGCTTCCTTCTCTGCATTGTTTATACAATGATTAGCTTCGTGTTGCAGTTCATATTGGGGGTGTACGTTTTGTAGACACCCCAACCTCAAGCCAGCTTCAAGTTGGATTTTAGTGACTGTCAGGGACCCATGTTTGGATCTAGTTTTCCTACTGTACAGACAACCCTCCACATCTTCCACATGATACTGTATCCACAGATTCAATTATCCACAGCTTGAAAATATGTTTTTTTAAAAAAAAAATCAAAAAGCAAGATTTGATTTTTCCCAATTTATATAAAAGACACCATTTTACTATGTGCCTACAGCAATACAGATTTTAGATATCCATGGGAGTTCCTCGAACCAAATCCCAGTGGATACCAAGGGTCCCCTGTACATCACATCTGAGGTTGCTCTCCTGTTGTTGGCCTACCCACTCAGACCTGGTTCGGCTTTACCTCATCACAATGACTTTTCTCTATAACCCATGGGGTGCACCTACATTTTAGAATTAATGCAGTTTGAAACCACTTAAAACTTAAATCATGAGTTTTGCAAAGTATATAGCCTTCTCTGCCAAAAGGTGCTGGTATCCCATCGAACTTCAACAGCATGGATACACACTTACAAAACATCTACATGGCACATATTGTGGCATGTTTGTGAAAAGAAACCCCCCATAAATCTTTGTCTTTGTGGGTGGCTATTGGGGAGAAAAAGAGATCAGACAGTAAGAGAAAGACAAAAAAAGAGCAAGGCCACAACTTCTGCAGTCTCAGCAGAAAAGTCTTATAGATTTTACATCAATGTCAGACACTCTGATGGGGTTAATTTCATACAAGTCTGTTATGCTGTGGGTTAGGGGAAAAGAACATGTTAGTTTTGGGGGAGGATTGCTGCTTGATGAAAAACCTATCCAGAAAACCTAGCTGGCTGCCATTTCCCTTCCCATGCAGGGAAAAAAAATCAAAATTCTTTTTAGATTTATGCACTTGATATTTTATTATCAGCAAAATAATTCAGAAAGCAAGCACTGTTCCTTCTCCCCCCACTCAATTTTCTTTGTTCTTCTAGTACCCATGATATTCCTATGTGCAAAATGGTATATAGCAAGACATATTTGAAAGATAACTCATGAGCTTTGAGAATGAAACAAATTATTAGGCTACAGACTGAATACAACCGTTGATAAGAGTTAGAGGACCACTGAGCACATGAGTAATGTTACTGTCACCTTTGATTTTTCTTGACAAACTGAAAGCTCCTTACGAGCTCAAATCCAGTACATGCTTTCAAAATACCCCTGTCTGCTTCTGAATAGAGCCCTGCATGGAGACTAAAAGGCATCAAGCTTGTCTCCTTGAAGCTGGAGATTGGAAGGTTTTGCCTTTTAAAAAATAAAAATATTTGCAAAATCACATGGTGGGCTCTCTCTCAGCATGATTCACAGGGCAATGGCAAAGAAGAAGAGATATTGTTTGTTACTGAGAAATTGAACCCACCCCCAAATGTATGAATTATCATATATAAAATATATGAAATATATAAACTTTCAGATGTAGCTACAGCGGGCACATCTTACCTTTGCCCTGTAGTACTCTCTTCACGAATGGTGCTCGGGCTTTTAAAGTAATTGTCATGTTATGTCGTATTGTTTAGTGTTGATATGTTTTAAACTAGTCAAATTTTGTGTATGTAATGTCATGCTGTGTTGTTATTCAGGCTTGTCCCTGTGTAAGCCACCCCGAGTCCCTTCAGGGAGATGGTGGCGGGATATAGAATAAAGTTTATTATTTATTTTATTTATTCTCTGGAGTAAACATGCTACAAAGGCCTATGTCAGTACTGAAAAGCCGCACACATTTCTCAGAACATTACATAGTACATATGTAAGTACTATACAAACACAATTTGGTGCTTAATGGAATTATCATTTTCACACAGATACAAAATCCCGAGGCTATATACCCTCAGCTACTTATCAAATAGCAGCTCTATTTTCAGCTCCTAAAGGATAAGTCTGCTGCACGGTGGCTTTCACATTATGAAATAAAATGCACTCCAAAATGCACTTCCCACATTGATCAGGTGCAGAGAGAGGCAAGCAGAAGGGATGAAATCTTGGTAATACCAATGGCAGCCTACTAATCTCTTTTTATAGCCCAGCAAAACCTCCCAAATGGCAGTACACATGACCCTTCAGTGTCTTTGTTTGTGGATAGCAGTACGACTGTTAACTCTGTTCACTTTTGATGAGGTCGTTTCACTCCCTAGCTGCTAGCAAAAAAACCCCATCATGCTGTTAGAATTATAGGGAGTAGCCAACAATAGTAACCTGAAAAGGGAGGCATGAATCAATTAATTTTTAGTCTCCCATTACTTCCCTATAGGTTGTAACTTAGTCCTGTTCCCAAATTAATCAACTTTTGTAAAAAAAAATATCAATTAAAAATCCGAAGATTATTATAAGACACATTGATAACAGGACTCTTCAGCCCAAAATTCCATTGAAATATATTAAGAATGATGACACACAATGAATAGGAATGTTCCAATTGGCACATAAGTCCAGGAGGTGCAGATCAAATCAATTTGCATAACCATTACAAAGATCAAATCCTTCAGGCATGATTATGCCCAAGCAAGAAAAAGTTATGACTCCTGCAATAGCCTAAATGTAGGGATATTAGAAACATGCATAGCAAATGAAGTGTGGTATCTAATTCTTCATATTTAATTCAGATATTCTTACTGAACACTAAAATCCCATGAACATCTTATTCTTAGGCTTTATTCAAAGAAATGAAACACTTACAGCTTCCAAATTTTAATGGACAGGCATGGGCATCCATAGGAAAATCTTCTAGCTGCATCGGACATTCAGCAGAGATGGTTAATCTAGTAGAGAGAGACAGAAAGAATGTTATAGGAATATATATGCTAGCCATACAAACAATGCCTGCTGTGTTGCTGTGAGTTTTTCGGGCTTTATGGCCATGTTCCAATAGCATTCTCTTCTGATGTTTCACTTGCATCTGTGGCCTGCATCTTCAGAGGTCTGTTGGAAGTGAGGCAAGTGGAGTGTATCTGTGGAATGTCCGGGGTGGGAGAAAGAACCATTGTCTGATTAAAGCAAATGTGAATATTGCAATTAGCAAACTTGAATAGCATTGAAATGCCTGCTGTGGTTTGTTTGTTTAAATTAAACCATTATCCCGGTAATTAAATTATATCTAGCATACCAACAAATTCTTTTATAACTTATTTTGTTTAATAACTTCCTTGATATCAATGGTCAGTATTCTACATCAGCTTCTTAGGCCCTATCTACACTGCCATATAATGCAGTGTGAAATTGTATTAAATGGGTCTACACTGAACATATAATACAGATTCAAACTGCATTACATGGCAGTGTAAATCCAGCCTGGGTACAATTAAGTATGTGCTACATTTTTGCTATCACTAATTAGTCATGACTGTGATAATATTGCTACAATTACAACTCAAATTCCCCAAAATATGTTTTACAAACCATCAGCTTTATGGAAAAATCAGAACATTTCAATCAGAACATTGGTGAATTACATTTATTTCAAGTGAGCGGGATAGGAGAGATAGACTATTGGTCTTATATTTTAATTAATTCTAAATAAACCTGCCTGGCAAAAGTGGGTAGTTTGTTCTTTTATGCTTTGAGTGAAATTATTTGGAAACGCATTGATTCTGGGAATCCTCAAGATCCTGCCTATTCTCCTTCTTGGTGAAGTCAGTTCCATTTCAAAATAAGGCTGCGGTTGGCACCAGTGATATCAGATTTCATGAACTTGCATCATGACATGTCAAGTGTGGCTGAACTCCCACAAAGAGACTTTTAATGTCATACCTCATTCATTTTAGATGCTGAGATTGCCAAGTCTCATGCTATAAGGTACTGAGGGGTACTCAGGTGTCTGGAAGTTGATAATGGTTGGAGACCTTCTTCTAATGAGGTTTTCGTCCTCATCTTAAATATTGTGCTGCAATAAAATTGTAGGCTGAATCCATGTAATATGGATGCACCACCCAGCTATATTTCAAATATTAAGGAAAGGAAGAGTAATAGATACAAGAAGGCAGTGAGGGAAGGCAAGGAGCAAAGGTAGTGTTCATAAAGGCTGGCAGCTAATGTGATACAGGTTTCCTGCCAACCTTACTGCCTGAATTGCCATGATGCTGGCAAATTCGGCACTTTTTGCATTTGAAATAAGCTGTGCAATATGTTGGGGTGGGGGAGAAACACACTTTGTTGTTAAAGTAACCCCCACTTCTGGAAACCTCCAAACTATAAAATAGATCTGCATAAACCTCTGAACTTGTAAAAATAAGTGGCAATTTTTGATGCCATCTGCTTGGGAGCAACAGGAACATCATTGTTTTGGTTTGAGCATTAGATTAGGACTATGGAAGACTAGGTTTCCAGTCCCTTCCTAGCCTTGGAAACCCACTGAATGACCTTCAAACAAGTCATACTCATATTTAGAGATGGGCAGTGACAAATTTTGAATAAAATAGATCTTGTCTAAGGGCCCTTCTATACAAGCTCCAAAATGCGGAAGGAACTGGGTTAAAAGAAGGGTGGCTAAATGACATTTGCCAAAAATGTGCACTAGATCGCATTAATGGCCAAAAACCACATGTTAAAAAGCAATTCCCATGAGAACACTCTGCAACCACACCTTTGTTCTCATGTTTATGAAATTAAACAGAGCTTGAATTTATACAGTGGGCACCAGCATGGGAAGCAAGCAGAGGAGGTCCAACCATAAGGTGAAATAGGCACTTGCCTGTGGCGCCATCGTCCCGGGGGCGCCATCGTCCTGGGAGGAGGGCACCACTCTCCACCTCCTTCTCTTTCGGGCCTTCCGGCGGCTGCGCTGGGCCTCCCGGCGGCCGCGCTGGGCCTCCTGGTGCCCGTGCTGGGCCTTCTGGCCGGCACGGACCCACCTTCGCACCACGCAAGCCCACAATTGGGGCCTTCAGAGATTGTGAGGTCTGTGGGAACTTGGAAGCTAGGTATGTGGGGTTTATATATCTGTAGAAAGTCCAGGGTGGGAGAAAGAAGTCTTCTTTGAAGTAGGTGTGAATGTTGTAATTAATCACCTTGATTAGCATTTAATGGCCCTGTGGCTTCAAGGCCTGGCTTCTTCTTGCCTGGGAGAATCTTTTTTTGGGAGGAGTTAGCTGTCCCTGATTGTTTACTGTCTGGATTTTTTCTGTTTTCAGAGTGTTGTTCTTTATTTATTGTCCTGATTTTAGAGGGGTTTTTTGATACTGAGGGCTATCTGGGTTATCTAAGTCCACACTGCCCTATATCCCTGTTCAATGTTTAGTGCTAAATTCGCAAATATAGTAATTCCTACATAACATTACCATGTATTGAACTGCTTTTTCTATTGATTTGTTGTAAAACATGATGTTATGGTGCTTAATTTGTAAAATCATAATGTAATTTGATGTTTTATAGGCTTTTCCTTTATCCTTCCTTATTATCCAACATTTTCGCTTATCCAACGCTTTTATTTTTCAGTAATTGGTTTGGGGGGGCGCCAAAATTCTGTTCGCCTACACTTGAAAAATACCTAGGGCCGGCTCTGGAAGCAAGTGACCCCAAAGAGAAACTGAGTTCAATGGGGGGAAAGGAAAGGAAGCAGGAGAGTGAGGAGAGATAATGACAAGAAATCTGCTTGTGTGCACATTCAGATATCCACGTCAGAGCTTATGAGGTCCAGCGCATCTCAAAGGGTTAATTTTTAAAAAAAAATACAAGTAAATTTCCACCAGCTGTCCCCAATGCATTTTGTAGATTTCTAACATTTTCTACAAATGAACATGTCAGGATATTGAGGGAGCATTGACCAGGACTGACAGTTTCATGTCTGGACTTGCTGTCAGGTACTGCAATTTTCTGCCCCATTTATTTGTCATGGATATTTATGCTGTATAGAAGTGGCCTAAGATAGAGTCCCTGTAAGTAAGTTTAAGTTGACCAGAAGGCACAAAACAATACAAGGAAATAATACAGAGGGCACATAATATAGTTTTTAAGGAGGAGTGTACTTTCTGGGGACTTCCAGGAGTTTTCAAGCTCACAAAAAATAAAGCATGCACACTCTCATAAGTCTTTCAATGACCGACAATACTGATTTTGCTGTTATCACTCCCAATTGGATGGAAGCAGCTAGACAAAGATGTGGTGCCCTGGTTCCCATTTAGTGAAATTAAATATCAATGCAGCACTGTCAAGCTGAAAGACATTAATTCTATTTCTCCTTGAATTAGTTGGAACTGCACCACAATGAGTGACAGCACTCTTGATGATGTATTCAGAAAAATAAAACATAATTTCAGGGAATTCCCTACCTATGCACTCATCCATAAAATGTATTATTGGGAGAAATTACTTTCTGTTGCTGATGCAGCTAAATGACCACAAAGGAATATGTGCTCAGTGGACCTCAACCAAATGGAAAACTTTTTACAGCAACGTTCTTAGTGACTATGAAACTTGAGTTTTCTCCAGATCTAATTTCACACTTATAAAGTCTATTTATTATAAACTTCTATAAGGACAGAGCACAGGACATGGTCACTCTGAGGAGGCTACAAAAATAGTTCCGTTCATTGTGATTGATCCCTCCTTGGTCATCATTTTTAATGTGGATTTTTACAGTAATGATGGGACTTTCCACACCTCCCACAATACCACCTGGAAAGCTTGTATGAGAGTGGTGATCACACAATAAATCACTCTCTTTACTTTTCTTTATTAATACGCCCCCTAGATGTTTAAGAACCATAAGTCCCATCATCCCTGAGAAATGGCTGGGATAGCTAGTGCTGCATTGAGCCAGGGCAATGACAAAACGTCATGAAATAATCTGCTTACTAAGTATGTGTGATCGATTAAAAAAATTTCAGAAGTCATTATAAAACTAGAGGGCATCAGAGTTTCATTTCTAAAGTGTTTCTAAAGTATAGTTAGTAAAAATTTTGTTACTATAATAAGAGTAACAAAATTTTGTTACTTTTTTCGTTCAGTAACTGAGCAAGTGGGGAAAATTCAGGGTCCCATTTCTCCCTCATTTTTAGAGCAATTGTGATGAAACTTGTTATAATTGTACCACATATTATCCACTGTTAGCCCATCAAATTTCAGAACATTACACTCATCAACTATTTTTTGGAGAATTTTTGAATATTTTAGAAACAATATATAAACAAGGTGTTTGAAAAAGAACTCCCTATTCATCATTTATAATAATATAATAATAATAAAACTTTATTTATACCCCGCTACCATCTCCCCAACGGGGACTCGGAGCGGCTTACATGGGGCCATGCCCAAAACCATACAATATGACAGAATATAAAACAACACATCATAACACAATTTAACAATACAATAAATAATAACATACATTACAACCCAATTTATCCCCTCAAAAAGCCACAGCAGCAATCCCCTTGAATGTCTGTCTGTCTATATGACACACAACAACATAACGTCAACTTAGCACAAATTTGTTCTATTACTTTCCTTAGTCCTCTTTGCAGATTCGATAATCTTATTTATTACTATCAGACTCACTCTAAACGGCTGACTACTGCAGCCCACATAGGATCTTTCTGATCCTGAGCACTGCATTCTGGGAAATGTAATTTAGGGCAGGGCCTTTTGAATTCTCTGCCACAGGGGACTTTCCTTCCCAAACTACATTTCCCAGAATGCTGTTTTCTCAGTCTCCTACCCAACTTTTGCTAGTCCCATCCCCAGCTGTTCTTCTTTATGGTGACCAGAAAAAGGGTTTTAATTAAAACACTAGCAATGGCCTTTTGACCAAAGTTGCTTAATGCTTATACTGAAAATTAAACTGACTTTGGGAGGCATCTGAATGTCACAGAACCTTAATAAAAATTATTGGTGAGTGTTTCAATTCTAACTTCCCCCTCTTTCTTGCATGTTTTTAATATCAATTTGTATGCACAAATTTAATGAATTTGATATAACTTACGAGGAATAACAATATTTTTGCACACTCCTACTGCTTACATTGAGATCCCTAGGGTAGCTGTAATATTTACTATAGGCCCATTTCATGCTAATTTTGGAATAACAAATGCCTTGGCATATTTCTAGTCTCCTGAAAAGGTAAAACATTAGGATACAGCCAAAGTAATCGTTCATTTCTTTTTGCTTCACTGTTCGATATTTGTGTACTTGGAAGCTGTCTACTTTCCTCTAATCTTATTAAAAAATTCCCTGCTTTGCTCTTGGCTAGTGTTAAATCCTTCTTAAACATTAAGGGACTCCAGCCACATAAACCTTGCCGAGGTCTTCTGTAGCGAAACAAACGTCACTACTTGGGCTATATTTAGCTGGACTCTTCTTCTTGCCTTCCACAGCCTGCATATGCAGTTCCTTCTTATGCTTTGCTGTTGGTGGATCAGGAGGACAGCCTGTTAATGACTATTTGGAATTCAGAACTTGGGAGCCGCTGTTCATTTCCTTCTTGTCACCACAATCTGTGGATATTTGCACACTTAAAAAACACGCTCATTATGACTTTGCAACTACAGAGCACTGATGAGGCTTAATTACTAGGTGTATATTTTCCTGAAGTGTTTTCAAAATTGCAAATGGTGGGAGCTCCAGAAGGGCAAAGTATTGCTCCTATATTGTTAGCAGGTGTCCCCTTCAACAGAGCAGGTAATTAGACACTGCCATTAAGGGGGGATGGGAGCTTCATTACAACTGCTGAGCCAAACCCAGTCTAATCAGTGCAGAAGAGGAGTTGAAACTCTACTGGCCCCTATATACAGTATAACCATAATTTCAAACCATATATGGACAGCACAGACAGAAATGGAAACTATACCAAACACAGTAATGCTGCACTAAGTGATGTAGTTCCTACATGTTGTATAAATTTGCCCCATGTGCTGATGTCATTACACTGTGCATTTTACCCACCCTTATCTTCTTTTGCCATCTTTGGCTTGCATGACAAACAATACCTCCTGTATTTCCCCTGCTTCAATACAACTGTTAAAAGACTATGAATCTTGCTTTACACCTGGCTATTTATTATAAATCAAAATACATTACAAAATGTAAATGAATATCAATGTGCATATTTTAATTTGCCCGTTAAAATCCTGGATCCACACCTGAAAGTTATTAATGCAGTACTTTGAGGGGGGGTAAATGCAAAAAGCTTAAAGATCCCCTTTAAGAACACAAGAACATAAGAAAAGCAGTAAGTCAGTCCAATGGCCCATCTCATTTGGGGCAGAAATGAGAGGTAGAACAAATACTATGGGGAATTTAATTGATGTTCATGATTGGCTTGATTGTTCTATTACAATCACAAATGTTTGATGGGCTAAGTATAGGATATGAACTCTGGTTGTTGTTCGATCATTTACAACCCCTAATGCTCAGAAGAGTAGACTAACAAATGAACACATGTCGAAGTTTGTTTCTATTTTACAAAAATCCCTGCTTCTCAGTCAGGGCCAAAACCCATGATGGATTGCAGATTAATCCAGAGATTTCCCAGTTTATTCTAAAAAAAAAAAAACCTGAAAAGGTCTATATCTTTCCAGATGTTGGGCCTGTGGGGATTGATTCTTGGGACTGCCTTCCACGATCCTGAGGGTCAATCCCTACTGTCATCCCAGTTATTTAGGCTCTAAGAGCCAGAAGGAGCAGGATGGCACCTCCACCCTCCCCTCCCAGCCCCCTGTTTCAAAATGACACATTGGGAGCTTTCTCTGAGATGCCTGAGAATGCAACTATGTCCTTCTAGTAAGAGGGAAAACTGGGGGCTTGAGGCTGGCTAGATGGGAAGGCATGTAGCTACCCCCCCCCCCAATCAAAATCCTAGTTCATCTAGGATTCCTCTGGACCTGTCTGTGACCGTCAGTCACATGCACAAGTAGTCAAGACAAAATGAGAGGTTGCCTATGACCACAGACTCAAATTATCCCTTTGTGAAATAAAATATTGAGCTCAATGTGTTTTTTTTCTTAATATGAAATAGAACTGACAATGTGGAGAATGAGTGAGGGCCCATCCAGGCAGACTCATAATGCAGGATTTGTCTTGGTTGTACCAGAAACATCCAAATGGCCAAATTTATTTCCCTGCTTTGTTCCAAATTAAACACTTGTTAAGATCTGGATCTAAAGGTAAGATCTGGGTTTTACTAGGTGTGTATTAGGCTTGAGGACTGCATCACGTGATTTGCAGGCCCAATTTACACAGCCATCTCAATTTCCTGGGCTCCAGGAGCCCCCCCCCCCAAAAAAAAACAAGAGGACACCCACTTCTCCCCCCAAACCCCTAATGTACCCATAAAATAAAGTTAAATTTACCTGGCCACAATTAAGTTCCTCCTCACAAACTCCTGGTGTGGGGAAATGATGCACCAGGAGACCGGAGGGGCGAGGAGGCATGGTTATAGGGATGGCATGTAGCCCCCCTGCCCCCCAGGAAAGCTCAGGTTCTGGGGGGCTTGTGGAGACAGAAATCTGCTCCAAAGTGGATTGTTAAAACCTGCTTTAAGCTTGGATTTCTGAGCTGTGTGGAAGTGCACTGAGTGAAGCTGAAGCTATTCCACAGCAATAGGAAGTTAAACTGTTGATATGAAGCAGTTGTTATCAACTTGTGGGTCCCCAGATGTTTGGCCTACAACTCCCAGAAATCCTAACAGCTGGTAAACTGACTGGGATTTCTGGGAGTTGTAGGCCAAAACACATGGGGACCCACAGGTTGAGAACCACTGATATAAGGTATATCAGATACAGTGCTCTTTAGATATGCAACCTTAAAAATAGTGGCTGGAATTCACCATTGCAATTATGAATGAGTAACCTAGAGTCATGTATCTGTAACTGATTCATATCTTTAATATCAATGTATTGAGTGTAGGAAATATATAGAAATTGTAAAAGTTTCCCAATTCTAACCTGCTGGGCGTCGGCTGCTCCAAGCAATGAGGGTCTGTTCTCCTGTTAATTGAGATGCAGGTATAAGACATATAGGCCACTTCTACACTGCCATATAAAATCCAGATGATCAGCTTTGAACTGGATATGGCAGTGTAGTTACGTCAATTGAAATACAGATACAAACTATTTTCTATATACATCATATCTGTAAAACAGTTGTCCTTACAGTAAAACAAACAAACCCTAAAATTCATGTTTAGAGATGTTTCAAATGAGTGGTGCGAAATAGGAAAATTTTCTCTGCTATAGGAAACTGTTCATTTAAAAATGCACTGTTGCATAAAATTAATGAATGGATAGGCATAATAGAAGTTCTGTCAATTGAGGTGCAGATATAAGACATATATATAAAACATATAGACCACTTCTACACTGCCATATAAAATTCAGGTTATCTGCTTTGAACTAGTGGATATGGCAGTATAGACTCATATAATCCAGTTCAAAGCAGATAATGTGGATTATCTGCTTTCAATAATCTGGATTATATGGCAGTGTAGAAGGGACCACAGATACTATCTCTTTACATTAGTACAGATATTTCAGTAAAATACATTTTATTTAAAATTCTGAATGTGTTTGAATATTTAAACCAAATGTGTGCTAAACCAGATAACAATATTTATTTAGGGCATCAGGAAAATTTCTAGGAAAAATAATTAATCTTTTTAGACAACTCTTATTAACTGGTTCAGGGTTCTAGTACTACAACAGTCAACCAGATGCCTATTCATAAGTAGGACGAGTTGCCAATAACAGATTTCCACTTTTTTGTTCCTTAGCAACTGGTATTTAAGGGCTTTGGATGCTGGAAGTAAACTAGAGCCATCTAAATTCACTGCAACCAAGAGCTTTAACCCTTTCAAAAATCCCCATTTAAAATTTCCCAAGTTGACACAATCACCACTTCTTATAGAATCATGGTATTAGCTCAGAAGAAGCTACAAAGCCTTTATTGATCTTCAACCAACACTATGAAAGAAGCTGTAGCTTTATCATTGTTACATAAGTGTTATTGACAGTAAGCACAAACTATTTTCTATATACACCATCTCTGTAAAATAGTCGTCCTTACAGTAATCCTCCCCCTAAAATTCATGTTTAAAGATGTCTCAAATGAGAAGTGTGAAATAGGAAAAATTTCTCTGCTATAGGAAACTTCATTTCAAAAACACACTGTTGCATAAAATTAATGAATGGATGGACATAATAAAACTCAAACCAGGCAGTTTCCATATTTGAATTAACTAGTGACTCACTCCAAGAAATCTGTATGCTCATAGAATAAATGCAAGATTCAAGCCTCATCTAGTTTCTGAGAGTGGATCTGAAGGGCCACTGGATATTTTGGAGCTCTCTCTCCCAAACTGGGTTTTTTTTTTCCAGGCAGGGTGATCCATTTCCATAAGGCTCTTATTTGGAGCCATGAAAGGGTCTGTAGATGGTTCTTCTAATGTTTGAAAGTGGACTTCGGAGAGGACAAAGAAGATGAATGGCAGGGAAGCAATGAACTATTAAGATCCTTAGAAGGCCACACATTTTCCAGAACCATTCTTTGAACACAGTAAACATTTGTAATTGCTTTCTCTGTTGTGAAGAGGAGTGGGAGAGGAAACTAAGACAGCAGTAGAAATAGTGTCTCTAAGAGCTTTGAGTATGTTAAAACAGAACATATAAACCACATCAAGACTTCAATATTATACACCATAGACTACGGGAATTATGCGCCCCTCCAAATAATTTGGCACGGCACCTCTCAATATTCCTTGTCACCAGTTAAACTGGCTAGGGATCATGGACCAAGAAGTTTATTTACCTGGAAGAAATTCTTACTGAAATCTGTGGGAATTACATCTGAGTAAATATGGCTAGAGTTTCTGATACTTCAAGGATACGGGGGGGGGGGGGGGTGTGTAGAAACATCCAAGGTGACAATTTAATTTTTTATATGTCAAGTATTTATTTTGTGCAAATTTTCTAGCATTCCAATCAATGTAAAATAGACAAAAATTTACCAGGAATGTGTTCAACATACATTCCAATTCCAAAAATTTTCATTACTGATCAAAACTAAAACTACATTGTCAAGTTTTTCACTTGTACAGAGAAATGAACATTTAACCACAGAGATGAGCTGATCAATGTAGTGTAAATACTGGTATTCTTAGGGTGAAGTGACCATGTCTTCTTGTGATTTGTTATACGGAAAGCCAAACATAGTGAAGCACTTTTTCTGGACTTAAAAAAAGCTGATTTTAGCATGTTTAGGAAAATACTGGATAAAATTGTGTAGTGAGAAATGCTTAAAGAAAATGGAATTTATGATGCATGAGAGTTCCTTAAAGATGAGACTTTGTATTTGTGACAGCAAACAATTCCAGCAGACTGGACGTGGCCAAATGTTGTCTGCATCATCAAAAAGGGGAAAATAAAGACCCAAGCAACTAAAGGACAGTCAATTTTATATTGAAAGATATACAGATCATTAAGCAGTCAGTCTGTATGCTCTTAGAAGAGAATGTCATGATTACTAAGAGCCACATGGGTTTCTTAGAAATATGTCATACCAAAATTACCATGTTGCTCTTTTTTGATGGAGTTACAGGCATGGTAGATAAGGGAAATGTTGTTGACTTTAATAAGGCTTTTGATATAATATCTTCCATAAGACTCCTGCAGGCAAGCTGGTGGACTGTGGACCAGACAGCGCTACAGTTAAATGGATCAGAAGTTGGTTGACAGACCAAACCCAGACAGAAACACCAGTGGTTGCACTTGAGAGAAGTGATTAGTGGGGTGCCTCAGGGTTCTGTTATGGTTCCAGTGTCATTTAATGTCTTTATAAATAACTTAGATGATGGAACAGAAGGCATGCTTATCAAATTTGCAGTTGACACCAAATGGTGAGAAAGCTAATACTCAGAAAACAAGATCAGAATTCAAGAAAGCCTTGACAGATTGGAGAGCTGGGCCATAGCTAAAAGAAATGAATTTCACCAGAAATAAATGTAAATTACTAAATCTAGAAAGGAAAAATGAAATGTACAGATATATCGATTGAAAAGAGCACATGTGAAAAAGATCTAGGGGAATAAGTAGACCACAAAGTAGCCAAAAGTGTGATGCAGCAGCCAAAAAACTAATGCCATTCTGTGCTGCATCAACTTCAATATAGCATCACAACTGAAGGAAATCTTAGTTCCACTGTATTCCAGTTTAGTTAAATTTTGTTTGGAATACTGTGTCTAGTTTTGTGTACCACAGTTCAAGAAAGATATTGGCAAACTGGAATCTGTCCAGAGAAGATGAGACCAAGATGCTCAAACATTTGGATACCAAGATAAAGAATGACTTTGGGGGTTGGAAATGTTTAGTCTGGAAAAGAGAAGAATGAGAGGTGATGTGACAGCTCAATTCTTTCACTATCTGAAAGGATATTATGTAAATGTAGAAGAAATAACTTATTTTCTGCTGCTCCATTGATTATAATATGAATCAATGGGTTCAAATTACAAGAAGAAATTCTATTTAAATATTAGGAAAACTCACTGGGAGTCTTTCTTCCATGCCTTATGTTTGCCACTGAGAAACTACATTGTATCTAAGAAAAGGTTTGTCTGTTTTTCTAGTCAGGGTCCTTGATAGAATTTCCCAATTCTTTGTCACCATGGCACAACATGGAGAATGGGAATGGACAGGAAGTTCCCTCCTGTGTTCCCAGGTTGCCTGAGCTGGGGAACACAGGACAGCAGTGTAAACAGTTATGTCTGGTTCCATCTTAGAACTGTCCCAACTGTTTACATAGGCCCAAAGTAGTGGATTGCTTTGAATTCTGGGCCAGAATTGGAAGCACCCCATGACATTGGTAACTTTGGGTCAAGGCTGCGCTACTATGTCTTGTCCCACGTTACCCTGAATTAGCTCTGTGCACAGTTTGGATGCCATGGAGTTGATTCAAGTACCCATCACGGTAAGTTGGCAGTATAGATGTGCCTTTTGTCTGAAGAGTCACGGTGGATCATAATGTGCCAGTTTAACTACCTATACCTTCTGATTTTCACTACCTGGCATATCTGCTTATCTCTATCCTCTGTGATAACATTAGGTGCTAGCGAAAGCCTAATAAGAACGCTGAGGCCAATTTTTTTAAAAAGAAAACCGTCTGCTGATAAAATAAAAGAGCTTTGATCGATGCAGCTACTGACGGCAATAGCAGTGATGCTCAATGATGTGCAGCTGGGTTGTGTGTGAGTGTCTGTGCGAGCCTTCAAGTCACCACTATATATCCTACAAGGGATTATACAGCTGGGCAGGGAAAACATCTGGCATGCTAGTTTCCCTCTGTAGGGAAATTAGGAGAATTTAAAAAAAAATTGGGAGGGAGAAAAACAACAACCCTTGCTAGAAAGCACTAAAAATAACTCCTTAATTCCGCATTAATTCATTTGAATGTGCAGCAAACAATGAAGTGGCTTTCATTTTTTTAATTAAATATGTAACATAAACCTGACCTAATGGAATCCGATGTATACATTATGCACACGTGCGTGCACACATACACAGATGAGACAAAACAGGCAAGTCTTAATAGAACATAAACATTTTTTCCTCTACTGCTGCTGGGACAAATCACTGGGACAAAAAAAATCTATGTAACCAAATATAAGGCTGTGCTGCCATCAAGTGGCAATTATACATATTGCAGTCATTTTTAGCTGGCTTTTTAAAAGAGTTCACAAAAAGGCAAGTGGGGTAAGTAAAACAGCCTTAATTGTGCATTGTGTGCAATGTTTCATTCTCTACAATGTCCTGGTTAATCATATATCTCAACTATAATCATATGCAATGGCAAATAAAGGCCCAATTAGTTTTACAAGGGATTTTCAAATGCTCATCAAAAGATTTCTTGTGTGCATTTCAGTCGAGTGAATAAGGTTTCCTTCCCAGGGTAAGAAAATTATTTAATCATTTCACTCTAAAACATGAATAAAAAGATACATTAGTATGAAATGTCTCCCCAGTTATCAGTTTCATTTTCTGTACACTATAGCTATAGCACTGGGCAAAAAAGTGCCTATTTTCCCAAACTATTTGGGCAAACCTACATAGACACAACTTTGTAGACCTCCAGAATCAGAGCTTCTGCCTTAATGCAGTTGAATTCTTTGTAAAAATAGCTAGTTCCAAACTTTAGGCCAGGCAATGCTCCCCTCTAGGGGGCAGAAAGGAGAATACTAATCATCATTTTTACTCTGCTTAAATACCAGATCATTGT
Source organism: Anolis carolinensis (assembly GCF_035594765.1). Classification (NCBI taxonomy): domain Eukaryota; kingdom Metazoa; phylum Chordata; class Lepidosauria; order Squamata; family Anolidae; genus Anolis; species Anolis carolinensis. The sequence continues at coordinate 111,022,842 of NC_085843.1, forward strand.
TCTCTTGAGCCAAACTTAAAGACCAGCTTGAAACATATTCAGTCCTTTCTCAGTAAGAAAAATAATACTTTGTGAAGAGCTTGCCTTGATCATACTTTAAAGAGTAAATGAAACCATGAATTGATATGTAAACATTGCAGTAATCAGAAATTGAATCTATATCAAGTAAGTGGCTTCCATATATGAATCTGGAGCCCCTGGTGGCACAGTGAATTAAACTCTTGTGCTGGCAGGACTGCTGATTTGAAGGTTGGGTTGCTGACCTGAAGGTTGCTGGTTCGAATCTAACACAGAGTGAACGCGGATGAGCTCCCTCTCTCAGCTCCAGCTCTTCATGTGGGGACATGAGAGAAGCCTCCCACAAGGATGATAAAAACATCAAATCTGGGCATCTCCTGGACAATGTCCTTGCAGACGGCCAATTCTCTCACACCAGAAGCGACTTGCAGTTTCTCAAGTCACTCCTGACAGGAAAAAAAAAAACATGACTCTGTCATTTGGAATCAAACCCACAGACCAAACTATACTTTGCCCCCGATTTGGTTCCTGTGTGTCTTTTAAAGGAAGTGCAATTCCATTCGATACTGAGCACAGGAAGAAAAAGAAAATAGTGGTTACTATTGATTCAGAGTTCATATATATTTTTAAAGCCTGTTTTTCTGTATTGAAAAGAAAACGGGACACTCTTGAAGGAATTACACAAGGCCAGATGGAATTATTCACCCATTTTACTCTTATGCATTTTTAACTGTAGTTGTTGTAGTATTTATATCTGCCTCTTACATATTCACCTTCCCCTAGCCTTTCCCCTATACACACTTTTAAAACAGACACTTGCAGATTAAAATATGTTAGATATATGCTCCTTCTTTATTATAAAAAAGAAGAGCTGTAAAAGTGCCTTTATAAGAAAAATTGGTCTAATTTTTCTGGATAACAATTGATGGAGATATATGTTGCAGTCCTGTTTTTTTGGCGGATTTGAAATTTGTTTTTACTGTAGGCCCCTTCCACACAGCTGTATAAATCCATATTAAACTGGATTATATTGCAGTGTGGACTCAGATATTGTGGATTATCTACCTTGATACTCTGGTTTATATGGCTGTGTGGAAGGGCCCATATTGGGAAAAAAATAGATGCAATAGAATTTACAGCTGAGCATACCCTTCCCATGCCACTCTGCAGTTCCTGAAAATGGACTTCAGAGGGGTTTCATTCTTCCAGAATCAGTTTAGGAATCACTCAGGGAATAGACAGTAGAAGGGAGGATCACCCCTGAAATCTTTGATTCCATTATTCTACAAGAAGAGAACTAATTTGTGATTCTGCTCAATGTGATTCAATTCTAGATTTTGATATGCTTAGTAATTATTATCAGACATTACCAGGCATTATCTGGGAGTCTATCTATGTTTGATACTTTATTTTCCCTCATATACTTATATGTCGGAGCCCCGGTGGCGAAGTGTGTTAAAGCACTGAACCGCTGAACTTGCAGACCGAAAGGTCCCAGGTTCAAACCCGCGGAGCGGCGGGAGCGGCCGCTATTAGCTCCAGCTCCTGACAACCTAGCAGTTCGAAAACATGCCAATGTGAGTAGATCAATAGGTACCGCTCCGGCCGGAAGGTAACAGCGCTCCATGCAGTCATGCCGGCCACATGACCTTGGAGGTGTCTACGGACAATGCCGGCTCTTCGGCTTAGAAATGGAGATGAGCACCAACCCCCAGAGTCAGACATGACTGGACTTAACATCAGGGGAAACCTTTACCTTTACCTTAATGTGCTCCACAGATATGAAAAAAGTCAATTCTGAGTTGTATCAGTATAATAGGAATCATTGTATGAGCTACACAATGATCAATGAGTGAAATCATAAGGCTACAAAAATATATTTTGGGGAGTGGGGACAAGGAAGTTGTGCTGAGCTCCATCTTTGAACAAACTTAGTCTGAGCTTTATCACAACAGAGCAGTTCAGTCACCGGACTTGTGCCTGTTGGTTTTAGCAGATTTTTTAATCAGGGAGAGTTTCCTCTTGCCCTTTGATGTGAGAGGTTTCTTATACTAAAGCATTACAAGGTCTTTGTCAGTTTGCACAATGATTTATGCATGTGAAGATAAGTTACTTACGGATCTTCATTCTCCTTATTATACTTTTCATCTTGACACTTTACAACTATCAGCTATTTCCCCATGGATAACTCAGCACCGAGTGCATATATTTATTTTGCCAGGGAAAATATCACAGGAGCACCCCTGATGAGAGAAATGTCATTCTTGGTGTGGCACAGTTCTGCTGAGGTATTTTGATATGCTTTTGTATTACTAAGGGATTTCACAATCTAAACTTGAGGCTGCAACAAACACAACAGCCTGACAGAAATTCATCAAGAACAATGTGTTTATGCACACCTTCTTTGCACAGGGAGCTACTGAAAGGCAAATACTGTCCTGTTCATTTTGCAATGCCTAACATACCTATTCTTAACTGCCAATGTGGTAGCAATAACAGAGGGTGATAATTTCAGATGAAAAGATGTGACACACGTTATTTTTGATTTTATGTCAAAATATTCCTATTTAAACAATGCTATTCCTTGTCTACAAGAGAAAACCATTCTTCTATAGCTAGATCTACACTGCCATATAATCCAGTTTCAGAATGCAGATATTTTTTATTTATTAATTATGTCAGAAGTGAATTGAGAAAACAGTTATAATATATAAGAAAACACTACATACTAAATTTAGTGGGGTTTTTTATATATTGAAAAAAACACTAAATTTCCTTTCACTAGAAGCTGGCCATTTCTAGTGCCTCTGGTTTCGCTGTGAGAAGGTCCTCCATGGTGCATGTGGCAGGGCTCAGGCTGCATTGTAGAAAGTGATTTGTGGTCTGCTCTTCTCCACACTTGCATGTCACGGACTCTACTTTAAAGCTCAATTTCTTAAGATTCGCTCTGCATCTCATAGTGCCAGAGCGCAGTCTGTTCAGCGCCTTCCAAGTCACCTAGTCTTTTGTGTGACAAGGAGGGAGTATCTCACCCAGTATAAGCCACTGATCGAGGTTCCAGGTTTTAGCATGCCACTTTTGGACTATCACTTGTTGAGGTGTTCCTGTGATTATATCTGTAGATCTTAGGAAGCTTTTTCTTGATTTAAGATGTTTGCATACTGGCTGATATCAGAACAGAGGATGAGCCAGAGATGTCACTGCCTTGGTCCTTTCATTACTGGCTGCTACTTCCCAACGGATAGCAGGTGGTGCAATACTAGCTAAACAGTTTACTTTCTCCAGTGGTGTGAGGTGTAGACATCCTATGATAGCCGCAGAATGCAGATTAACTGCATTGAACTGGATTATATGACTTTACACTGCCATATAATCTAGTCCAGTGCAGGTAATCTACATTCTGAAACTGAATTATGTAGCAAAGTGGGTCCAGTCTGAGACTCTAATTGGCCTTGTAAAAAAAGTGACCTATTTTAAAAAGGGAAAACAGCAATTTAAAGAAGAAACACAAACCTGGGGAGTACACGCCTTGATTTAATGATTAAAACCTGCTGGAAGTGCCTCCATTGTCAAGACCAGTGCTATGACAACTTCATTGGCCATGGGGTGCTAAAGAGATGGGGGCCCAAAGCAGTGTAAGGGTCTGTACACACAGCCGAGAGATAAAAGTTCCCTACCCCTACTCCTAGATGTTCACAACCTAGACAGTTAGGACATCATGCTCTTTGCACTTCATAGGTTAACTCAACTAAAGGGTTGAGCATAAGACAGTGAACTAGAATGAAAACAGCCTCATTCTCTCTTGCGTGTAGGGTTTGGAAGAGGCCATGGGCCTTGTTTCAGAGAGAATGCTTTCTATAGTAGATTCTTGAAATCATGTGGAACAAGTTGTCTGATAGTGCATCAAAGTTGGATGGGGCCTGACCGATCCCTGAATCTCGATAAAAGGTCTCGCTCTCAGGACTTTATCCCACTGCATTAGGGCATCACATGACATAGGGGCACTTCCAGTGGGATTCTGTGGGGCCCTATTTCCACAGTGCATAGAAACAAAGCCCTAAATTTTTCTTCAGGAGTCAGGTATTACCTGACTCCAAATGGCAGAAAGTTAGGAAAAGACAAGCATTGGCGAGGGAAGGATGTGGGATGGCTGGCCATCCCAGAAGACAAGGAAAGTTGGGAGGGAACCAGATAAGATAGTTCCCTCCACTTTACCCTGCTTTCCTGCTGCTTATTGGATGAGGTTCCTACTAGATCTGCAGATTTTGGTTTCTTGTGGCCCAAGTCTAACTGCTAGTCACAAGTAACTATTGAATTAGCAGATAGAAAGTTAAGAGAAATATAAATTGATTATATTGTCTTAGTCCAGTTGGATTAGTCCTATCCCTCTTAGGGATGTTCCAGACAGCTGAGAAATGAGCGCCAAAGCAGCTTCTTAAAACCTGCTTTAGCACCCATTTCTGTTTTCACTCCCACCCAAAAAACCTGGGCTTTCCCAGTGAGGTGGCTATATGCCATCTCGATACCCATCAGGATGGCATGCAGCCACCCCAAAGCCCCCCCAAAAAACCCTTAAAATGTAAATAAAACTTACCTGGCCACCATTATGGTCCTCCTTGGACTCTTCTGGTGTGAGGAAATGATATGACAGGAGATGGGGGAGCGGCAGGCTCCTCGCCCCCCCTCCATGTCCTAGAGATACATTTTCCCATGAAAGGGAAAGGAGGACCATAATGGCAGTTTTTTTTAAGCTTTAAGGGTTGTTTTGGGGTTTGGGGAAAAGGGGTGGGTGCCCTCTCAGTTTTTCAGGCTCATAGAGTACAAAAAACTGAGATGGCAGTGTGGATTGAGTGTGTTGTGGTCCTTGGGCCCAATCCACACAGGGCCCACACCTGGTTAAACCCAAGGTATGAGTCTTACCAGATGTTTAATTCAGTTTCCCTGTTTAGTTCTGAATTAGTTTGGTTTTACCGGATACTTCATTTGGATGCCTCTGGTAAAGCCAAGATATGAGCCTGTCTGGATGGGTCCTTACTGACCACCAGGAATGTAGCTAAATTTGTGAGAATGCCTACCATCGCCAGTGTCCAGCTGGCCTCAACACAGCAATCCTTTTTCTATCTTAAAATAGATTTTCTTTTAAAAATGTGAGTAGCACTAACAAATTCCAACTCAATTTTCTTTCTTTTTTAAAGTCTAAATATATCAGTTCATTAAGCCCTCCCTCATAGGACACATAAAAATGAGATATATCTTCTTTCATCCAGCAGAGCTGGCAAACATAATATTCCCTACTCAGTGGTTGGATGCTACCCAACAATGGGATGCTTCAGAAATCCTTCTTAAGCAAACTTTTCCCCCACTCATTCATTCCTATTTGTTCATTAATTCTGCTTCACAACCCCCACCAATAAGGTTGCAACTTTGACTTAAGTGGTCTTATTCCCAAAAAGGAACTCACACAGTAAAAATACATCAATACTTCATTTTTCATTTCCAGATTTTATACTGGGTATGCATCATTTATCACAGCATTCAGTTGATTTCTGTCTTTCCTTCCTCTACAATACCACTGCATGTGCATGCATTCATAAAATAGTGCAAGAAAGCATTTTTTGGTTTCAGCATATAAATGATTGCAGTAGCATAGTGTATGTTGCACAGGATATGCATAGAGTTTTGAATGCATTCTTTTTTGAAAAAAAAGCTTATCTTGAAATTATTGTATATGTTTATGGGTGTTTTGTTGAGACGCATGTGCCCATTGATACAGGGGTTTGTGAATACAGGATCCCATTGTAAGTAGAAAAATACAAATAACTAATGTTTTGTTTTGTTTTACAGAGGGAACACCCCTCTATGACTCTCTAGATCCAGCAGAAGTTGATCATGAAGTCTCACTGGAGGACCTAGAGATTCCTAGAGAGAACATATTTATTGAATCTATGAATAATCAAATCCATAAATGTTAAACCTCAGTTGTAATTCCAATTAACCTGAAATCAGGAATGTAGCCGGAGATTACCCAAACAATAAAGAAATAGGATACAGGAAATTTTCTCTTCCCTAGTGGTAAAAACTGTCAAGGATAATCTTCAAGGAAAATGTGAGATTTTAATATGATTTGCTTCCAATAAGATTTTTCCAAAATTTTGAATTTTTTAATAAATAGGGAGGAAAGAACTGAATATATATATTTTTAGAAACAGGACAAAGCAAAATTATCTGCTAATATGATCCTTCTTGTGACATAGTAGGTAGATGCAAGACAGCCTTGTCTGTGCTGTACCTATAAATTTGACTGTCAGAGACTGACAAGATTTTTGATCTGGTTGGTTCTTTGTTAGAATTTAACATGATTATCAAAACAACTAACAAAATGAATAAGAAGTATTTGAGTTTTTTAAAAAATTAAATACAGGAACAAGTTGAACTGATAGGTTTGTCCATCCTTGTACCCAAGAAAGATCTGATCAAACATTTTGACCTTAATCTCTTTAGATAGTCCTAACTAAAGTAAATTGACTGAATTACTCATTGAGAATGGTGATTTGAAACCTAAGTAAATTCTATTGATTTAATGTGTCTAATGCAGTTTAGACTAACAAGATTCATGTTTTTGTTTTCTTTTTGTTCCATTCTATGTTAACGATACATTTCCTTTTCATATAGTACAAACATGGGAATCATGCATTTTATGTATGTGAATCAACTCTGGTTAGCCCAATCAATGTAGACAATGGCGGGACATGTAGGGAATTTCACTTCAATAATGTCTGCACAGCCATATCGTTCCCATCCCAATACATAATTTCCACAAGACTTCACATCACAGGCTTTTCCTTAATGTGACACAACTGCAAATTCTGTTGATATCTCACCAGCCTGCTTCTTGCATCTCACAACGGGGTTCTGGGTCTCACTTTAGGAAACAGTTAACACTTCAGATTATACTAAAAAGCAACAGTCACCATCAGCAGGCATACTTTGAGTCTCTGTTATGTATAGTACCACTTCACACTTCCAGTTGGGAGCCCACCATTTTAAATTCCCTCCTTCCAAAACAGCAAAAATGTCTGTTTTCCTAGACACACTCAGTATGAATAGGTTGCAGGATTATTTTATATTCTGGCCTCCTCAACACTACCACCATCCCATGCTTTATGAAGATGTACAGTTCTCCTACAGCTGTAATATACAGAGCATCTAATGTCATAACCTGGCAAAACAGAACAAGACCTGTTTCACAGACAGCAAAGTGACAGAGCTTGGCTAATGGTGTTAGCTAACAATATGCTAGCTGACAATATGTTAGCTAATAGCATGTTTTATATAATGGTGTATTGTGAACTCAGAGTATCATGATTTCCTCTTAGCATACTTTCATGGAGAACCCATAGTCACATATCAATTGAGAGAGAAATGGGAGGGGGAGAGATCCTGCTTGTCTTATTCTGAAAGAGGTGAACCCTCTGGTCCAAAGCTCCTTACTTGATGTAAAAAGAAACCTAACTAAAAATCTCACAATTAAATGTTTGGAGCATAACTGCAATCCTATGGCAGTAAGCCCCATTGAACTTTATGGCACTTACTTCTGACTTAATAAACCCAAGGTATAAAACACACAAACTTTAACAAAAGATCGTAACCCTCCACATTTAACTTCTAATTAGAAATGCAAACAGTTTTGCTTAGCTTAATAACAATGTTATACAACGGGGTAAAATGAGAAAACAAACTTTCCCATTTCTTCCCACTGAAATATGAAAAGTCTCCCTGTTTCAAGTTCCCATCCTGCATGCAGGAACACTGAACAAATAAAAGGAATCCAGCCTTAAGCACCCAGCCTTCCGTAATCTCTGACTACCTGTTTCTAATCTGGTCACAAACAATGGTCACAAATTTTGTTATCACTCCATTCCTTTCTCAAAACAGGATTGATTTCTTCCACACTCTCCTCCTCTGAAAAAAGAAGCAGATCTTTCCAAAAATAGACAAGTGACAAATTTCCAAATTAAATTACTTAAATGTATTTATTTAAGTCAGATCAGAATAATCAGCAAACACTCCACACTATAAGATCTTGTTGTAGAACTGTTTATACTTAATAATACTTAATATCCTTATAGTATTTGCAGGTGTTCAAAGCACTTTATATGTATTACCTAATTATAATCCTGATAATACTCTTACAGATGACAAGGGAGGTGAAATAGATACAATGTAAGTACTGGGAGATTGCTAATGAACCCCAGGAGCTGTAGACTGTAACTAATAAATAATAATAATAATAATAATAATAATAATAATAACAACAATAATAATTTATTTATTTTGTGTCAAAAGCATTTCACGACAAATACATTTCAAAATGATGGGGGGGGGGGGGAAAGAAAATCACAAGCAACTAAATAGTTTTGGACCAAAAGCGGGCAACAGCAACTGCATTGCCCGTAGCTTTAAACAACTCCTCCTCCGTACATGAGGCAGGGCATTGTGGGCAAGCATACATATGTGGAGTTGTTTGTTCTGCTCCACAGTCACACAAGGTGGAGGATTCCTCCAGGTAGTGCCATCTTGCCAGATTGTCTTTTGATCTGTCCACTCCGCTTCTCAGTCTGTTTAGGGACTTCCAAGTTGCCCATTCTTGGTTTGCCCCTGGAGGAAGACCCTCATGGGGGGTCATCCAGTTAGAATTGCCAGGTTTAGCTGCCCAGAGGGACACCCTTGCTGCTGCTGGAGGAACATCAAGAGGAGTGGTGGTTCTAATGAAGCCCTTCCTTGATTTGAGTCTAGTGGGAGGAGCCTGATAGTCATGCAGTGGGTGGCTTTCACAATGTTCGACCTTTTTTCTCTCGCAGTTAGCAGCAACTTCCCGTCGCATGTCAGGAGGGGCAATGCCAGCTAACTTGTAGAGTTTATCAACAGGTGTAGGTTTAAGGCATCCTTTGATAATTCTGCATGTTTCATTCAGTGCTATGTCCACCTGCTTTGCATGGGCAGACTTGTGCCAAACAGGACAGGCGTATTCTGCAGTTGAGAAAGACAAGGCCAAGGCTGATGTTCTTATTACTTGTGGGTCTGCACCCCATGCACTGCCAGTCAGTTTCCGCAGGATGTTATTGCGTGCAGCTACTTTGTGCTTGGTGTTCATGCAGTGTTTCCTATATGTTAGTGTTCGATCTAAGGTGACACCAAGGTATTTAGGATAGAAACAGTGTTCGAGCTCTTGGCCTTCCCAAGTAACTTTCAGTTTCCTGTTGGTTACGTGAATATTTATTTCTTGCCCACCTCTCCTCATGGCAGGTTACGACATTGCTAAAACACACATTCATCTAAAAACAGTCTTTAAAATACAAATATTAAAACAAAATGCATATTAAAATACACAAAATACATATTAAAATACACAAAACAGAGATTAAACATAAGATGCATGTTGTGATGGAGTCTTCAAGTAGAGATCCTACTAGTTGTATTAGAAGAGGCAGGAAAACTGCTCGTGAGCAAGACTCTGATGAGAACCAACAAAGGAAGAGAATCTGGGAAATACTTATGGAGCCCTCTGATGATGATACCTTTGAGGGTTTTGAAGGGGATTGTGGGACTGGGAGTCAGGAGGATGGGATGTCAGACTCTGGGAGTGAGGTGATGGATTAGACTAAGGTTCAGGAGATCTGGGAGATTCTTGAGGAGCCCACAAGCAGTGGCACATTTGAGGGATGGCACGGAGAAGATACAGATGGATCCTGGGGAGTTATGGGTTTGGATAGAAGGTGGACTGGCTGGAGAGATCGTAGAAGGGCTGCAGCTGGAGGTGGGGCGTTGGGTGACTCCAGCTCTGATGGGGATTTGCAGCAACCAGCTGTGGATGGGGCGTTGGCTGGCTCAAGTTCAGAGGAGGACTTGTAGATAAAAGTAGGTTTGTTGCTAATGTAACTTTGCAATCGGCAAGGTGTTTTGTTGAGTGCTTTTCGGGATCTCTGTTTCAGATGACGTGTTTGGAAGACTGCTTTGAGATGTAAGTGTTAACCCGGGTTTTTAGTGGCAACGGGGGCTGGCATTGTGTGGGTTTGCGCTGGATTGTCTTGTGTTGGTTTTATGCATTAGCTGCTGGCTTGCCTCCGTCGCTTTGGCTCTTTGTGTTTACCTTGGACTGGAATTCGGTGACTGTGACTTCTCCCTGACAACTTGGACTGGAACTCGATGCCTGTGACTTCTCCCTAACGATGCGGACCAGACGTGGCAGCTGTGCCTTCTCCTTTACAATGTGGTTTTGATTTAGCAATGTTTTGGAGACATTGTGTGGCCGTTGGTCACTGTGGGTTACTGCTGGTAGCTTTCATGTGTTTGTTTAGCTCCAACCAGCAGGTGGAGCGAATTTCCAGCCTTTTCAACTAAGTTTGTTTTAATCTGGATTATTTCCCAGGATAATCGAGATTATATCCCAAGTTTGGGTCTTTTGAGTTCTTTTTGGACATTGTTACCTTACACTGAAGAGAAAGTGTTTTGAGCCTCCTTTTGGTTGTTTCTTAGGCTCTTTTGTGTTGTTTTTGCAATAAACTGAGTTGTTTATATTGGCTGGCATCTGACTCATAACAATGCAAGTTTTACATTCAGAGAAAGGAACTGGCAAAACTACCTCTGAGTATCTCTTGCCTAAGAACACCAAGGAAATTCATGAGGTTGCCCTAAACTGACAGACAACTTGAAGGTACTAGTACTTGTATAGTAATGATAATTACGATTTCTGACTCAGGCCCCTTCCACACAATGTATATAAAATCCACATTGCACTGGATTATATGGCAGTGTGGACTCAGATAATCTAGTTCAAAGCAGATATTGTGGATTATCTGCCTTGGTATTCTGGATAATATGGCTGTGTGGAAGTGCCCTTAGTACTTTACAGAATTCTATTGCTAAGATTCCAGTTCAATTGCCATGACAACATCCCATGGACTATGCAGTTTGTAGTCTGGTGAGCCAGTAGACCTTTCTGGCTGAGAGTCCTAACTATTCTTCCCTAAATGATAGATCCCAGGATTCCATAAGATGTTGCAATGGAAGTTAAAACGGAATCATAGTGCTGTAATGTGAAAGGTTTCTTAGTCATTGTGCTATCTATACCAGCTTTTACTGAATCATTGTCAGATCTTGGAAAAGTTACCCTTGGCCTAATACTGTTAGCAACTGTCACTCAACTTTTGTGAATGTTTGTACACAATATGCACATTTGTAGCTGCACTTTCTGATCTTTTCAGTTATCCTTTGAATTTCTGCCTACCTGATCAGATTCTCTATGAATGTAATACTCCATCTTAAATATTACAAAACATGTAGTTGCAGTGAGAGATAATGTGACCAAGCCACAAAGGAACTCATGTGCCACCATCAGCATCAGCAAAACCTTGAAAGGTTCCAATCTCAATCTAATTCACAGTGCTTGTCTGATTGGAAGGGTATCTGCTAAAATAATGCCTCCCTTATATTCCACCTACATTACCGCTTTCATTAGGTTAGAACTGACAAAGAATTTTTTTAAAACCCACAAGCAAACCCTACGCTTTGATTGTTCGTGATGTATTAAACAAATGATAGATTCAGCTTTCTGACTTAGATCAAAATCAGCCGATCAACTACAAATACTTAAAATGGCAATCCACTGGGTGTTTTTTTCTGGAGGGAAGCTACTCTGAATCATTTGCTCTTCAGAAAATATCTTTTTTCTAAAAAAAAAAAAACAGTATTGTTCAGAAGCTGTACTTTAATTGCTAGTTGTAAAGGGTGATTATGCTTCCCACTTTCTTTTGATATTCTCATAAATATATGTAAAAGACTTTTCCCTCTGACTCCCTTGTGAAGAACACTGGGCACCACAAGCTGAAGTTTAACACAGAAAGATAATTAAGAGAAGTGTCCTCACCTCATCGTATACAGGAGGGTCCCATCATCCTTAAGGCGCAGAAGCTTGTTGGGAGTGGTCATGTTGTGAGCAATTGACTTTTTACCATTATGGAAGAAAGTATCTGGAGTCCAGATCTTGCTGGCAAGGAGATTGTTAAGAGGGAGACGTTCCATTGGGCCTTTAAATCGAAGCCTTTCATCTTTCCAGCTTTGTCGGAAAAAAACATCAATGGTATATTCCTGGTATAAAACAAAGACAAAATGTGTTAGCTCCACTAGTCCCATGAGTCTTCCAAAGAGTATGGAAAAGCTGTTCATTACAACTACAACTTTCCAGCCATCATTGCCATAGAGTCTGAGGATGCCTCTACACTGTAAAATTAATGCAGTTTGACACCATCTCAACTGCCATGACTCAATGCTGTGAAATCATGGCAGTGTTAAACAAGGTCTTTGGCCGTTTTGCCAAAGTGTGAAGGTGCCTCACCAAGCTACAACTTCTATGATTCCATGGCTTTGAGCCATTGCAGTTAAAGTGGTGTCAAACTGAATTTATTCTACAGTGTAGATGCATCTTGGAAGATGTTCTAAAGGTAACTTTTCCAAGCTCTGGACTTCTAGTAGGGACAATAAACACTATTGAGAATCTTTCTAAGCCAACTCACCATTTCGGTGTCTGACACAGGACCAAAACTTGTAACATAAATGTCTGTTTTCACCTCAGTTATTCTCTCTGCAGCAAAAAAATACAAATAGCAAATCAGTAGATGTTATATCAGGAGGCAATTTTCATAACTTTACATGGCAGCAACTAATCTTATTGCAACAGTGAAGCTAAAGAGCTCTGAAGTAGGGTAGAGGATGTACTAGGCTTTGGCATAATTTCAAAAGCCTTCCACAAATGTAAAAGACATATCACATTGCATTGTTATAGAACTATTGTCCCACTTTAACTGCTATGCCACATCCTGTAGAATTCTGGGGTTTTTAGTTTAGTGAGGGCCAAGAGCTCTCTGTCCGGCTCCATATAATCAAGTTTCTAAATGCAGATTATCTGCTTTAAACTGGATTATATGGCAGTGTTGACTCATATAATCAATTTTGAAACAGATAACACTATATAAAAATTGGGGGGAAATCTGTTCCTGGTTTGAAAGTGTTATTTTCTGTTTAATTGTGAGGTACTTACTTTGAAAATAGTTGTTATACTCCAGAAACTTCATTTTTGTGGCTGCCACAAACTATGTTGAATTAATTGAGACTCTATGAGATAGTCATTGAAAAACTAGAGCAAAATGTACTGCACGTTTTTACAGTTTATTTTTCCATGTTTTATGATAGAACCAATTAGGAAATGACTTTTATAACGCAGGAACAAAAATCATGTTACATAGTGTAATCTGCATTCCAAATGGAATTTTGTGGTCAGTGTACATGGTACCTGATAATTCTAAATGCCCACCTCAAACTGCAAATTCCAGCATTCCATGGGATGTTGTCATGGCAATTAATGTGAAATAATAGTGCTATAAATCTATAAAGTGTAGTGTGATCTGGCGAGTCACTTTGCTTTTGGTCACTTCTAATCCCACTATCATTACCATGTGGTGTTAGATTATGGGCTTCATTACATTTGCTGCTGGAATCGCCGTAGATCGTGATGAACCTGGTGGTGCCTGGCAGGCGACGTGGTGAACCTATCGCCAGTTTCATTTCGGTTTTGCCATGAAGCCCCACCGGAAGTAGATGTCTTGGGATGGGAGCCGGAAGGTACATCATGGTATGGCAAAACTGAAGAGAAACTGATGTATGCAACCAAATTTTAGCCCATCTGATGAGGTCATTTGTTTGAGATAAGGAGGTCTCAACAAGAAAACTGTTTCTCATTCAGTAATTTATTAGTTAGAACCCACTTTTTCTGAAAATCTGGAAGCTTGTTTTTGCTCTTGGATTTGAAGGCAGTGCCACAGATATCACAGCAACTTCACAACATTGTCAGACAACTGTCAAACATTTATTAATATGTAACTCACTAAAAACAGAAGGAACATCCTCTTGTTTCTGTGTAGATGCCAAAAGGTGCAGCCCACTATACAGATAAGTACACAACCTTTAGATTCCAAAATATGCATATCTGTAGGAACATTCAACATACCTCCCAAACCTGGGCGAAGTCTGTTATCATATCCATCCAACAAGCCATCCAGAATCCTGGTGAATATGGTGATATTGTCATTGGTATCATATTTCCCTGAAGATGTTGGCATTTGTGAGAAGCTGTTAAAGAGGAGAGAGGGAGAGGAGGAGACAATATAAGGAAAACACTGAAAAAACTAAACTAATTCCTCTTAAATCTTATTTTAAGTCTTATCGAATCTTTCAGATCTGTAATTATTATCTAATCTTTTAAATTGGTTTAATTCTAAGAATAATCTAATCTTAGTCTCTAATACTCATTAACCTTTATTCAAAGCTGTATTTTTAATCTAATTTTTGGTTGAGATCTGCATTTCCCACAACTTCCTAGATTCTTTGTTGTTCTCTCTTCATTGCCCTCCTCTTCTACTACACTCCTGTCTAATTTCTCACTAGAATTCTAGAATCACCATAATTAATCACATTACAGAATAGTAGCCAATGGATTAAAGATGTTATTTCCCAAGTACCCACCATCAACAGGCCATCTGAATTAAGTTGCTCCCAGAAGAATATGTGCTGCCATCTGCTACACACACTCTTTAATCCTGCAGAAACATTACTACTATAGTAATTACAACAGCTACAGTGTGATAGCTAGAATGACATTTAATGCTGATGCATCATACATTAAATGAAATGATATCATAATGTATGGGGTAAATTCAATTGTTAGTCCCAAATAAAGGAGGTTCACCGAATCAATGGGACTTAACAGTATTGGGAGTTAAGTATTGACTTAACAGGCCCCATTTATTAAATCAATTCAACATTACCTGAAAGTAATGATTGGATATAGTCTTAAGGCTTCCTCATGTTCAAGCATTGCCATTCTTATTTAATAAAGGCAAAAAATGTCCCAAATGTGAAGTTGTTCCAGGCATGTCTTCACCATTTGATTACAATTCTTAATATAAACTTTTCAGACATAGTTTGGTGTTAAAGCAGACACCTTTATGGAAAAGATCTGAGGAGTTAAACCAAGCAGCCTCTAAAATGAACAACTACAAACTAAATATGGAGAAAAAAAGCTAGCCATGTGCAAATGCAAGTTTTTTGTTCTATTGCATCGAGTAACTACCCAGATTTTGCTGGGTCTGGCGGGAATTGAAGTCCAGTGACATCCAGTGGGACAACACTTTCCTGGCCCTGCTTTAGAAGGTTTATTTATTTACTACGGTATATTTACATACCATTTTCCCATCCCTGGGGGACTCAAGGTGGTTTACAACATATTAATGGCAATAATTCAATGCCAACATATATATAAGAAAATATAATCACAATAACTAAACACTGACATATAACTATAAATTAAAGATACTCAAGAGGCCCGCAAACTGAGACTTGACTGGTCATTTCAGGCTTCACTTTAAGCTCTTGCCATGTGTATTTTTCTCTAGTTTTCCTTCTTTTCTGAGAAACTTCCTACTGTCCTCCTCAGGTTCCAAGTTCCATCTCCTATTTCTTCTACTTCCCCTTTCCTTGGTCTTTCTGTTTCTCTTGCATCTCTTTATGATCTGATCTGGTTCCTAGAGCACTTCAACTAAGGACATGTGGAATTATTCTTTCTCTTTTTGCCCTTCTGCCAACCAATCATTGCCAGAGTTTCAATCACTGTCACAACACTTCTTACATCACTACAAAAGTAAATTGCCTTTGACACTTCCAGTAGCTGCAGCTTCTGGTGGTGATAAGATGTCAGTTGTCATCAAAAAAGTCTCATATCAGCATTTGGGCTAGGAACCAGAACAAAACGGAGTATACCTAAAAGTGTCTACCGTAACGTCGAATGTTAGAGTTGGAAGAGACCACAAAGGTTTTGTATATTCCTACCCTGCTATGTAGAAATACACAACAAAAACAATCTTGAAATATGCTACTGTTTTGTTTTTTTTGTTTTTTTTGCCTTGCTTTTAAAAACCTTTGCTGGGGTGACTGACTGGGCGTATGTTTTTTTAATTTTCAAATATATTCCTCTTTTTCTAAAGGAAGTTTTGTTTTGCTTTCCACAATTCTTTATAGAAACTATTTTCTATTTTCAACAACTAATATTATTGTATGTTTTTTCCTACAATAAACATGCTATTGAAAATCTTATTCTAACACAGGTTAAGTATTTTTTATCCAGAATTCTGAAATACTCCAAAATCCAAAATTATTCAAATGGCTGACTGAGATAGTGATACCTTTGATTCTTTGGCAATTAAGTATATACAAACCTTTTCATGCACAAAATGTTGAAATGTATTTTGTAAAACTACATTCAGGCTATGTGTATAAGCTATATATGAAACATAAATTAATTTATGTTTAGGCTTAGGTCCCCATCACCAAGATATCTAATTATGTACATGCAAACATGCTAAAATAAAAAATCCAAAATTCAAAACATTTCTCATTCCAAGCACTTCAGATAAGGGATACTCAACTTGTACTAAACAGGTATCGTTCTTTACTATCACACAATGATATATACTCATGGTTGCGCTATTTCACAGCTTTGGAATGTTTTCAGTCTTTCTTTGCTTTTTAAAAATCAGATTTGGTAAAGGGTGCTTGCTGCTTTTTCATTTACATATCCAGTTATGCAGCAATTGTAAGCTGTGGAATAGTAATATGGCAAATGGTAAGGCAGAAAATTGTTAATTGTGAGCTCCACAGCTCGAGTAATACATTTAGTTATCCTCCCGCTCCACCATAAGCCCAATAAGTATAGGATCTAAAATTAGTAAGCTGCATCACTGATTTTTTTTTGAGAACATACTGCAAGTTGCTTCTGGTGTGAGAGAATTGGCTGTCTACAGAGAACGTTGGACAGGGACACCCAGATGTGTTAGCTGGGAGGCTTCTCTCATGTCCCTGCAAGCTAGAGCTGACAGACAGGAGCTCACCTCATCTCGCGGATTCAAACGGACAACCTTCAGGTCAGCAACCCAACCTTCAGGTCAGCGGTTCAGCTGGCACAAGGGTTTACCCCACTGCACCACCGTGGCTCTAGCATTACTATAATAATAATAATAATAATCTTTATTTACACCCCGCCACCATCTCCCCAACGGGGACTCGGGGCGGCTTACATGGGGCCATGCCCAGAGCAATACAATATAACAGAATATAAATAGAACAACAAGTCATAGCACATTGAACAATACAATAAAAGATAATATACACTACATTACGCAAAGACTACCTTTGGAGAAATTGCCTATGATCCGTGGTGGCTGGTAACTCCATTTATCCATTTCATTCCTAAATATCCCCGTTTATGAGCATCGCTTCTTAAACTGTGAGTCCTGACCCCAAATGGATTCCCCTTAGTTCAATGTCAGGGTCATGAAAACTTTGACAACAGTAAAAGGTTTGTGAACGCCATCCATTTACACAAATCTGTTGGCAACAACATCAGTATTTACAGTGGACTCTGCAGAAAATACCTCAGCCTGTTTAGCAAGCCTTGCCAATGCTGGTTTATTATCAGTAATTGTTTAATTTTATACTGTTTTATATGCTTATATACCTGTGGTCATATAAAAAATTCTTGGGCAGAAAGGGGTTATGTGTGGGAAAAGGGGAAATGTCCCTGGGTAAGAGAATCCACTGCAAAATTTGGTTTGAACTTTAAAGGAGCTATTTATGGTGTAAAGTGTATCTCCAAGACAGATCCAGCATGTTGGATAGTTTATTTGAAGTTCAGACTAAACACCACTAAAAATGGATGCCACAGCGTGCCAATTCCAACATCAAAGAAACACATTTCTATTCCTGTGATGGGAATTCCCACTTCCTCTATAAATATCTACTATTGTGCTCCAGAATCCCGCAATGGTCTAAATTAGATTTAGATGATTCACAGTGGCCTTATTTCACAGCAAAAAGAGAAAATCAATACACCAGTGATGTCAATTCTGCAAGTGGATGCCCTTTCCATTGGGTCCAGCTCTGTACGTACAAGCTCACAGATGGGGGAGATACATCAAGCACTGCCTGTAGACAATACAGTTTCTGAAGTGTAAAGCTGGCATAAGATATTTTGTGGTAAGAAGCAGAGTAAAAAATGTGTTTTCTTTCCCACCCTGGCTGCCCTGCCTCAACTTATCCAAGTTAAAGTGCATAGTACCCAAAATCAGCCGTGTTCTTTTGGCACACAAGGCAGAACATCTCACAGATGTTTCTTTCCATTGCCTGAAAATAAAGATAAAACTAAAAATACAGTAACATATTAAATTGCCAGCCATTTAATGTCTATTCTTTCCACTTCAAATTTTATATGGTGAGGGCTCTCTTTCTCTCTCTAATGTTAGAACTAGACTTGCTATACCTCTATTTGGGGGGGGGGGGTGTCTTTAATTTAACTTTTCTCATTTTCTTTATAACTCACTCTGAAAGAAAATTAAAATCTTATTGAGCATTGAGAGATGTGGTTTAATTTTTTTTATTTTATAAAAAAAGGCTTTTCACTATTCTGTGTGGTTAAAATGGTAAAACCTTGACAGATATTTAGAAATTTAAAAGCAGCATACCAGTGAACGCAGAGAGGAAAACAACTAACATACACAACAGTTTCAGCTATTGAGGCTGAAACAGGGAAGGCACTGAAATCTTTGTGCAATTTCTCTTCTCCAAGGACAGTAAGAAGACAATATAAAGTGTATTTTACCCCAGTGAATGGAAAAATGTGTGCTTTTCTTCAAAGAAAACATTGAGAACAGCTTAGAACAACTCATCATTCTTTTCTAACCTGACACTCTTCCACTCCCAATACTGCATCGAGGCAATTACATTATGTAATACAACATAATAACTAAGGCCACTGCATTGGAAAACTACCTAAAAATAAGAAATACAAGGAGTTACTTTGAAAGGAGTCTGCATGTACCAGGACAGTCTGTAAGTCTGCTTATGAATTATCTTTTATTACCCAAATTGGAATTGCTTTGTAGGTCTTTGGCGCAATTTTGATTCTATTTAAAGTTGCCCATAAGGAAACAACGTTGAAGACAAAGCGGGAAAAAAAGGAGGAGACTGCAGAGTCCGAAGTTGTCAAGAATGATTTCCAGCATTCAGTGTAGCTTCATACCGGAATCACTATTCCAGAATGTTGTTCTTTCCCCCATATGCATACCTAGAAACCCACCCATGTTATCTCAAAAGCTCTGAACCAAATAGTAAGAAGACAGTGATGCTGAATGTGGAGATGAATTTAGCCCTCCCTGTGATGTCAGCCCACCTCCCCATCTAACAGTAGATTTTGTTTTCTCAGTGAAGCTGAACTGATTATACTACTCAATCAGTTGAATAATATATATTCAATTGATGCTGAATCAGCACCTGTTTACTTCCATAAAATGTATGCTGTTTGCTTTTATTTTAAAAGTCAAACGTCTTCTTTTTCTGAAAAAGAGGCCAGTTTAAAGCAACAATTTCTATAATCTGGGTCTGACTATCAGCTAACATGACAAGTCAGTAAAAATCTTGGGTAAATCCAACACTGGTCAAACTTGGGGAACAAAGTGATACCTCTGGGCTTCTCTAAATGCACTTCGAATCATAAAGTTGGAAGAGACCACATGGGTTATCTAGTCCAATCCTCTGCCACAGAGGAAAAGCACAAAATACCACTGACAGATTTCCAGGGGTACTTCAGAATGTAATGATTGTGACTCTGAAACCTCTGCTATTAAGAATAAATTTTAGTTGCTAAATTTAGAAAACACATTTGTCTTTCAGACCTCTTTACTCATTACCTAATTCAAACACAAAAAATATGACTGCATAAGACTTCATTCTATTTGTGAGTTCAGTTTAGGGTCAAAATAAAGGTGTACGAAGTAAAGCCCCCGGTGGCACAGTATGTTAAAGCGCTGAGCTGCTGAACTTGCAGACCAAAAGGTCGCAGGTTCGAATCCGGGGAGCGGAGTGAGCGCCCGCTGTTAGCTCCAGCTTCTGCCAACCTAGCAGTTTGAAAACATGCAAATGTGAGTAGATAAATAGGCACCGCTCCGGCAGGAAGGTAACGGTGCTCCATGCAGTCATGCTGGCCACATGACCTTGGAGGTGTCTACAGACAATGCCGGCTCTTCGGCTTGGAAATGGAGATGAGCACCAACCCCCAGAGTTGGACACGACTGGACTTAACGTCAGGGGAAACCTTGACTTTGACCTTAAAGGTGTACTGAGCAAATCCATCTCCCACACAAAACAGTCCTGTTTGTATGTAAAGTCCATAATATGGATCTTGGATGTGGAGGAAAAGCTGGAAGACCTCCTCTTTGCATATGGATCCACTATATTTAGAAGAAGTATCTTCGATGTGTGATGCTGAAGGCAGAGATACTCAGTGTATACCTCTACTCATGATTCACATTTTACTTCAATTCTAAGGACCTCTTCATATGGGGCAAAAATGCCCCGTCTTGCTGCCTTCATGTGTGGCTTTGACAGGGCCTGCCGTGTATCATCACACAATGCACGGCAGACCCTGCCCACTATTCTCCCAGAGTGGACAAATATGGGGAGGAAAGCATCATGCACTTTTTGGCTCCCAAAGCCCATGTGATGATGAGCATTGCCATCCTTTCTGCCATGTGTTGGGGATGGGAAAGGTTGCCAACGCCCTTTCCCGGCCTCCATGTGTGATGAGGGGAGGAGGGAGGGCGCACGGGGTGCCTGGCATGCTTTCCCTTTCACTGATGAAAGCCGGTGAGATGAAACGGCACAGCTGGGCCGTGTGACAAGATCCATAGTCAAATATCTGAAATAAAGTGGCATATAAAACAAAATATGGTGTTTACCCACAGGATGTAACCACTTCAGAAATATAAACATGGTAAGGCTCTTTTTTCACCAAATAAGCCTAGTTTTTTCAGGATACAGAAGTAATACCCATATTTACTTGAGTTCTAATGTACCATTATGAGCTCATTAATGTACCATTAATGAACTACTGAACTTGCGGACCGAAAGGTTGCAGGTTCGAATCCAGGGAGCCGAGTGTGCCCCAGCTTCTGCCAACCTAGCAATTTGAATACATGCAAATGTGAGTAGATCAATAGGTACTGATCCAGCGGGAAGGTAACAGTGTCCATGCAGTCATGCCGGCCACATGACCTTGGAGACCTCTACAGACAACGCCAGGTCTTCAGCTTAGAAATGGAGATGAGCACCAACCCCCAGAGTCAGACACGACTGGACTTAATGTTAGGGGAAACCTTTACCTTTTTTTAATGTACCAGCAAATCTAATGCACACCTCAATTTTTTAAAACCTGAAACCTGGTGAATTTAGTGTGCAGTGGCAAAAAAGAGCACTCTTTGTCATTTGGCCATTACAGTGGCTGCCTGATTTGAATTTCTTCTTTAAAACACAAAAGTGTTAGAGCATCAAAGATTCCAGCAATAGAAAAATAAAACCTTAGGGTGTATCTATGCTGCAGAATGAATCCACTTTGATTGTTTTGGTTCAATGCTATGGAATCATGGGGGCTGTATTTTTGCAAGACCTTGAGCCTTCTCTGTCAAAGAATGCTGATGCCTCATCAAACTACAAATTCTAGTATTGCAAAGAATGAAGCCATGGCCATTAAATTTGAAGTGACACCCCTCAAAGAGGAGCTCTGGATGCAGCTCCTGAAGCAGCTTCTCCTTTTGCTCTGGCTCAGCACTAAGATGATTATATGACACAAATCTAATGCGCACCCTAATTTTGGTAAGGCAATTTAGCCAAAAAAAGTGAGCATTAGATTCAAGTAAATAGGGTAAACGCAACAGTGGGTGAAAGAATTGCCAGATTTATTAGGTAGCAGGCAAGACACCACAGTACTATAGAAGCTCAGAGGAAGGAACTGGTAAGATAACTCTATGAACTGAGGTCACCATCAGTTGACAGGAGACTTGAATTTACATTAAAGTCTTTACCTAATACAAGCACTTCCTTCTATCCCCAAGAAGAATTCGTATCTCTAATCAACTGTTGGAATTTCAGAGAAATCATGGCAACATCCCAGGCAAATGACATGCAGTACCATGTTGGTTCTTCTGCATTTTAACCAAACCAGTCACCTTTGCACATTCTGTCAAAACAAGCTAATTAATAATTATTATTCGATAACTTATTATCTATATATATATCTATATATGTTAGATATATCTATTTATCTAATGTGTTAGAGAGGCCTCTGATCAGCTGGTTGGTCCAAGTTCCTAACTACATCTCAAGCTGTGTGGCCATGAAAAGCATAGTCAGTTACCAAGGTTATAGGTAAAGATTTTCCCCTGATGTTAAGTCCAGTCGTGACTGACTCTGGGGGTTGGTGCTCATTTCCATTTCTAGGCTGAAGAGCTGGCATTGTCCGTAGACACCTCCAAGGTCATGTGGCTGGCATGACTGCATGGAGCGTCATTACCTTCCCACCGGAGCGCTACCTATTGATCTACTCACATTTGCATGTTTTCCAACTGCTAGATTGGCAGGAGTTGGAGTTAACAGCGGGCGCTCATTCCGCTCCCAGGATTTGAACCTGGAACCTTTTGGTCTGCAATTTCAGCAGCTCAGCGCTTTAACACACTGTGCCACCAAGGTTAAAGGTAAAGGTTTCCCCTGACATTAAGTCCAGTCATGTCTGACTCTGGGGGTTGGTGCTCATCTCCATTTCTAAGCCGAAAAGCCGGCATTGTCCTTAGACACGTCCAAGATCATGTGGCCAGCATGACTGCATGGAGTGCCATTACCACCAAGGTTATACAAGCATAATATTTGTGACAGCTCAACTTCTTTTCAGAATCATTGCAAGGCAAAGCAAGAAGTGATGGTTAATGTTCTTGCCATCCATTCCCATCTGTGATTTTGTTAGGTGATCCAGGTAGTTTTGTGGTATATTTCTCCAGGAGACTACCAAAGAGTTGCATTAGAGGACCTAGCCTATTTATAGAGAGGATATCTTTCTAGGAATCTCTGTATCTCTGTCTGGTCTGGCATGTATCCCCCATGAATGTCCCCCATTAAAACTTTTCTGTCATAATTCAGATGGAGGTTTGCAGAATAATGACTTTTTTATTTTAAAAAATCAGAGGGGTGATACTTATTACATTTAAATCTTCAGTAAAGCATTTTAGCTGCACCCCAACCCCATGTGTGCATGTTTTGGTATCTGCTTGTCATGGAGCTGTGAAGGATAAGGAGACTTCTGGGAGAAGAGGAAGGGTGTCAATCCTCATTCGGTACCACAAATGTGGCTGAATGCACATCAGTTAAAAAACTAAATAGCCAAGTATTCAATAGACTTCTGTCTGGAATCTATCAGTTTCCACACACAGTATTTTTAACTCTAAACATTTTGATGTAAGATTTATGGATAATTTTGCAAAGTTCTTTTTGGAAGTTTTCTCAAGAAAAGGAATTAAGTGAAACTCTTTTATTGTTATTAAGGGAGAATTGAATTGTATTTCTGGATGCCACATTTCTGTCATGTCCCTTATCTCCTGATAATATGGAAACAATATAACCCACTTATCCACAGATTCAATAGCCACAACTTCACTTAAACACATTCCAAAAAATTCTCCTTTGGAAGTATTTGTGGGACTTTCTGGGTCCTTTAGTGAAAATATAGCCAAAGTCTAGGGTTTGCTAATATCCATGGTTTCACGTATCTGTCGGAGGGTGTCTTGGAACATATCCCCTGTGGATACGAGGTCATACTGTGGTTCTAGGACTTGGACACATACCATAGAATTACACTAGAAGACAAAGAAAGACCCACAAAGAAGTCAATTTCATCATATTCAAAAGGAACTCTGGGGACTATTAAGAATTATCAGACTATAGAAGGCTATAAAGATTCTCATTTGAAATGTTTAACACATTACTAAATGATCTATAGAGAATTCCACATAAAGCACTGCATCTAATGAACTCTTTCCATTTTTGTGATTAAAACTGATTGATTACTTCTGACATTAAGTTCAACATAGGCCCTGAAATATTTTTATTTCCATAGATATTTATGTGATGCATTATATATGTCACACTGCTGGAAACAGAAATCTCAGACTTTGGAAAGTAGGCATATTTGCAGTACTCTTACGAGTGTCTCCATCCAGCACAGAGATGCTGCCAAAATGCTCTGAAAATTATTACTCTTCTATGATTCGTACACTGCATAAATTTGTTGCCCTGTCTCTGAATCACAGCAAATCTAAAGACTAAGAAGCAGAGGTAATATTTTAAACTATCTTGGTAAATGGGTGTATGGCTTGAGACAGATTACTCCCCTGAAGGAAGAGAAAGGTGGCTTTGGACAAGCTCTGCTTCTCACAGTGTACACAGTGTACTTCTGATCGAACACGTTATGCAGGTTTTTAAACCATTTAAAAACCTGCATTTTTTTCAACACAGAGAGGGCTACTCAAAATGAGATGTGATCCTTCAATAAACCCCTTGAAAAAGCATTGGTAAACAGAGGTGTGTAGCAGTTAAGATGTTGAAGTTAGGTAAGGGAGACCGAGGTTCAAATTCTCACCTGGCCCTGAAGCACATTGGAGTAATCACGATGATCAACCCTCCACATTAGGGATCAGATTTCCCCATGAATGTGGGGAAACTGTGAATAAAAATGCCTTTTTAAACCTAAGAGAACAGCTTTCTGTGGGTCTCTAGGTCCTTCACCGTGACTCTTTGAGCAATTTCCAGCAAAAATCAACAAGAGTTGCACCAGAGTTAGACCTTTAGATAATATTGTAATTCAAATCTATAAAGAACCAAATCTGCAAAAGTCAAACACGCAAATGTTGAACGCTAATAATATATTTCAGCTCAATATGCCTCCTATGATTATTGTGGAAAAAAAATGAAAGGAAGAAATCATGCACACTGCTATCATCCCTTATTATTGGCCATACTACTTGGAGATAATGAAAGTTATGGTCCCAAACATTTGTAGGATACATGGTTGCATACAATTTAAAATGCTTTGAGCACACACACTCTGAGGAAACCAGGTCCCACATGTTACTAGTTCTTTGGAGTCTTTCTCTGAGCTCAGCAATCAAAACCTAAAGCAAACATATACTATAGATGCTGGAATGAGAAACTTACAACAGAATATATTGTTGCAGCAGAACTTATTCTTCCATCCTTGAGTTTTTGTGTAAATTAAAATACAAATTGTAAGACAAGCATACATTCCCAGCAGCCAAGCTTGAGGAAAGCAGCCAAGCTTGAGGAATGCATACTGGCTAGGATACTGGCTAGGATGATTTTAGTCCAAGAAAAGTGGCCTTGCTAGCTTTGTAGCTTAAGATCATAGCAAGAATCCTAAAGAATGGGGTTGCATAAAATGAGGCTCTGGGGCCACACAAAGGCCCGACCCTTGTTGGGGATCTGCAGATTTTCCCCTCAGGCCACCCCTTCTTTTGCTAATGGGACTCCCCCATTTTTAACAACCCGAGCACTCATTCACCCTTTACATAGGTTGCAGTTCTTCTTCCCTCATTGTTTACTTAAAAAGTTGTCTTTTAAAAAAACAGAAGAGATATTTCAGACAGGTTTTGCTAGTTTCATGCTTTAACACTTTTGGCAGTCCATGCAGCTTTCATAGGGGCCTGAGGTTGAACGTTGGCTGAAGACTCACACAGGTTGTCTATCCTTGCTAAAGAGGCATTGTTGTTTTTCTAACAGAACTGGTGGTTCAATATTTCATTTATAAACATGTCTTAATAAAAACCACAATAAAAGATAAAATCCACAATATATTTCCAGATCTGGATAGCTCCGGGCTAGCTGAATTAGGTCTCACTATGACATTATGGTCAATCTTGTCTCTACTATACAGACAGTCCCCAAGTTACGAATAATATAGGTTCTGTAGGTTTGTTCTTAAGTTGAATTTGTATGTAAGTCAGAACAGGTACATTTTAAAGTGTAACTCCAGCTTATATATAAGCTTTGGATAGCATAGATTTTTCGGTGCGCTTTTGAAGACTGAACAATTAATCCCTATGTCAGGTTCTGGTCCAATGTCAAGCTGTTTTCCTGATGCACTTTATCTTATCCCTCATTTGAGAGAAATTTTATTGTCTAGCCCACCCAAGTTTCCTCACTACATGCAGTACTTTATCTACCTCACCCATGGGTTTTACTATTTTTACACCTTACATTTTGGCCCAGTTCTCCTTCATTTTAAACTTTGTACTGTTTTTACACTTTGTTTTATTATGCCATTGTTATTATGTTTTGTTTTACTTTGTTATTGTATAGGCACTTTATTGGATGCTGTTGTGTGCCTTGTTTGTATTTAATGTTGTTTTATTGTACAGTAATTGTTTGGGCTTGGCCCCGTGTTAGCCGTCCCGAGTACCTTCGGAGAGATGGAGGCTGGATACAAAAATAAAGTTGTTGTTGTTGTTGTTGTTGTTGTTGTTATTGGGAAGGGTTAACACCCCTGTGGTGTTTATTTTTCTCTCTGTGCCCCAGTTCAGAAGATTTCACTTCACTTTCTGTTCCTGTGATAATTGGATTTTGAAAAATTTGGCTTGATGTGAAAACAAGGATTGGTGAGAAAGTTTCTGTTGAGACATCTTTTCCCTATAATAACACTTTCAGGAGCTACTCGTAATATGTCTCAGTTTCTCTTTCCCACTTTTCTCCATTGTCTTCTGCTTACAAGAATGGCTGCAAACTGAGCTCAAAGTGCAAAAGTAGTGTGGTTTCAATTAACTCAGCAGGAAGGAGAGGAGAGGAGGGAGTGGAATTCTGCCCTTCTCCCTAGATTCAGGCAAAAGGAAACTGCTACAGTATTTCCTAGCTTGTGTAATTTTCATTCATATTTTTGCCACCATGATTATACATTGATGTTTCCTTGGCTATGTATTTCCCAATGTTTATCTTTGAAATGTTGGAAAGTATGTACATTTCTAACTATAGCCCAGCACTGTTTCCTCCAATCTGGTGTCATGCGATTATGCAAACCAGCGATTATGAAAGTTACTTTTGGGGCGACAGTTCCTAGAATATGCCAGCCAATTTGGACCACATAGGTAGAAGATTCTGGGAGCTGTAGTTTTTAAAAGTAATTGATCTATTCTCTATATTGAACAGTCCTTTATATCTACATATAAGCGGACCAATTCCTCTGAAATGGGATACTCCTTCATCCCATATCTGAAAGTAACTTGATATCAGTGGAAATATCAGTTAAAGGATTGATCCTGCATTTTTGAATTTCAAAATCCATTTTAGGTGAATACCTTTATTAAGCCAAAGGTATGAATGTCTTCATTCCTATGGTCAATGGAGCAGTCAGAGAAGGAAAAAGACTGGCTGATACCTAAGTTGTAAAATCTGACTTTATCCACATTCATATGACGGAAAGTGTGAAAAGACCACAAATATTCAGAGTATGCTCCAGTAGATGTTGTGGTGGCTTCTCATTGGTTTTGAAAGTGTTCTTGGAGTTGCTGGGGTCAGGAAACAATGGCTGGGATCTAATATTTGAAAATATAAAAATCCAGTATTTGTGTTGTGGTGAAATATGCATGCCCTTTCAATATTAATGTTTCATGATGTGGACTATAGCATCTACATATAGCTAGGGATTGCTAGACGCAGAAGGAATAACCCCCCCCCCCTCCTCCCACCTCCAATGATAAATGTAGAAAAGAGTGATAAAAATCATAGGATATATGATTTCTCAGTTTAGCCCAATACTCTTCTGACTGAAATACACTGGGTTAATTTAAAATATCATAGCTTTCTGTATACTGTTGGGCAGTACCTTCCATAATCCTTGATCATTGACCAACTGGCTTTGGATGATGGATCTGTAGCCCAGCAACATTTGGAGAGCCAGCATTTCTCTATCCCTGATTTGGCACATGAAAAAAATGTAATGTATGAATATTTGATTTTACTCTGCATGTTCATTGAGCAATAGGAAGACTGTCAAAGAAGAGAGGCTGCTTTACTCCATCATCACAATGATTTCTCCTCTCGTTCTCCAATACCTTGTGCTTGAAGAAACAGATCTGGTAGCCTGCAGCTTTTCTCTATGATGTATTGACAGATCTATCTCTCATAAATGTGATCATCTGCATAAGTGCATGCAATGTTTTGTCTTTAGGTCCCAGGCTTCCCTGATGAGCAGAGATGGAAAATATTTGTGGAAAGCTCATTTTCCCTCATTCCCTGATCCTCAAACAGTAGAACATATTGCCCCCACTGCATTTGCAAGTGGATATCAATTGCTTAAAAATTTAACTAATACAGATTCTGGGTGATGTTTCATGGATTTGCTGAGAGGTATGGGGGAGGAGAGGAACTCTTAAGATACATGCAAGTGATGAAGGAATCGTAGCTGCTCAAATCTGAGTTAATGGGTGATTGTTTTAGCCATGGCCAGTACATCATACAGCAGTCTTTCTTCAGAGACAACAAATATTTTGTACTACATCACAGATCACTTCAATTGAGAAAGTCAGAAGAAAGTAGTTTTCTCTTTGGTGGGGATGGGCCATGTGGAAGGAAGTATGCCCTGAAAGGACTTGTAGCATTGTGGAAAACTCCATGGGCACAGCTTAGTTGTGGCCTGCAACTGTTAGTCTGCAACTGTCCTGCACAGTTAAGATAGTCTTGATTTTACCAAATTCTATCATCCATTCCACTATAAACTTCAGGATTGGTCTCCTTAACTAGGCCATATATTGTTACTGCATATGTTGCAATTGTTATCGTATATACCTATGTATAAATCTATACATTTAAGCCAATGAACCCACCCTCAAAACCTGGGTCTGCTTATCCATGAGTCAATATAAGTACTGTAAATATTTAACACTTGTGAAAGAAAGAAACCATATCCTTCTCTGAGGAGTGGTGAAATACATGAGCATAGTCTGTCCCAGGATAACCTGAAAAAAGCACTGACCCACTTTACTTTTTCCACCATGCTGCCACTTCTGGCCTTTTTGAATTCCTGGGCAGGAAAATAGCAGTGGTGGTAGCCCCCCTGAGGTAGCACTGCATTTACTCCTCTCTGCAGAGCTGTCTTCAATTTATCCAAGGATCATATAAAGATCTATAATTTTGCTCCCTAAACATGCCCTCGACTTATACTTGAGGTCAACTTATACACAAGTAATTAATCCTCTTTGAAACCAGTGAAATCAATTCCAAAAGCAAAACAGCTAAAGCACTATTCTTGTTTCTCCCCAGGCTTGCGTGACCTGGCAAAGCTTCACAAATGACAGCTTATCTGCTATTTAACTTCCTCTTTTTCATAGCCACACATACAGTTATTGACAACTTTGTATTACACACTATTTTCATATTCTTTTCAGACTTCCTTCATGATGAAAAAACAAGATGCATTAATTTAAACAATGAGTAGAGATATATCAGTGTTCCTGAATGATGAGTGGAAATACCATATACAGATCTGCTGCACTATTAAACTACGATTGGAATTATTCTGGGGGCATTTCTCTATTATTAAAGTTTTAAATAGAAATCAGCATTTAAAAAAATAGTTTTAAAAACACAACCATATTTACAAGATACTATGATAACTCTACTTTCCCAAATATTGATTCATTTCCAATAAAACTATCCTAGTGACCTGCAAATAATTTAGCTGAACAGTGTTTGATGAAATCAAGAGTCCTCTTTAGATTTCACAATGACTAGGAAAAGCATATATTGAAGCGCTTTAGAGTCTATTGGATTTTAGTTTACTACTTTTACAAAATACACCATAAAACAAAAAGTAATTACAGAAGTGCCTGGTTGTGACAAATGGCCACAATAGGTGTCATGCAACTACACAGAAAACAATGCTTAAAATTATTGGACCAAGTCTTATGAGGATCTATATGGCATTCCAGCGGAATCCCCAAACGTTTCACATGCTAGTTACTAACCCGTAGCTAAATGAGCACAGAATTTGTTTGCTACATTATGCACACTTCCACACTCCCCTGCATTGCTGAAGAAGAGGGCTGAGCATCAGAACAGTCTACAGCCAACATTGCAGTGAATTTGGAACCAACCTCTGCAGTTGATTATGGGGATTTGCTTGGCAAATTTTACCTATTTAAAAACTGCTTTCGCTAAAACCTTACAGACAAATGGCATAATGCAGAATGACTGCCACTCTGCTCTTAGCTTGTGTAGTGCTTAAAAGCACCACTTCCTTACAGTTCATTGAGAAAAGCTTTATCTGGAATCATAAACCAGGGATAATTGTCCAAGTTTCATTTTTGTACTCTGTAGAATTAGATCCGATTGCATTCAATCCATTGTTTGCCATATTCACATGTCGTTAATTAACCACATATTTTCATTTCATGTTTACAGTACTGTGTAAAACTCAAAAATATATAAGGCTTAAAATTAAGAACATGTTGACCTGCGCTATGAATCATAATAGCTGAATGGTTTCAGAAGATGAACCGTTAAGTTAAATCTCTTGCTTTACTATAAGATAAGCTGTTAAGTGCTGGAAGATAAAATTCTGAGCCTGGGAACTCAAGCATAGATTCATTCAATTATGCACTTTCCAGCCTACAAGCCAGAGGTAATGATTAGAACTGAACATGACTCCTCCATATCTCAAGTGAACCCAAAGAGCAATCCCATGCCACCTGGAACCTTGTTCTTGTGGATGGAAAAACTTACAACATTTCACAGATAAAAACAAGTGTTTCCACAATGGCAACAGTTATTAAGAGAATGAACTGATCAGATAGCAGAGAGTGCAGCAGTTTGCTTTTTGCCTGAGCTGGGAAGGGCAAAATTATGTTCTCTCCTCCCCAATCCCATTGCTGAATTAAGCGTAAACCGCTTTTGCACTTTGAACTCAGTCTACAGACGTGGTTCTCAACCTGTGGGTCCTCAGGTATTTTAGCCTACAACTGCCAGAAATCTCAGCCAGTTTACCAGCTGTAAGGATTTCTGGGAGTTGAAGGCCAAAACATCTGGGGATCCACAGGTTGAGAACACTGGTCTACAGCAATAGAAGTAACCTGAGGTCAAAGGAAAAAGTGGGATCAAGGAAAAGAAACTGGGGACATTTTGAAAACATGACAAAGTGAGATGCCAGATGATTGATATGAGTTGTTCTTGCCAAACTGGTACAGTTGAAGGATGTGAGAGGGTGCACCATTGCTCTTCATGAACCCAAGTACTTGATAATAATATTTAAAATCTCTTTCTGTCTCACACTTCTTCTCTATCCCTGAAAAGCACAGAAATATGAGGCAAGAGGGCTGATCTAGAATTCATATACAAATAGACAGGTTGGTTTAAGTGTTGTGATGTTCATTAAAAAGCTTAGGAATTCCCGAGTGGTTTTTTTTTTTTTTTTGCTAAAACGATTATGCTAGCAATTCTTAATCTGCTACACAGAACTACACTTCCTTGTACAGACGGAATGTCTCTAAAACCAGTTTGAATCTGAAGTCACAAAATCATATGTGAGACTTGGCCTAAAACTACACTCCTGTATTTAAGCCAAGCTCTTCAGTATCCCAATGACAACAGCCTTGAATAAGTGAAAAGGGGTTGTTCTCACACCATATCCTTTGCTCTGATCCACTATGGTCTTAAGAATCAGGAAGAAGTTAGTCTGTTATTTGTTGTGAACTGCTGTTAAGCCAACTTCAGCATGTTGGCCCCATGAATGAAAGACCTCTAAGTCACCTTATCATCAACAGTCCTGAAAAAGGTCTTGCAATCTCTGGACTTCCTTGATTGAATTGATCCACCCGGAATCCATCTTTTCCTACTACCTAGCATTATTGTCTTTTCTAGGGATTCATGTTGTCTCATGATATGGCCAAAGTACAACAGCTTTGGTTTGGTCACCTTAGCTTCTAGGGAGAGTTCATGCTTGATTTGTTCTAGGATCCATTTACATATATCTCCTTTTAGAAGTCTGCGGTATCTATAGAATTCTTCTTCCCATGGTTAGGTCCCCAACTCTCTGCACTAATTATATATCTGCTTTATCATGGAAAGAACACAGGTAAGTGTCACCTAGGCAACAGGACCTGCATGATACTTTTAAGATGAGATAACCAAGGCTGCCGGCACAAACCACAGTTGCCCCAGCAACCCAACCATGCCAGGGCTACTTCAGCTTTCTTCTTGGTCTTGCTACAGCTCATCTGAGCCACTCCTGGCTTTGATGCTCTTTCCTCACTAAGATCTTTCAAGAGTCTTGACTGAGATTATAATGCCCAGGTTTTTAAGCTGCTTTCAATATCTGTGTGGCTTCATTAGATAAAAATCTGGGGGAAAAATTGGGAGCATTTCACATGCAAGACACCGAGGTCCAAAGAACTGCAACATCTGGCTTCCTTGCCATTTGCATTACTATTATATTGATTTATTTAAAGTAAGACATCTGCTAAGCCCTGGCAAAAATTATGACAAGGTATTTTAAAAACAGAAACATCAAATTACTTGTTATTGTTGAAACTGCGACTTCACCTAAAATCTATCGTTACTGGAAGAGACACACACACTTGGCATTTCCCACCATAATTAAATGAATATGACTTTAGTAACCTTAGGCTTTTCACAATGTTTCTAAATACCTTAATTTTTTCTTACAAAATTGAAGTAGCACCTAATGAACAATATCTCTATTAGAGTATGCATTTTTAGTGAATTCAAATTTGAAGGTGTAGATTAATAATAACAATAACATTGATGATGCTAAGCCTTTAAAAAGCTTCAAAAAATGGAACATTTTCTCACACTATTGAAATTCCAGACATGTCTACATGGAAACTGTATACACTGATATTCACTAATTCCGTAAGGAAAGTTCATTTTAGCCCTGTACTTTACATAGAGGATTGAACCTCTGAGATGGCAGATTGTACAAGTCTGTTAATTATTTCAGAAATATCCAACAAGGAGTTAAACAAAAGGCTGTCTATTTATACTCAATAGAAAAATGCCTGAATTTCCTTAAACATTGCATGAAGGGAAGGGTACTTCAGAAATATCCATATTGATCTTAGTGCCTTTTTTCACAACAGTATTTCTACTACCTTCAGTTCACCTACAGCTTGAAAAGTATGTCAAGCAGTCATCCTTTCAGGTGATTTATACAGTGATGCTGACTTTGTGATGCCTGGAGTACCAGAGCATCAACCTGACTCTGCTTAACTGGGAAAAGGGTGAGCGCTTGCCTGCTCAACCCATCAATCATTTGAACTGCTTGCCAGCTGAAAACAAGAACTCTAGAGGTCTTGTTGGTGGTGGTGTGCGTATGTTTTAAAACAACTCCTCTGAACAAACAGTTAACTTGATGCATTTTTGCATGAGATAGAACATTATGTGGCATTGACACTCACAGTTTGGACAGGTTTTTGGTTGGGAGTCTAGATCTTGCATCTCCAAAAAGCAACATTCCCCAGCAATCCCACTCACCTAAGTCATGTAAACTTTAAAACCTGCAAAGTTATTTTTTGAGAGTTTGAGTGGTATAATGGTCTTAGCATTGGAGTACAAACCCACTGGATAATGTTGGGCAAATAACATTCTCTCATCCTCTGAACAACCCTTCTCTAAACAAATCTTGTTGAAAAAACATTAAGAAAATTATCATCATCATCATCAACAACAACAACAACAGCAAGGCACACAACAACAACAACAACAACAACAACAGCAGCAACAAAGTTGTTTTGGCCCATGGGTCAAACAATTCCACAAATATCTTTACTCCATCATTAACAACAAAATACAATATTGAAAATAAATAAAGTATTACAAGATATTTATAATCTGCGTCCTGAAATGACCACCAAACTTTGCCTAAATGTAAAGCTGACAACATTCACCTCTCTTCACCAAGATGTTTTTTCCTCCACTGTTTTCCCACTCACAGAGCCTGGAAATGTCACTCTGTGGACTTAATTTCCCAAAATCCACAAATCAGTACAGCCACTGGCCATGCTGTCTGAGTGACTTTGGGAGTTGTAATCCAAAAGTGATATTTGCAAGCTCCATCATTTATATTTGGATGGGTATAGTGGCCAGCAGAAACCAGGAGTCTTGAGAATTCATAGAATAATAGAATCATAGAGTTGGAAGAGACCTCATGGGCCATCTAGTCCAACCCCCTGCCATGCAGGGAAAGCACAATTGAAATACCCCTGACAGACGGTCATCCAGCCTCTGTTTAATAACTTCCAAGGAAGGAGCTTCATCAGTGTTGGCTTTTTAAAAAGCTGTCCAAGGTGCTGAATTTATTTTGAGTACCGCATTTCAGTGAGATGCAGCCGTCCTCAATTCCTCTCCCAAATTATTGTCAAAGAAACTCAACTGGGCTGGAAAACCTCATGCGCAACAGGGCTGGCTTTCCACATTTTAAAGGATTGAATTATTATATTACCATTTATAAGGGAGGGTTGTCTTAGGACCATTAAATCCAACAGTCTAAAATTACCTACCCGCATGACTGGGGAGAACAGGGGAATGTAAGGAGAAGGAAAGCAACAGCCATTCTGAGTTTGGTTCAGCATAACAAGGAACCACACTCAAAACAGTGTCATTTATGTGAGAGGGGTAGGGGAGATCACATTCTCCCTACTCTCACTTCACTGAATGCCCTCCTTCTGTGTTCTTAACTGAACCATTGTAATACATGTTTAAGAAGTGAAACATGCTCCAAAAGTTAAGTTATACATGTCAAGACACATAATAATAGCTTTTAAAACATGGGAATTGCTTTGCCCACCAGTGGAAGTGACAGTAAATGGATGTGTGAGGGACATCCACTTCTAGGCATCATATGAAGGAGGAACAAGTGTACCTCTGCTTTGCTGCCTTGGAACATACAGCCTAAACACATGGAATACACTCATCTGGGCAATCCATTTCCCACTCTAGCTAGTTGAACTGTAGCAAGTTACCAGTGTATCTACTTTACTTGCCAGAACCCTACCTTCAGTGGCACAGATTGCCCTGATTAGTTCACTTTTTCCCAATATCTATCATGCAGTAGGATTCACTGAAACAAGAATAACCCTGACAACAATCTTGATAAATTTTTAAAAGGGTTACATAGTTATCATCCATATTGTACTTGATTTCAGAACATTGCCTCATATTAGATTGTATCAGTGAGAAAACTGAGGGCTATAAATCTGCATGGTTCTCCATTCTGATTTGTCCAAATCCAACATACTATATATGAAATCCCACAATGTCCTTAGTAAGTATGGATTAAGATGATTCCTCTTTTTTCCTTTTGGACACAGTACCATTCAAACAATACATTTAGAAACTGTGAAGTAAATATGTACAAGTCTAATAAAAGTAGCTTTAAGGGGAAAAAATTGTGGTAACTTACCCAAAATGACTGACTAAATTCATGGAAAAGCAGAGCAGGAAGCAGTTTTTGATCATGATAAAACCAGAGAGCATCCCATTGTCCATTCCCAGTGAAATTATTAATAGAAGCAGCTGACTTTGCAGGGGTGTACCTCTGCCACCTTTGTTCTGGAGCTGCAGCAGATAAGAGAGGCAGAAACGCACATTAAGTGTTCACCCAAGACATTAAGCCGGTCACCTACCAAGCATTAAGCCATTTGATGAGACAATTGAGGAGTTATGCAAAGCATTCCAACAACGCCAAACCACTGAGAGGTGAAATTTAGGTTGTGCTAGCATCTTTACATAAGGAGGACGCAAAAACAAACTTAGAGCTGAAAGCCAGTGACTATGTAATTGATTTACTTTCCATAGATATGTTAACATAAAAGGTGTGCTTGAGCTATGAATTGCAAACACACCTGGAAGATATAGAAATCTCAAGATTTTATACAACTGAAGTGTGGGAAAACTAAATCTGTAGTGTTTTTTTCTATCAATATCCATTCATTCATGGGATTGTCCTTTCCCAAAAAACATCAGCCACAAATGAAATAACCATACTGAAATCCAGGGTGCAATTAAGTAGAGCAGTCATCCATGAAGCAAAGGCCTTCTTTCCTTTAAAGTGAACCCTATAAAGGCACGCTTGTCCAGATGGGACACATGCTGGCATTGAGGCTACTTGGTGGTGGCACGGCAGGGATACCTGCTTTGCAAGATCGACCGGCATGCCTTGGAAACCTGCCTGCCTGCCTGTGAGATTCAAGAAGCCAAACTGGAGGGCAAGATTTCACTCCTTAATGTGAGACAGATGAAATAGAAGAAAGGCAGTGAACTCTTGCTTTTAAAACTCTCAAAGATAGAACCATAGAATCGTAGAGTTAGAAGAGACCTCATGGGCCATCCAGTCCAACCCCCTGCCAAGAAGCAGGAAATTGCATTCAAAACTTCCATGACAGGTGGCCATGCAGCCTCTGCTTAAAAGCCTCCAAAGAAGGAGCCTTCACCACAGTCTGGGGCAGAGAGTTCCACTGCTGAACAGCTCTCATAGTGAGGAAGTTCTTCCTGATGTTCAGGTGTTTGAAGCATTGTTTCACATCCTAGTCTTCAGGGCAGCAGAAAACAAGCTTTCTCCCTTCTCCCTATGACTTCCCCTCACATATTAATACATGGCTATCATGTCTCCTCTCAGCCTTCTCTTCTGCAGGTTAAACATGCCCAGCTCTTTAAGCCGCTCCTCATAGGAATTGTTCTCCAGACTCTTGATAATTTTAGTCACCGTCCTCTGGACACATTCAAGCTTGTCAACATCTCCCTTCAATTGTGGTGCCCAGAATTGGACACAGTATTCCAGGTGTGATCTGACCAAGGCGGAATAGAGGGGTTGCATGACTTTCCTGGATCTAGACACTATACTCCTATTTATGCAGGCCAAAATCCCATTGGTGTTTTAACCTGCTGCATCACATTGTTGGCTCATGTTTGCCTTCCTGTCCACGAGGACTCCAAGATCTTTTTCACACGTACTGCTGTCGAGCCAGGCGTCCCCCATTCTGTATCTTTGCATTTCATTTTTTCTGCCTAAGTGGAGTATCTTGCATTTGTCCCTGTTGAACTTCATTTTGTTAGTTTCGGCACATCTCTCTAGTCTGTTAAGATCATTTTGAATTCTGCTCCTGTCTTCTGGAGTGTTAACTATCCCTCCCAGTTTGGTGTCATCTGCAAATTTGATGATCGTACCTTGTAAGCCGCCCTGAGTCCCCTCAGGTGAGAAGGGCGAGGTATAAATGATTGAAATAAATAAATTCTAACCCTTCATCTAAGTCATTGATACATATGTTGAACAGAACCGGGCCCAGGACGGAGCCCTGCGACACTCCACTCATGACTTCTTTCCAAGATGAAGAAGATGCATTGGTGAGCACCCTTTGGGTTTGTTTGCTTATCCGATTACAGATCCACCTCACCATAATTTTGCCTAGCCCACATTTGACTAGCCATAAGGTCATGGGGAACCTTTTCAAAGGCCTTACTGAAAACCAGATACGCTACATTCGTAGTGTTCCCTGCATCTACCCAGCATGTAACTCTATCGAAAAAAGAGATCAGACTTGTCTAAATGGGACACATGCTGGCATTGAGGCTTCTTGGCGGTGGCACAGCAGGGATACCTGCTTTGCACGGATCGATCGACCGGCATGCCTTGGAAACCTGCCTGCCTGCCTGTGTGATTCAAGAAGCCAAACTGGAGGGCAAGATTTCACTCCTCGACATGAGACAAATGAGACAGAAGAAAGGCAATGAACTCATGCTTTTAAGACTCTCAAAGATGAGGAATTCCATCCCAGAATGGGAGGAAAATGAGCATAGATCTCTCACCCATGTGCATATTTGTCAGTGGCCTGCCTGTAGAGAACCAGGTGGGTGACAACATGAAGGACCATAAATACGACCCGTAAGAAAATCAATGTAGGTGCAGATGCAATAAAAGTCATCGCAAGATTGTTCGGTCTGGACCATGAATGATGGACTCCAGACTCTTTGGGAAAAAAGAATCAATGTAGGTGAAGATGCAATGAAAGCACAGGTCTGTGTTCTGAAAACATGTTCTGGTGGAATGGGCTGGGAGGAGCCCTGCCACCATGCCAGGCCACTCCAGTGCCCTCTTCCGCCTTCCTTGGTCCAGAGAAGGAAAGAGGGCACTGCAGCCTGAGCCGCAGCAGCAGCCTCTGACTTCCCCAGCCCCTTCTGCCAGGGCTCCCCCGCTCAGCCCTCCACCTTCCTTGGGATTAAACCACGCAGGCTCTTCTTATTAACTGACCACCCTCCTCCAGACGGAGCTGCCCAAGCGCAACCCTCCTCCTCCTCCTCCTCCTCCCGGCTGCAGAAGGGGAAAGGCAAACCCAGTACCCGCAAGCCCGATCCCGGCTGGCTGTCTGTCTGGCTCCTTCTGGGTGTCTTGCAGGCTCCTCTGCTCCTGCTGCAATGAAGCCCCTCCAGCGCCGGCTTCTCCTTTCCCCCACCTCAACCCCCACTCTCTTTCTTTCTCTCTTTCTCTCTGGGCCCCTGCTTTGAACGCGCAACTCCGGCAAACTCCGGCAAGAGCGGTGCGACGCTCTCCGCTGGCCATCCCTCCCTCCCTCCCTCCCGCCAGCCCTGCCACCCGCATGCCAGGCAGCTGGGCGGAGGAGAGGGAGCCAGCAAAGTTTGCCGTGTGCGCGGGCGAAGGCAAACGGGAGGCCCCCGCCGCCCCCCTCTCCTGGCCCCTCGCTCCCCTCTCTGGCCGCCACGCCACCCCTTGAAGCAACTGCACCAATCCCAGGTTTCCTCCGACTTCTCCGCCGTGAGGAAGGGAAGAAATCTTTTTTAAAAAACCCAAACACCCCAAAACCGAATCGCTTACCAATTGCGGACGGGAGGAGAGAGGAGCGGGACGGAGGTGATGCTTCACTCACTCACTGTCTCCATCTCTCCCTTCGATCTTCTTTCGCGACGAAATCCAAGGACTATATCCGCGCGGCACCCCCCTCCCGCCCCAAAAGGAAGCCGAGGACGGTCCGGCCGCGCTGTGCGGAGCTGTCTGGCTCCTTTTCCTCTCTCCTGGGCTCCTGCCTTTCCCCGCTCTCTCCCCTCGGATCTCCTCCGACAGCCCCTTCCTTAGCCTTCCTGGCGGATGCTCCACATGGCTCCTCCGAGGCTGGCGGCGGAACGGCTGCGGGGCGCGCTCTGGCCGGCAGGGGGCGCCGGAGTCACGGCTTCCAGAGCAAGCGCTTTCGCCGCCACGGTCTTGTTGCTGGAGATTGGGATTCCCCAAAGCAGGGCAGGGCAGGGCAGGGGGCAGCGGGGGGCTCTTGGTTTTCCAGCCAGGACAACCTCGGCTGCTGGTCCGAAATGTTCAAAAGTTTGGAGACACCGGACTGTGTAGTGTGGAAAAGGATACATCTGTCATCCTGGGTTAAACACATTTTCCTCTTTGTTTTATAGACAGTCCCCAAGTGATGAGCATGATAGGTTCTGTCGGAACAGGTACATTTTTTCAATATAACTCCAGCTATATGTGTGTGTGTAATAGGGGGGGGGGGGCGCTTTGGATAGCACAGGGAAGGGTTAACCCCCCCCCCTCCCAGGGCCGTACCCAGAAAAAAATTTCGGGAGGGGTTTTGAAAATTTCGGGAAGGGGGGGTTGAACCCCTGACCCCCCCCCCCCCCCCCCCCCCGGGTTCAGACCTGTCAATATCTGCTTGAGAGAGTGCCTGGAGGGACGTCTCATAGACTTAGCACGGGGATTTGGTTAACCAGTTAAAATTCATGAGTAAACCAGGTTTTTGAACCCCTAACACCCCCCCTCCCGTATTTGTTATTCCGTTTTTGCCCGTGTTTAGAATATTTCACCTCACTTTCTGTCCCTGTGATAATTGGATAATATGGAAACAAGGACTGGTGAGAAAGCTTCCCCCAGGAGTGAATTTCCTTTCCAAGGGATAGATTTTTCCCACTTCCTCTTGTCTCACTACCATTCTTATCTCTGAATCATTTGTTTTCTGTGAGTTTTCCAGGCTGTATGGCCATGTTCCAGAAGCATTCTCTCCTGACGTTTCGCCTACATCAATGGCAGGCATCCTCAGAGGTTGTGAGGTATATTTGAAACTAGGCAAGAGGGGTTTCTATATTTGTGGAAGGTCCAAGATGGGAAAAAGGGAAAGTGTAAATGCTACAATTAATCACGTGATTAGCATTGAAAGGCTATTCAGCTTCAAAGCCTGGCTGATGCCTGCCTTGGGGAATCCTTTGTTAGCTGGCCCTGATTGTTTCATGCCTGGAATTCCCTTGTTTTCAGAGTATTATTCATTCTATACTGTCCTATTTTAGAGTTTTTTTTTAATACTGGTAGCCAAATTTTGTTCATTTTCATAGTTTCCTCCTTTCTGTTGAAATTGTCCACATGCTTCTGGATTTTAATGGCTTTTCTGTGTAGTCTGACAACAAAGGATTCCCCCAGGCAGGAAGCAGCCAGGCCTTGAAACTGCAAGGCTTTTCACTGTTAATCAAGATGATTAATTACAGCACTCACACTTGCCTCCAACAGACAAGAGTTCTTTCTCCCATCCTGGACCTTCCACAGATATATAAACCTCCCTTGCCTAGTTTCCAATATACCTCTCAACATCTGAGGATGCCTGCCATAGATGTGGGTGAAACATCAGGAGAGAATGCTTCTGGAACATGGCCATACAACCCAGAAAACTCACAACAACCTAGTGATTCCAGCCATGAAAGCCTTCGACAACACATATGAGTCATTTGTAAGTTAGATGTTTGTAACGCGGGGAATTCCTGTATTGTATTTAAGAGCAGAGCTTTCCAAACGTTTCATGTTGGTGACACACATTTTAGATGTGCATCATCTTGCAATACAATAATTCAGTTTTGCTATGTAGCAAACAGGAGAATAAACCAAGCCCTTTTAAGAGATACGGGGACACTCACACAAACTGTAATAACAAAATGTATGGGGACATGACGTACGTCATTAAAACTTTTCATTTATACCTTTAAAATATATGATTGATTGCTTATTTCAGATAGACTCGGAGATTTCTTGTCACGTTTGCATGACACTCCTATACACTGCAGCCGATTCACTAATGTGTTACAATATACACTTTGGAAAACTGTTTTAGTGTTATTGATATTTTTTGTTCTCTCTAGACTAAAAAATTGTTTATACATTTTATTCTGATGATAATGCAGTAGCAAATGTATTAACCCTGCCTATCTATTAAAGAATTCATAGTGAAATCCACATCCAAATAAACAATATTTGTTTGTTGTTATTGCGTGTCAAATTCAATTTATGGTTACCCTATGAATGAGAGTGTTCCATTAATAATAATAATAATAATAATAATAATAATAATAATAATAATAATAATAATACTTTATTTTTGTATCCTGACACCATCTCCTCAAAGGGACTTGGGGTGGCTAACATGGGGCCAAGCCCAGAAAAGACAAAGTGTAAACAAGTTAAAATATAAAACAAAACAATAAAATAACAAGCAGTATAAAATCAAAACGAATTCAAGCACAGTTATACATAAATACATAAAACAAGATAAGAAGTTTTAAAACCATATCAAGTTCACCACCAAAGGGACAAAGGAATAAAAGGGGGTCGGAGTAAAGTGTGTAGTAACTAGGTTATTCCATAAAGTGCCTGACCGAGTGTTCCAAAGTTTCCAAGATAACTTTAGGGGTAGGATGGGGTGGGACCAGAGATAAAGTGCAGAATAGCAGCATGGTTGTCAAGGGGTCTGTAGTGTCTTGTTTAATCGAAAGCACGCTGAAAGAACCATATCTTAAGTTGTTTAATAAAAGCAGCCAGGGTTGGGGCTAGCAACCCTGACAGATGGCCACTCAGCCTCAATGTTAATGATAATAATAATAATAATAATAATAATAATAATAATAATAATAATGAAGAGGGTTGGAAAAGACCTCTTGGGCTATTTAGTCCAACCTCTTTCTGCCTTTGTGCACCAAAAGCACTAGCAAAGCACCCTTAATAATTGATAATTAATTAAATAATAATTAAAATACCTTCAAGCCAAGCTTTGGAAGGCAGGCA
Organism: Anolis carolinensis; assembly: GCF_035594765.1. Taxonomy (NCBI): domain Eukaryota; kingdom Metazoa; phylum Chordata; class Lepidosauria; order Squamata; family Anolidae; genus Anolis; species Anolis carolinensis. The sequence goes on from NC_085843.1 coordinate 111,064,975, forward strand.
CAGGGCGAGGGAGGAAGCAGGAAAGGCGGTGGTGGCACACACCTTCCTCAGAGGAGGAGGAGGAAGCCATCGCTGCAGGGGCCAGATAAATGCCTTTGAGGGGCCTTAAGTGGCCCGCGGGCCATAGTTTGGGGACCCCTGGCCTAGAGGTTCAGAAAAAGCCTTAAATGAAAAGGTTTGTAATGTGCGATTCTCCATTTCAAGGGCCATGGTTTTATCTCCCTAGTGATGAAAAGGAAGCACTGGGGGCTTGGGTGGGCTACATTCAAGCAATACAGATCCCACCCCTGTGAAATATATTACTGGGATAAATGGACTCAAGTTCTAAACTGGGACAAGGTAGGTTCCTGTGTTCCTGTTGTGAGACCTTTCTACATGGTCATTTCTTTTCCTGCAGTTATACAGCCCTTTCTGGAAAGCACTACTTTGTGTACTTGTATGAATATGGTTCTGCATATGCTCTGTCCCAAAGGCTGTCTTTTATTTAAGAATGTAAATCAGAAATAGGCAGGTTCTGTGGATTTGGGGGGGGGGGGGGCAATTTGCTACAGAGTGTGTCCCCTGGAGCTAGAAGTAGACAATTGTTCGCTTTTGGTTTCCTAAAACCAGGACTTCCTGGAAGCTTCCAGGTACACATTCCCTCTTTCACTCTCTTTTGAAAAGCTAAACATTGGCGTAGGGTACGAAACTGGATGGAAAGACCAGAGGCCATGCATTGAGTGTTCCTGGTATAGATTGTGATGAAGAAAGTTTGGAAATCTCCTATGTCTAGCCAGGGGTTCAGGTTAAAAAGAAAAGTGACGATTCCCCTGAAATCAGTCACTAAAGTTCCAATCTTATGGTCGATGTAAAGAACACATGATGTACAGATTCCTCAATGGTACAAGCACTATGGAGTTATTTATGTTAAGATTTCATTCTAAACCTAGGGAGCCATGTATCTTCCCATGTGTGGGAATATCCACAGATTGAAATCCCAGCACTCCTTACAACAGTCTATGGTGGCTAAGGCTGATAGGAGTTCCGGTTTTACAACATCTGGAGGTCTATATGGTTTCCACTTTGTTCTGTGTTATTATTAAAGTCTGTCCCCCATTACACTTCATAGTCTAGCCATGGCACTGTAATTGGTCAGTATATGTCTCATTTAAAGGAAGTCACAAAATTACTCTTTGGAGCCCCCGATGACACAGCGGGTTAAACCTCTGAGCTGCTGAACTTGCTGAACAAAAGATCGGCATTTTGAATCCGGGGATCAGAGTGAACTGCTATTCGCCCCAGATTCTGTCAACCTAGCAGTTCAAAAACATGCACATGTGAGTAGATTAATAGGTACTGCTTCTGCAGAAAAGTTAGGGAGCTCCATGCAGTCATGCCGGCTACATGACCTAGGAGGTGTCTATGGGCAACGCCAGCTCTTCAGCTTAGAAATTAAAATGAACACTAACCCTCAGAATCGGACACAACTAGACTTAATGTCAGGGGAAAACCTTTACCTTTACCTATTTGCAAATTTTAAAAATATTTCAACATAAAATTCAACAGTAGCTTATCTTTCTAGCTTACACCTTTTAAATAAAACACATTTTCATAATGTTTTCACATAAGACAGCCAAGGTAATTTCTTCCATGATAACCTGATTTTTTGCTCTAAAAAGAATATTTGTTGGGGGGGGGGGTGCCATTGCCATTCTCTGAGGCTGAGAGAGTGTGACTTGCCAAAGATCACCCAGTGTGTTTCCATAGTTTAGCAAGGATTCAAATCATAGTGTCCAGAGTCTTAATTTTAACACTCAAATCACTAAACAATACTGGATGTATAAGGAGAGTTGCCAAATCACTATTCTTCTTCTGACACTAGTCATGCAATTTGAGACAAGCCATTGTCTGCTTGAGATAAAATGGGCTTCCTTTTGATACTTCAGCTTTTATAATCTCATTTACTTTTTTTTGTTTTCCTCCTCTTGCTTACAAAAACAGGAGTAAAAAATCCCTACATTTGCTTTATCACAGAACTATGTAAAATGGGCTGAAATTTCCAGTTTAAAAGATCCTTTGTACTTGTTCCTTCCATCAAAGTTTTTGTATGGTTGACAATATACATGTGCATGTTCATGTGTGTGCACAAACACACACATGATCATAAGAAAAGGAGGGAGAACCCACATAAGAAAGGGTAACCATTTAAAATAGCAAGTAAGCTTCTCAAATTATTTGGGGGAGGGGGGGGGTAGAGATCAAGATGGATTGAAATTGGTGTAAAATTGTTACAAAACCAAAAAAAGTAAAATGCTTGTAATGTGAACTGCAACCATCCAACTCATTTTGAAAAAGAAGAAGGAAAAAAGCTGGTTTATATATTGATTTTGCTCTTAAGATACTGAGTTAAAGGATGTCCTTTAATCTGAAGAATATAGTTTAGGGAACTAGAGCAATAATGCATCAGTCAAGAAAGAGAACATCCTAAAGTAGGATTGATCTCTGTTGTATTAAAGGTAACACCAAAAGCTGTATCAGGGTTAAGAACTTGGGCAAAATAGTCTGAATGAAAAGCTACAAAGCAAACACAATGTAAAGTGTTCTCAACTTGGGGTCCCCAGATGTTTTTGGCTTTCAACTCCCAGAAATCCTAACAGCTGGTAAACTGCCTGGGATTTCTGGGAGTTGTAGGCCAAAAGCATCTGGGGGTTCCAGGTTGAGACCCACTGATGTAGAGTTTGCAGCCCAGTGTTGTCATCTTCAAGAGAAGCTCACACTCATAGAGTAAGGGAGTGGTAGTTAACATGATGATTTACAAAAGGTATCAAGATATCCTTCCACAATTATATAATAGCCAGAATGATAAGAAATAATGTCCAAGGCAACTGATCCAGAGAGCAGCTTCACATATTTATATAATGAAGTAAAACCTGCATTTGCCATGTGACAGGTTTAATAGCCACAGCCCTATTCAAAATTACACATGCGTCACAATCCCATTTATATTCATTGATTTAGATTCACCTAATTATATGCTGGCTTACAGCCAAAATGTGAATATGCCATTAGTGTGATATTCACCTTTGCTGATGCTAGGATTCAAAGGCTGTACATATAGGAGTTTAAATTGGCAAGGGGCTTTGAATGCTTGATAATTGAAAGCTTGTTCGTGTGTATTTTTGTTGGGACACCTATATTGACTAGGTAGACAATTTCTGCATTATTTAAAACATCCCTTTAGGAATGGAAGAGGATAACAAAGCTGTTAGCCTGGATCCTGTGCCATTTATTGGCACTAATGAGGAATGATTTTTCAACTTATTAACTCCAGTACAGCCTTTTGTGTTCCAAATCATTCTGCCCAAACAAGCTGAGATGAGAATATCGTTTAATGAGGTTTTCCTTCCTTTTTGCAGATTTAAATGAGCACTTTTATTTTAGCCTAGATTTCTAATGTAGGTTAACTAAGCTGCAAGATGAGATAGCCGCAAATAAATAAATAAACAAAGAAACAACCTCTCATCATTAAATAGAAATATTGCAAATAAGGACGCTGGCCTAGAATTTTTGTTCTGTAAATGGGAAATGAGCCCCATTGTCTAGTTTGCAGCTTGTTTCAACTTTGATCTAATCCAACATGTATTTTTTTTTAAAAAAAAATGTGTCAGATCTTTTCCTCAGAGCACATGCTCAGGATGAATATTCATTTAGCAAAAATCAAGAGAGAAAACTATCAGCAAGAAAGATTGTAGAAACTGGGGGCAGTCTAATGTCAACAATGTTTAACGCTTATTGAAAAAGAGCTTGGGAAATATGCATTCCGATGTAAAAAGTGAGGGCTGGGCACGTGATAAATATCATTTTAATTTTAGGAGCTTGTGCTTTCCTTGAGAGCACAGCTTAGAGGCACACATTACTGCACCCCATCTGTTCAGTCAGCATTTTCCTCCTGTTATTTATGTGGAAGAAAGCCTGATGAAAGAATAGGTGCAGTTGGTAAGTGGGCCATTAGAGGGTACCATTGTTCCATAGAAGTCAGTAGAAGACAGAATGATAAGCCCGCAAAGGACCGATGTGGCCATTTGAACTGACGGTGGAGCGCTGACTCTGCCCACGGGCCGGCTGCTCTCTTCTGTGCTAGGGGTCCAAGATTGGCACATCCACGTGTCTCTCTTCATAATTGTGACAGTAAACAAGCCAAATACACAAAGCAGTTTATCACTGCCAACAATACTACGCTCATTCCATTGGACACCATCCAATCATTGTATCCAATCTCAGAGATAAAATATATATATACTGTATTCTCTCCCCCCCCCCACTTTTTTTTATTTAGACATTTATGGCTTGTTATTTGTCACTCAAGAGAGAGGAGAGACTGCGTAGCTTAGATGAAAAACATCCGCATATTAAACACATGCACTCAAATGAGAGATTACCATGCCTGGATAGCTTTGGCCTATTGGTTCTGCACAGTAGATTTTATGTTCCCATTATGTCTCAAAGCTTGCATTATAAAGTAGCTTCTGACAACCATTTTGTCATGATATAATTGTGTTACAAACATTTTATTCGTAATGTGAAACAGATGCATCCCAGCATAGAGGAGCAATGTGGAAGACTCGCAGAAATTAGCTTTCAAACTCGATAGAGTGGCCTGTTAGAAAGAAGGATTTCTCTTATGCCTCTAATAGCAGTGAAAATGAGATACAGTCAGCCCTCTGTATCCATGGATTCTGTAATCGTGGGATTAACCACACACAGTTTGAAAAAAAATTCTAAAATCCTCCAAACAAGCCTTGATTTTGCAATTTTTTATACGGCACCCCATTTTACTATACAATGTTTGTATCCATGGCAGGGTGGGGTGGGTGGGGGTCTTGGAACCAAACTGTAGTGGATACCAAGAGCCCAATGTAATTTCAGTAGATGTATCTTGTCTTATTCATGATGCAAAATAAGAACAATTTAGCCAATGAGTATTCTCTGTTTGGTACAATTTGATCTTTTTCCTTTGGCCATTCTACATTGGGGGAGTGGGCCTCATGGTGTTGTTAAGCTCTCATCATACTATGCTTCAGGGAGTTGTTTCAAACTGGATTCTGATTTTATTTGGATATTTATCCTAGCCCCATATTATCTTCTTGCTTTGAAAAATCTCCCTTCTGATGTGGTAAATGTTATTGGAGAGTGTTTAGATATCCAGTCAGGACTGTTTTGTAATACTTTAAGATTCAGGTGATTTCCTTCATTATCTAACCTTCCAGCTATGTGATTTGTACATTTCCAGTACAGCTCCTCCCAGATATTATAGCATTCTGCATGCATTGGGTAAAACTGTCCCATATTTTGTTGTACAGCACATGATTAATTCACCAATACTGTATTTCATAGATCTGTAAAATACAGTTTCACATCTCCAGCATTCCAAATTATGAAGGAATAGCCAAATTGTCTGGGAAGTTAAAACAAAAACAACAACTTGGGTTTCATATTGCCAGCTTTGCATCTCTACCTTTCACAAGTGATATGGACATATTAATTGTGTAAAAAAGGCATTGAAATAGCTCTTTCTACAGCCTCAAAATGTGTTCAGTTCCAGATTGCCTGTGAGATCTATGGATATGCCCACACATGCACTTTGGGGTTCTTTACACTTCCACTAAATGAGCTGTGTGGCTTTTTTTTTTTTTTTTGCATGTCAGGAGAGATGAAGACCTTGGAGTCGTCGTGGACAACAAGTTAAACATGAGCCAACAATGTGATGCGGCAGCTAAAAAAGCCAATGGGATTCTGGCCTGCATCAATAGGGGAATAGCGTCTAGATCCAGGGAAGTCATGCTCCCCCTCTATTCTGCCTTGGTCAGACCACACCTGGAATACTGTGTCCAATTTTGGGCACCGCAGTTGAAGGGAGATGTTGACAAGCTGGAAAGCGTCCAGAGGAGGGCGACTAAAATGATTAAGGGTCTGGAGAACAAGCCCTATGAGGAGCGGCTTAAAGAGCTGGGCATGTTTAGCCTGCAGAAGAGAAGGCTGAGAGGAGACATGATAGCCATGTACAAATACGTGAAGGGAAGTCATAGGGAGGAGGGAGCAAGCTTGTTTTCTGCTGCCCTGCAGACTAGGACACGGAACAATGGCTTCAAACTACAGGAAAGGAGATTCCACCTGAACATCAGGAAGAACTTCCTCACTGTGAGGGCTGTTCGACAGTGGAACTCTCTCCCCCAGACTGTGGTGGAGGCTCCTTCTTTGGAGGCTTTTAAGCAGAGGCTGGATGGCCATCTGTCGGGGGTGCTTTGAATGCGATTTCCTGCTTCTTAGCAGGGGGTTGGACTGGATGGCCCATGAGGTCTCTTCCAGCTCTACTATTCTATGATTCTATGATTCTATGAGACTTAAGAAACTGCAAGTCGCTTCTGGTGTGAGAGAATTACCAGTCTGCAAGGACGTTGCCCAGGAGACAACCGGAAGTTTACCATCCTGTGGAAGACTTCTCTCATGTCCTCGAGCTGTGTGGCTGATAGTTAAATAGCAAAATGTCTGGCTCAAAAATCCACAGCATGGATGTCAGAATTATAATCAGCAAATACAGGGTTGTGGTTTATGTGGCACTGCAAATATTCTTGAATTTCAACTAGAATTGTCAGGTGAAATAAGAGACAGGTCATCTGCCCCTCTAATTGTTGCAGAGGAGAGGAAATATCAGTGTGGTTTATGTGACATTACTGAAATTCTATCTTCTAAACTCTTGTTCCTTATTTCACTTGTCAGTCGTAATTGCAATTCCCAACATTCCTCACCATTGACTGTGTTGGCTAGGGCTACCAGGACTTGCAGCCTAACAGTGTCTGATGGGCCAACTTATTCCCAGATTAGGATCTGGGAAGGGCACCAGGACATTGCTAAGGGGTAGTTGTTTCAAAGCTGGCTACATTTCAGGGGTCATAATTGTCAGAGTAATTGCAGTGCAGCAGTAGAATACACAGGAGAGCAAAGTCTTGCTGCATTGTTCTCATGTACCGGGGGGGGGGGGGGTGGCGGGGATCTTCTTCAATATATATAAATGCTTTCTTGAATTTAGTATAAAGTGTTGAGGCTGGAAGCCTATAGCTGCTTACTTGGGAGTAAGCTGTTCAGAACACCACAGGACATACTTCTGAAGTGTCTCATATTCTTGTGTTTACATTCAGGTTGCCCCATTCAATTTTGCCCCCTTTTCTCTACAGAGATGGAATCCAGACATTGCAGATATCTGGCCAGCAAACATGTTTCTCATTGCAGCTAGAACAGAAGGTGCTTCCTCAACAGGGATTTTGGTTGGGAGGCAGTAGTGTTGCAGTGGTATGAAGAACTTCTATTGGACCTCATAGATTGATAATCTGGGTAAAGTGGAACTGAAGAGTACCTCAGGACCCCAGCTCTGATGTTCCTGCAGCAAGAAAGAGTTTTATAAGGAAATAGATGAGGAACATGTTTCACTATTCTGCTTGTTTGTTACCCCTCTTGTCCTGGGTAGAGCGGCTGTAACTCTCTTCCATATTGTTCTTTCATTATAAACCCGGGGCAGAGCACAGATGAGCTCCCTCTGTCAGCTATAGTTCCATGCAGAGACATGAGAGATGCCTCCCACAAGGATGGTAAAACATCAAACATCCAGGCATCCCCTGGGAAACGTCCTTGCAGGCAGCCAATTCTCTCACACCAGAAGCGACTTGCAGTTTCTCAAGTCACTCCTGACATTAAAAAAATATATAAACTGCCATTATCTGAGAAAGGTAAGCCTAACCTTTGTACAACTTCAGAGAGTTGTGCCACTTTTCCCAGGGGAGATCCTCCAGCTAAAGATTTACATAATTCCAGGATGCTCCCATAGCCCTCATATCTCCTGGTTAAATACGTTTCCAGGGCCTTGACACATCACTCAACTTAGCTAATGCTAAGGGATTATGAGTAATGTAGGTCAAAACATGCAGATGGCCAAAGGTCATCTCCTTCTGCACTATCTTCTAATCATTCTCTGAGGTCTCAATGGAGTGATTTCTCCATTTGTATTCTCTGAGATACCATATTCAAAGATGGTAGGAGCATCTACATGGGTCCCCAAAGCAAGGAGCTACTTGCTGCTGCAGAAACAGAAACACTACAGAAGTTCAACTAAAGTAAAAAAATGTGCTGAATTTTCAGGGCCTCACTATGGCCAATTCCCAATTTGTTTGACTTTGGAGGAGAGCCAAAATCATTTTGGGAAGATAAGGCCAGTTTTCAAAATGAATTGTTATTGCTGAACACATTTCCAATGGCAAGTTTACTACAGACTCTCTGGTTCCTGTAGCCTTCTGTTCTATTTGATTAGTTATGTTGCCTCAATGTTTTCATGGCCAAAGGGCTTCAATCAATCTTCATGTTGTTTTTGATAGTATATTTTGTTCACTGTGTCATTCATGAAACTATATGCTGAATGCAATGTAAAGGTTTCTTATTTCTGCTGATGATCAGCACTGCCATTGAATAATGATTGGCGACCAAAATAATTTCTATAGATGGGACATTGTGTGTGTAGGTTCTAGTGTCGACCTGTCATCCTGCCTTCAGCTGCAGCACTGGGGGGAAATATAACAAATAACCTTTCAAAAACTGCAGAGGCATTTATTTAAAGCTTTCCACTACAGAGTGTTTATTGGCATGTGTTATGCTAAAATAAATGCACTCTGCAGTTCCAAATTCCCCAGAGACTGTACACATCTCACTATTATAATTAAATAGTTTTAAGGGAACAAAGAATTTTCAAATTGATTGAGCTGTAATTAGTTGTATTGAAATTGGAGACCCCCTCCTAAATTTAATAGCTGGGTTGTAACAAGGTCTTCAATGGTTTGGGACTTGTTATTTCAGTGGAGAAATTGATGTGGACCTAAATTATAGGTGAGGAATATGTAAGTGTGTTTTTCATCCAAAGATGTGTGTGTGTGTGTGCGTGTGTGTATTCCTGTTTGCTGTATTTAAATAAATAGTTTCCTTCAGCTGAAAGAAATTGGACTTTCCTTTCTGATACCATTAATGACTGCAATTCCATTTTTTATATACTGGTTCTGAATACTTTAAAATATCAATCTGTAGTCAAAAGATTCAGCCTTAGAATTATAGAATAGAGCTGGAAGAGACCACAAGAGCCATCTAGACCAATCCCTGCCATGCAAGAATACACAATCAAAGTACTCCAGACAGATGGCCATCCAGACTCCGTTCAAAAACCTCCAAAGAAGGAGACTCATCACACTCTGAGGCAGCATATTCCATTTTTAGGAATTTTTCCTCATGTTCCAATAGAAACTCTGTTTTGATCACCTCCAGCTTGTCAATATTCTTCTTGAATTGTGGTGACCATAATTGCACACAGTGAAGCCCAACCAAAGCAGAATAGAGTGGTACTGTTACTTCCCTTGATCTAGACTGGGCATGGGCAAACTTCAGCCCTCCAAGTGTTTTGGACCAACTCCCACAATTCCTAGCAATTAGTAGGGCACAAGACAAAGGTCCTAGCTCCCACTTCCTGAAGTGGAATATGCTCTCACGTATTGTTGCAATACATTTTCCAATTTTCTCCTTGAAATAGGGGGAAATGTATTGGACAATGTGTGGCTCGTGAGACCCATTTGTGTCCCCTAAAGTCCTGCAGGAGAACCCTTTAGGCTTCAACCCTCCCCACAAATTATAAATGCCATCAGGTATAATAAACTTACTGGATATCAGTTGGATACTTTTGGCGAGCATACTGAAATAGTCTTATACTGTGGTACATTCATTTATTTGTTTGCTCCTCTCCCATATTTATGTCCTGTTCTTGTTCCAAGGAGGAGAGATCAATATATATGGGATCATCCCATGTTCTCTTATAGACATAGTAACTTTGGCAGGGCCACAGACCTCAGAGCCTGACAAAACAGAGTCACAAGCAAAGGCAAGGAAAAATAACTCAACAGCAACTTGGACAGCAAGAAAGCTGGTTTTTGTGGATGTACTTAGGTACAAGGATGTGCTGATAAGGACATAGTGGTGCTTTCTACCTCTTGGCCTCCTATAGGTTTTGGGGACTTTTTTCCTCCAAAACTAGAGCCTCCAGAATACTTTGGGGGAAATGAGTGGCTGACAGGAACACGTTATGTCCTATTTCCCCACTGATTCTCTCTCCCTTGTGTGCCTCCTCTATGAAGTGTCTGCTCCTGATTTTAAAAGGAGTGATCCTTTGTCTAGTGTCGCATAGAATTGTATGTAAGGAATAATTTTCAGCCTGAACTTTATTGTACTAAACCTAGGTCTCCTGAGTCAGTACAACTGGGGGGAGAGCATGAAGACATTCCTCCCATAAATATGATTTCTGTTCCACCTGCAACTCTTATATTCATTGTGTTTATTTCATATTGTCTTGGAAACTCTGCCTGCATCTTTTCTTTGGATACCAGAGTTGTATTTCTAAAAGCTCAAATGAAGCTGTTAAGTTAGTGTGATTCTGTAAATGTGAAGACAGAATGAAACTTTCCTTTCAGGCAACATTTTTTGTACTGGGGGGGGGGGGCAATGCCCCCACTTTGCCCCTTCCCTTCCCAAGAGCTACATCTCATCCCAGGCCTGCATTTTGTAATGAGAAAGGTAGGGTTTCATACTGAAAGCATTATTTGAGTTTTACTCAACACTCCTGTTTTCCTTTCCTGACTCTTGCATCTCTGCCTAGGATGCAGTTGATCAACCAATTTGGAAACATGAAAGAACTCTATCTATTGCCATTCCATATGACTCACCTCTCTAGTTTTAAGTTTTTCTAAGCAGACCCATTGGACGCATCCAATTCTTTCCCATCACCACATCACACACAATGGACTATTCAATCACTCCATGGCAGAGTCATGACACTACATTCCACCAAAAAGGCTGCCCCATTTCTATTTGCTCACACCACCCATCAATCTTCCAGGAATAAATTGTATTTCCAATCTGGAGTCAGACGAGGAACTAAAAATAAAGGATTATTTAATCAGAAAGCTGGAAACCACTAGCCTGAAGAAATAAGATCCCTGCTAGTGAAAGGTTTTAATGAACAATGACTGACCTCTTTCCATGGGTAGTAATAAAGAAAATAGGCTATGAGGTGCTTATTGATATATTGGTCTGACAGCACCAAAAAAATCAATATCAAAGCAACAAGTTTTTCACTAATTTAAAAATTATGCTTTCAAAATTCCGAGAGAGAGTGATGTTAAATTTGTGTGTTATTTAGATAGTTAAGGCATGATGCCTCCCTCAAAAAAAGAAAAAAGCTGGCAATTATATTTCAGAAAAGGCCAGGAATGGCAGCACAGTTGAAAGAAAAGAGGGGGTTGGTGCTTCTTTTAGGCTCTCCTGAGATGCAGTTTTTGCCTTTCGCCACTCTTCTCAGCGACGGGGATGGTTCCTTTTTTGATAAGAGTTAAAGTGAAATACTCATATTGACCCATGGATAATTTGACCCACATTTTTGGGTTTAATTTTTTCCAGACTTTTCCAGACTTAAAATTTCCAGACTTATACGTTATGATATAAGGTATTTAGTTATCTATGTATATAATAAAAGTGAACATATGTATGTGGGCGGCAGAATATGTTTGCAGCAGCTTTCCCATTGGCTCCCACTTTCAGACACCACTGTAACCCCCGCCAATGACAGATCTTGAACAAACTTGGAACAGAGAACTCCCATGACTATCAGAATATACTACAGGGTTTGGGGGAAGGGAATGACCCACCCAGGTGGGAGAACCCCTCTGCCCTCAGTGAATGTCAACCTTGCCTTCCCACCAGGACCGTAGCCAGGATTTTGATTCGGGGGGGTGGGCAGCTGGGATTTTAGTCCGGGGGGACAGGGCTGAGTCTGAGTGAGAGTGGATCTACCCTAGCAAACCTCTTGTATCGTTATCCCAATACCCCCGTGCATATGAGATATATTGAGCATGGTGATCAGATCATGATATGAATAAACATAACAGTTTAAATAATAAATGTAAGGCTTTCTCGTGGACCACACTGAGAATTTCGGGGGGGGGGGGGGAGGGCTGAAGCCCCCCCCCCCCTCGGCTACATGCCTGCTTCCCACCAAACATACTTTCTACCCAATGGCTTTTTTTAAGTCTTTACATACAAGCCATGCAGTTATTGGCGCTATCCTACTTGTATTGTTCTCTCTGTGCTTCCACATTTCTTTCTGTCCCAGTTTTTCAGCCTATAAATCCTTTTGTCTATAGGTCCTATAAGGTCTTATTTTCAGCCTAGCTAACCTTCTTATCTCTGGACAATTGTGTCAGCTCATAATATTATTTGACAGCTGATCTCTGCCCCACATAATTTAGAATACGTCCCCTATATCTTCAGGACCTTGTGTGGGTATGTGAAACTGCAAATAATAGCAAACTTTATTGAAATGAAGGACTTCTGTCCTAAGAATACTAGAGTCTTAATAGAATACCTAGAAAATGACTAGAGGTAACATATTTTGTCAGATGTAGATGAATGAAACAGGTGGATAGTGATACCGTTGATACAGGAATTGTTTTATAGTTAACATTCCATGATATCACAGCAACTTGGTCAATGGCTTTGGAAAGAATAAGCTGGCACACCATGGGACGGCAGGTAGCAGTTAATCTTAACTGTTATTAAAATGCCAATCTTGAAAATGATGAGCAGTAGGCAGGGGAGAATGCTGGTCATGGTTAAGGGATTTTAATCTGCTATTTATCTCTTGTGTGATATTAAAGGAGGTCTTAAAGGTTGTTTCTCTTCTTACAAAACATTGCCTCTCTAATTTCATTGTTCCCATAAATCCCCCAGTCTGACCAGAATGACACTTCTGAGCATCCATATGTGTCATATTTTATCTGCCTCAAATCAAGAAAAAGAAGTAATGTTTGCTATTTTTGTTTGTGTCGCTAACAACACCATCATTTCTTGTCCTCATTTTGTGGTCTGATGGGAACTCAGATTATACCCAGGGCAGCTGACCTATATGCTCCCATCATCATGCTGAATCTTTGTCAGTGTGCACAGATATGATTCCCTCCCCCACATGACATCTTTTTGAAGCAGATTGGCATTAGCATTAAAGCTTGCTTAAAAACCGTACCTAATTTTTAGTTAAATTAATAGAACAGGACACAACTGTCAAGGAGAGCATACCACCCATCTGAGTTACTGCAGCTATTCCACTTTCTACAGCAAAGTGGTGCAACTAGGGATGATGACAGGCATTATCCTAACCGAAATCAAAGAGCAAGATATTGGAGAAAGATGTCTCATGTGCAACCCAAACTTAATACCATCTCCTCCTTCTAGGCCAGTGATTTCCAAACTCTGATCATCCAGCTCCCAGAGCCTTAGCCAGCTTAACCAACAACCAGGAATTCTGGGTGCTGAAGTCCAAAACATCTGGAGGACCAAAGTTTGGAAGTCACTGTCCTAGGTATCAGTTCTATATTAATGGTATTAGAAATGCCAGAGCAATTACTTTTGCACTGATTTTTTCATGAAACGAAGGTCTAGCTCAGGTAGTGTTATGGTTTGGTTATCTTGATATGGTAATAGCTTTCTGATCTAATGGGAGAATATTATTTTCAGTGACAATATATCATGTCACAGGAAAGACATGTAAATAGAGTTCTGTAAGATTTTGGACTGGTTCTCCTAGAAGTGGAGCCCCTCGTGGCGCAGCGGGTTAAACGGCTGAGCTGCTGAAATTGCTGACCGAAAGGTGGGAGATTTGAATCCGGGGAGCGGGGTGAGCACCCGCTGTTAGTCCCAGCTCCTGCCAATCTAGCAGTTCGAAAACATGTAAATGTGAGTAGATAAATAGTTACTGCTCCGGCGGGAAGGTAACGGAGCTCCATGCAGTCATGCCGGCCACATGACCTTGGAGGTATCTACGGACAACGCTGGCTCTTCGGTTTAGAAATGGAGATGAGCACCAACCCCAGAGTCGATCACGACTGAACTTAATGCCAGGGGAAAACCTTTACCTACTTAATGGGAAGGGAAACATTACTTCTTTCTCTCTGTTCTCCCACTACTGAGTTAACTGAATTCAAATTGAGTTAACTGAGTACAGACTATTCTTGTGTTTTGAACTCATTTTGCAACAATAGAAGTAAGCAAAATATAAAGAGAGAAGGTGGAAGAAGAAGAGAGAAACTAGGCGAGCTGCAAAAGTGATAAATGAGGAAACTTGTAGGGTATGGGTTTTGTTCTTTGGCCATCTGAATATTTTAACTAAGACCCCTTCCACACAGCTGAATAAAATCACACATTATCTGCTTTGAATTTAAATATATGGCAGTGTGGACTCAGATAACCCGGTTCTCACTTGATATTCTGGGTTATATGGCTATGTGGAAGGGCTCTAAGAAACAATGGAATGAAGCAGCTGTTGGATGTTTCTGGGACTTTTAGTCAAAAAGGCAGTGGTCATGGAAAGATTGCTATTATGGATGTGGCAGTTAGCTTCATATTAAAACAGAGCTGTTACTGCATTTATAGCCAAGACTCAGGTAATAATGTGGTAGGTGACCTTATAAAATCTTACAAAGATTGAAAATAACAACTCTGCTATTGCTGAGGGCACCTTCACGAGGGAAGCAATTTGTCCTTTGTCTTAACCCCAGGGTTTCGCCCACCACACATACCCAGTTCATTTCATCTTTATCTCAATTCCATCTGGTTTATTTGGAAGTAGTGACAACAGCAAAAAGTCACAAACTCATTACATTGATAGAAAGAACACTCGAGTACTTCCACAACTTCTACTCCATATTGTTATGGCCCAGGCAGAAGAAGGTTCTGGGTACTTCACTGAAATGTCATGATGATCATGGAAGGGATGGGTAGATATTTCTAAGATGTTTAGAATACAAGAACACGAAAAGAAAACTGCAACAGGATACAGCAGGGCAGGGAGAGCAGAGCTGTTGAAGGGATATTTGGGTTGCATATACACTGCAAAATTAATGTAGTTTGACAACACTTTAATTGTTATTCCTCAAGGGAATAAATTCCTAGCTGTTGTAGTTTGGTGAAACACCAGAAGCCAGAAATAAAATGTAGGAAAGTAGATGTTATTTGTGGCCAGGCTTGCCAAACATCCTGGATTTTAAGGGACAGTCCCATTATTTTGGGAAAATACCCCACGTCCTGGAAGATCACTGACTGGGATGTCCTGGGGCCCTGGCCAATGAGGACCCTGCCCCCTTTCCCTCCCCCCTCACCTAAGCTCCTCCTCCTCCTCTTCAGCAGTTGATGTCCCTCTACCCCCTCCTCATCAGGAAGAGGCAGAGGGACATCAATTGCCAAGGAGGAAGAGGAGTTCGGGTGAGAGAGTGGACTCAGAGACTACCTCCTCCTCAGTCCCTCCTCCTCCTCTTCCGCAAGGAGGAGGAGAAGGGGAGGGAAAGGAAGCCAAAGGTTTATTGACCATAATAAAGGCTACTGACTGACTGACTGACTGACTGAATGGAAAGGGAGCAAGACGCTCATTGGCTGAGGCCCTGGAAGTCCAGCCCCCAGAAGTCCCTGCCTGGAAGCCCAACCCGTCCCCACTGGGTGTCTACAATGGTTGTTCCCAACTGCCGACCGCCAGATATCTATATATATAAAAGAGTGATGGCATCAGGGCAGTGGACAAAACAACAAAACTACAGGCCCCCCAACCTCAAAATTTGACAACACAACCCATCATCCACGCCTCAAGGTTGATACAACAAAAAGAAAAGAAAAATAAAGTCCTAATTAGAGGGAGAGGAATAATTGTTTTTATCCAATTGCTGCCAGTTTAGAGGGCTAATCTCTGCCCACTTCGTTGCCTAGCAACTAAGGGACAGCCAGGTTTCAGTTAGGGGACAGGCCGATGTAGGCCTCACTTAGACTTCTTCCACAGATTATCTGATTTGAACTGGATTATATGGCAGTGTAGACTCAAGGTCCTTCCACACAGCTATATAACCCATTTATAATCTTATATTATCTGCTTTGCACTGGATTATCTTGACTCCACACTGCCATATAATCCACTTCAGTGTGCATTTTATACAACTGTGAAGAAAGGGCCTCATATAATCCAGTTCTAAGCAGATAATATAAGATTAGAAATATACAGTAGACTCTCACTTATCCAACATAAACAGGCCGGCAGGATAAGTAAATATATTGGATAATAAGAAGGGATTCAGGAAAAGCTGATTAAACATCAAATTAGGTAATCATTATACAAATTAAGCACCAAAACATCATATTATACAACAAATTTGACAGAAAAGGTAGTTCCATGCGCAGTAATGCTATGTAGTAATTACAGTAGAGTCTCACTTATCCAACACTCGCTTATCCAACGTTCTGGATTATCCAACGCATTTTTGTAGTCAATGTTTTCAATATATTGTGATATTTTGGTGCTAAATTCATAAATACAGTAATTGCTACATAGCATTACTGCGTATTGAACTACTTTTTCTGCCAAATTTGTTGTCTAACATGATGTTTTGGTGTTTCATTTGTAAAATCATAACCTAATTTGATATTTAATAGGCTTTTCCTTAACGCCTCCTTATTATCCAACATATTCGGTTATCCAACATTTTGCCAGCCCACTTATGTTGGATAAGTGAGACTCTACTGTACTGTATTTACAAATTTACCAGTAAAATATCACAATGAATTTGAAACACTGACTACAAAAACATTGATTATGAAAAGGCAGACTGTGTTGGATAATCCAGAACATTGTATAAGCGAATGTTGGATAAGTGAGATTCTACTTTGATATGAAATAATTTCTAGGATAGAATAATGCAGAACAATATAATCTCTAAAACCAGGACAGTAATAAAGAAATAAAGAAAGTAAATAAAGCAAGGAAATTGGAAATTCCACAAAGGAAACAATCAGGGCCAGCTAACACCTCCCAAGAAAGGATTCTTCCAGAAAGGAAGCTGAGAAGGCAGTGAAGCACTATGTATTACCAAAGTCCTTATTATTACTATCATTACTATCCTTACTATTATTATTATTATTATTATTATTGTTGTGTTGCGGTCAACCGTGAAAATGAATACAATCTGGCTCCAAGTATTCAAAAACACTAAAATCAGAATATAAAAAAATTAATGTGGTATAATAAAACAGAACAATACAATCTCTAAAATCAGCACACTAAATAAAGAACAACACTCTGAAAATAGGGGAATTCCACACAGAAAACAATCAGGGCCAGCTAACACCTCCCAACAAAGGATTCCCATCATCAAAGTCTGGCCAATCCTCTGTTTTCTCAGGGCCACAGACAGTAGAAGCATATAAAATATCGCAAACAACACCACTCTGAAAACAAGGTAATTCCAGACAGGAAACAATCAGGGCCAGCTAACACCTCCCAACAAACAAATCACTCAGGGAGGAAACAGCTAGGCTTTAAATCTGCAAGGCCATTACATCCTAATCATTTTTCCTAATTGCAGCATTCATACTTGCCTCCAACAGACAAAAAAAAACAAAACAATCAGAAATATTGCATATTCACAACCTTTAGGAAATAATGTCCCCTGATGGCACAGCATGTTAAAGCGCTGAGCTGCTGAACTTCTGGACCGAAAGGCCGCAGGTTTGAATTGGGGGAACTGACAGAGCCCCCACTGTTAGCCCCAGCTTCTGCCAACCCAGAAGTTCAAAAACATGTAAATGTGAGTGCATCAATAGGTACTGCTCCGGTGGGAAGGTAACGCCGCTCCATGCAATCATCCCACATGACCTTGGAGGAGTCTACGGACAACGACGGCTCTTCGGCTTAGAAATGGAGATGAGCACCAACCCCCAGAATCATACATGACTGGGCTTAATGTCCGAGGAAAACATTTACCCTTGACCTTAACTACCACCAATTCCTCAATACTTTATTTCCCATACCACCATTCTTCACCACAGCAACGCGTGGCCGGGCACAGCTAGTATCATAATATAACTTCACTAATTGTATTGGTCTATGACCACACCATTCACTCTTCCCTGTCCCACCGACCACCGGAATCAGTTCACAGAGTCACTCAAAAATGAAGGGAAACTCCGACTTAAAAAGTGATGGCTACTATGCAGACAGGGCCCTTCCTACATTGGGGCACAGAAAGATATGCTGAATTCTTGTGGTGAAGCATAAGCATATTTATGAAGTGTATTTGATCTAGAACGAGAAGGTTGCTCAGATATTAGAAGGGTTCAGATGTGTAAAGGTTTCAGAATATTATCATGCTGTTTCCTTAAAAGAAAATGGTTCCTTAACTTGTCTTCCACAAAACTATGTTCATTCACAGGAGAACTAATCGGGCTTTTCAAAACCCTTAAGTATTCCCTTCCGGAGGCTCCTAATATAAGACCTCTGTCTCTTAGAGGCTCTTAAAGGCTATTTCTAATTCCCTCCTTACAGAGGTTCTTTCCTCTGAGCTCCAAACACCTCTTTTTTCCTCCTCTGACTCTTCTCTCTGAAAACCTCTCTCCCTCTGAGATTTTCTACCTTCTGTAGCTAGGCAACACTCTCTAACTCCCCCACCAATCAGGCACCACTACCATATAAGGAGCAGGCTGTTCCCGCCTCCTTTAGCTTGGATCGGGCCTTTTCTCCCAGGGTCTAGACTTTTCCTACACACGGACCTGATAAGGTAGGCCCATTGCGTTACATTGTCCCTTATTTTTAAGGCAGACGCCTCGCAATCTTGTTTGTGGCCCACTTAGGACTTCAATCCATGAGATAAGTATAGTGTCTGAGATCGTTGTTTTGCCCTTAAACTTCACAAAACCCCGTTTTGAAATTAACTGGATGATTTTCCTACCCCCATCACATGGTTTCCCTCTTTCCGCTTTCATTTCTAATTATCTTGTCTAGTTTTTGAAATACCTGGAACCCACTGTACAAGCTTGTGTCATGTGATGGTCTCTGTCAGTAGTCATTTCTTAAATGTGTAGAAACATTAATGTTATCGCATGTGATGCAATCCTTATTTGTAGCACCCTAGCCAAATGCACCACAGCTACAAATGAGCTCTCTTCACCTTGTGGGCTACAAAGCACTACAAACACATCTCATTGCTAAGGAAGGGGAGTCATACAGTATCTAAATAAAGTTTAAGGAAAGTGAACGAAACTTTTCTAAGAACTTAGCTGATGAGGAATTTAAAACATGCCATGTCTCCTGCCCAGTTTTTATGAAATTGAAGTAGGAGGGATGAGGTTATGGACCGAAATTTCTACAAAAAGGCCAGGTGTCATTCATGTTGCTTCAGCCGCATTTGGCAACTGCATCTGGAGTGAACCCAAAAGTTACAGAGTGGGATGACTTTATCAGGCAATGTGTACTGGAGAAGTAGAGGCTTCCCTATTGTTTATTATGAAGTATCTGGCCATGTTCCATTGTTAGAGGGCAGAACTGCATACCATTTTCCACCACATAATCATTGCAGGTTTTATGCAAAATAACAGGCTGCAACTATTATATGAATTTTTATAAAAAATGTAATATTTGAAAATCAGAACAAAATTTAAAAGAGGTCAGAATGCCCTTGAGTGACTGCTCCAGCCAGTCCATCCCTGATTTTGGTTCTTCCCCTCAACCTTCCTTCTGGGCTTTCTTCTCTCCTCCTGCCTCCCATTCACTGCTGAAAAGCCCTGCCCACCACTCTCCTTTTAAGAAACATGATAAATAGAATGATACCATATGACCATTACTCGATAAAAGGCTAGAAACCAATTTTTGAATTGAAAAAACAGGGTGTGATGATTATGCAATGGTGATATTATTCTGTGAAATATGGCATGCTATGCAATCTGTTCAAATCCTCCTGTCTCAGTAAAGTTTGATGAAAAAAATCTGCTTCTACCACATTCAGCTTCTGTACCTAACAATCTTGTCTAACAAAAAAGGATGAAAATGGCTCAGGACTTTATTATACATAGCAATTGCATCTTTGGTGACAGTCCCTACCACACAATGGTATGCTGTTCATATCCTACTGTCAGACTGCCTCTTCTCTGCATTTATCACATCCCAATCCCACAATGTTTCTATCACTTACCTTGGTGCAATGGATCCTTTTCACATCTGTGCCAATATTCTGACAGTTAAATGATGCCAGGAGGTATGATTTGACTTTTCCTTTTGTTTTTCAAAGCTGTAACTGCAAGATTGCACTACATTAAAAATAAAAATAAATTAAGCAACAGCTGCAGTGTGTGAAGGCAGGTTATAAGTGTATGCAAAAGTATGATTGTGAAACTGTGAATTGCCAAAACAGCTCAACTGCATGAACAAAGAGAGGTGCAATAGTGAAGATGTTCAACCTGATATGTATCCATTATTGATTGTTTCATGGCTCAGGTGGGAATAGCAGGGTCACGTGATATATTTTTCAGGCTGGTCCTGATGGCATCATACTTCCAGAGATTTGGATAAGAATGCTTGTGGCATCAAAATGTCAGGTTCTGGAGAGAAACAAAAAGTTGCTACCTGATGCCTGCTTAAAATAGTCCTGACACATATGTGTATCTGAGAACTTGATAAAGACCTTGGCAACAGCAAGAGAAAATTGACTTCCTAGTAAAATAGTGTGGTTGCTAAATTTGAATTTTCTTTAACCAGAATTACAGAAAGTCAGTGTGATATGTTCATAGAAATACAATCTGCTTGATATAGAAATATGATTTGTATTTCATTAACTACTCTTGCATCTCTGCCTTGCCTGCTCTTTTCTCTTAGGCCAAGAGGTTTATATCTAGTTTGAGATGTATGTACACTCTTTAACTACTGTTGTAACTTTTATATTTCATTAATCTGTCAGACAGATTGTCAAATATTGCTTCTTTGCCTCACCCTTGATACCTGTCCTCCAACACTTCTAAACGAGTTCAAACAACCCTGTGGGCTAACTTCCTTTCCTGCTGTTACACTGCTTCAAATCTGAGCCAAGTGTGTACTTTTTGAAATGTTAGCACTTGTTTTGTAGCAGCTCTGAACAAAGGCTACATGATGGCAGGGGTCCCAAATGAATATGGGGTAGCATTCACACTCAACAGGTATGAGCTTATTACTCCTTTCTTCTACAAGCATACGTATTCAGAGATCCATGCTGTGCCACACATGGAGAGGTAAATCACACTACAGTAGAGGCAAAAGCCACCCTAGAGGGAGGAATTTAGTTTGTTAATTTTGTTTTTCTAAGATCCCCTGTGCCCAATTTTATTGAGACAGGTCCATATTTAAACATGTGGATTTGTTGCCATTATAGTTAATTTAGTCATGGGGATGTGGTTTGCTGAGAAAACTTTTTTTCACAGAATGATAGCTCTATGGCAGAACTTTGAAAAATTATTATTTTTTGGACTACAATTCTGCAAATTTGCCAATAGCCATGCTAGTTGAAGGCTTCTGCGTGCTGCAATAAAAAAATTGTAACCTTTCCAGAGGTGAATGTTCCAGAGTTAAGTGTGTTTTCAGGAAGTAACTAAAAACACTTTATCAATAAATAAATGTATATGTGTCCATGTTTTCCTAGCCTGTCTTCAAAATTGAGAAATGCAAGCTTGTCTGCTAAGGGCATCCTGAGGCTGTGTATCTTAGGTTTATTTTTTGTTTTAAAAACATTAATTATTTTGAATCACTTTGTAGCATCTGTGTTGCTCCAGAAGTGAGACAGACCAAGGTGCCACATTGAGAGATTGAGTAACAATAGATAATTTGGCCACTAGATGGCAGTAATAAGTTCCCTAGTAGGAGTCAAGATGATTTGGTCCAAATGCTGAGCATGTAGAATATTTAAACTCCTGACTGCCTCATTTCTGTGGGCCACTCCAGACAGGCCCTATAACCCAGGATCTGATCCCAGGTTTTCTGTTCTAAACCAGATTATATGAGTCTGCACTTTCAGATAATTTGGGATAAACAGAAAACAAAAGAGATACCTGGTGATCCTTGGCAGTTTCTTACTTGAAGTGTGTGTGTGCTTGCATGAAGGTGTACCACAGAAGAGAAAAGTGAGTAAAGGTGCATCAAACTGTGCAGTCAATCATGGCTCCATCCTAAGCAAGCCTGAAATTTGTAATAGGTTGAAGCACCACTAAGACACTGAGGGGTTGACCCTTCCAAATTGCCCATTTATCCCAGGATCTGATTCCAGATTATCTACTTTAAACTAGAATGTATGAGTCCCCACTATGAGATAACCTGGGATACATAGATAATCTGGGATCAGATCCTGGGATAAAGGGCAGTGTGGAATGGCTCTGAAAAGAAAATGACTAATGTTCTAAAGAAGCACTTGGTATTTTGAAAATTAGTTCAAATTATCTAGCCAGAATTTCAAAGTCCCCAATCAAAGTACACGTTTCAGAATTCCAAGATGACTGAAGTTTTATAAAACTAACAAAAATATAGTATACATTCATCTTTTGTCTCACACCTTTGTGGCAGAGATATGAGGCTATTCTGCCCATCTGTTTTGCAAAATAAATAAATAAACCACATTTGTACTTTTTAAAGTGTTTTTAGCCCATTAACGAACCACACCTGTGACTGATAGTATAGTTTGGGCCTTAGATTAAAATTTTTAGAATGCCCCCTGTATCTCTGCTCTTGATGACTGATAGATTCAGGGAGAGGCTCCTGGTATGTTTTTGTTTGCTTGTTTTCTGAGCAAACAAAGCAACTTTTTCATATTTAATAACTTTTTAATTGATTCACAATGTATTGTACAATTTTATATATGTGTTTTATTGTAAGCCGCCCTGAGTCCCCTATTGGGTGAGAAGGGCGGGATACAAATATTGTAATAAATAATAAAATAAATAAATAAATATTATTAAAGTAATCCTTAGAGTAACCCAGAGACAAGTCAGCAAGGGATGTAGAGAGAGACAGAGACTGCTGCTACATTTGGGAAGAAGAGTTTAGAAGAAAGAAATGTATTTATTTACCATATTTATATGCTACCTCTTTCACCCCAAAGGGGACTCAGAGCAACCTTAAAGTAGGCAACAATTTGATGCTACACAAATACATATAATGAAATAAACAAATGCATTAACATCCAAAAAGTTAAAAACAACAAACATTAAACATTAAAACAATTCATGAAACCACATAGTCCAAAATAGTAATTCATAGCCATTCCATTCATCATTGCACTATTTCGTACTCACTTATTGCACTGATCGAAAATTACTAACCTAAGGCTTGATCCTATAGCCACATTTTTGAAGATCAGGAGGTTGGAGCTGATTTAATTTTGCTGGCAGTGAGTTCCATAGACAAGAGGCCACCACTGAGAAGGCCCTTTCTCTGGTCCTGACCAACCGTGCCTGCGAAAGAGGTGGGACCAAGAGCAGGGCCTCCCCAGATAATTAACCTCCAAGGTGGTGTATAGAGGGAGATCCATTCAGACAGGTAAGCTGGGCCAGGACCATTTAGGGCTTTATAGGCTGAAGCCAGCACTTTGAATTCTGCTCAGTAGCAGACTGGCAGCCAGTGGAGCTGACGTAACAAGGGAGTTGTGTGCTCCCTGTACGCTGCTCCAGTGAGCAGCCTGGCTGCCACCCGTTGGACCATTTGAAGCTTCCAAACAGTTTTCAAAGGCAACCTCACATAGAGCGCATTGCAGTAGTCTGTTCAGGCAGTAACAAGTGTGTGGACCACTGTAGCCAAGTCTGGCTTCTTAAGACTGAGAGGGGCAAAGAGAAAAACCACCAAAAAGAAAAAGTAAATGGGTGGTGGAAAAGAGAAAGAGAAAGGGGGAAGTGAAATGATATGAAAAGCAATCAAGGGTTTTTGGATACTGCTATTACTGATACAGAATATGCATTATAGTGAAAAGACAATACTGGTGTGAAGGTAGAGTCAAAATGCAAGTTTGAATCTCAGCAAAAATGCATAATTCTGCTAATTTAAAATACTGCTAATGGCCCTAATAGTTTCCCAGCAAGAATAAAACAAAGCATGCCAATATGCAATAAAACCTCAGTAACAAAACCCTCAGGAGACAGAAAATATTATAAAATGTCAACTTCACCAGCAACAAAAAGCTTAATTTGGCACTTGAAAGACTGCAATGTTGAATCTGAAGGTGCTTCTGTTGGGGAGTGGGAGCTATTGTGCCACCACTGAAAAGAGCTGGCTTTTTTGTCGATAGTCTTTTTTAAATGCCGAGGGGAAAATCCCTTCTTCAGGCATTGACAAATGAGCTCTTCTCCCACTTTTACTAGAATATAGAAAAAGGGGTTTTGGAGTTCCTGTGTCTGTTGGGCATCTTGGGAACTGTAATCTTTAAAAGCAACTTTTCCTAGCTCTTGCTTTTTATCCTTATTTTTTTTCCACGGGCTCGTTGGGGATAAGGTCAATTCCTATCTGGTTCACTCTCTCTAAGCTGCTCCCACACTATAAAGAGACTGCTAAATTCATTTCTGTGCAGATGAGAAGCTGCTCAGGGATATGGAGAAACAAATCAAGCTGCATTTCCCCACTAAAATGATAGCTATAAAAGAAGCATCTAGGCATGCCTTTAAAAATCTGATGCCCCAACATGGCCTCGGTTTAAATGGTATGTGATCAAATCCATTGAGTCCTAAGAACTTTAAGAATAAGTAATCTGCCTAACCTAAGAACAGTTTTCACTTTTAGATGGGTTGCCTTTTGGCTTTCAACATACTAAATCACCATCAGTTCCAAAAACAGCTCCCAAGTAAATGCAGCATGTCAGGGCTAATCACTGTTATCCTTGTTAGAGATGTTAGAGTTTAAAGAGAACCTCAAGTACTATTCTTATTCCTGCTGCAACAATCTTTCTTACATTACATTACCATCTCTACTTATTTTTACCATCCTTGAAAAGAAGCAATATATTTGGTAAGCTGGAAGAGTATATGCTAATAATTCTTACTTCCATGTTAGCAGTATAGCTTTCTTAGGGCAACCAAAAGGCCATAACATGCAGCAACCTTCTGATATCTCCAGACCTTTTAATTTAATCAGAAGATTACAAAAAACAATATGTATGAGGAGAGCAATGAAAAAAAAAAAACCATGGCTGAAATTCTGCATTAAGAGACCTGGCTACAGAGCAATCTTTCCTGCTGCTGTGTCTCCCTTTTTTCAGTAGTACAGTATACCTTTCCTCCAACACAACCATTTTCATGTTTCCAGACAGCAAGGGGATGAGTGGAGACATTCCCTTCCTGACTCTAATAACTAATTGCGATTACATAAAGTAGACTTGCCACATCATAATTACTGAATAGGATGCCAGCCACTGACTTAGAATTAAACACATGTCCCTAAGTCCAATTACAAAGTCTCAACTAATGTAAGTCAATTGAATCTGCTACTGAACATGAAGTCAGTGTTTGATTATATCTCATTGGTTTGAAGAGGCTCGTTTATCTGGGATTAGTCACTGGTTTTAGGCCATCCAGTCTACAAAGCAATCCACTGAAGTTGAAAGGTCTGCAGACATTTAAATAAGGCTCTACCAGGCGATAAGATGGTTTTAGCGTTCATCAAGAACAATCCCTAGACAAGGAGGGAAGAAGAAAATACAGGCTTCATCCTTTATTTAGGAAAAGCTGGAAATGCAGACTTTCCTCCATTTTGGTCAAAGCCTGTTGACTCCTTTTGCAATCGCAAAAAGAAAGAAACAGGCTAGAATTGGATGCTTCAATCGATAGTGGTGCTGCATTATGCTTTCTAATTTTATTTTTCAATACCTTATATTAGTCCATCAATATAAAACATACTTTATATTATTGCAGTGTGCTAATAGGATTACCATCCTAAAGGCAGCACTGGCACTCATATTTCTTTGTTTTGACTATATTTTAATTCTGGAACTTTGTAGGAATTGTGTACAATCATTATTACACTCCACTTTAGAAAAATCATGGTTTTCTGTCTTTTCATGGCTTTTACTCCTTCAGATTCGTCTATGAACAGCACATGACATTTTATAAAACTAGGTGATTGTGCAAAAGGTTTTGTGCAAGAGTAACCCCAAGAAAAACATATCTTCCTAGGGTTTGTATGTGCGCCCATTGTGCATGTGTCATCAGGGGAAAACTCTGCATTTTAAACCTTATCAGGCTAAAAAGAGGAGGGCTTAAGATGTTTGAAGGATAAGTAAAGAATTTGGGAAGAAATAAGTGTTTGGTTTTGAAAGTATTTGTTTTCTCTTATCTCTTTCAGTAAGTTCAAGGCAAATTTCTATGACAATAAAATACACTCAGAATTTGGAGAAATCTTTTTAAGAATTACACTCTTCAAAATGCCTTAGTCACCTTGTACAACTCTGTGTTTCCCTTGCTGTGAAATGAAATGGGACAATTATTAAAGGCTCTCTGTTGAACCTAAGTAGTTAAAAAATCTTCAGGAGTGGTTAGATTAGATGTAGTCCACTTCAAAGTGCTGTTTCAATGTTAACATTCCCCATATTTGTTCAAAAGTTTGGGTTACAGAGTCCTTTGAAATTCCAAGCATGACCCTTGCTCATTGTAAGACAATAATAGAAAGTAGAAACTTGTAGTCTGAAATAACATTTATCGTTTACATCACTTTTAGACATTTTCCCAAAAGATCTCAAGACAATGTACAGCAATTCAATAAAAAGACCATATTAAAAACAACTTCCGAAAATTACAACATGAAAGGCCTCATGTAAGAAAAGTCAATAACTATCCAAGGAAGAACTTGAAAAGGTCTTGGTATCTTTACAATAAAATACACTTGAAAAGGTCTAGGTATCTTGCCCAACAAAATACACACACTATCAGCTCTTGCTTGTTTTGGAGCTGTAGAATTAATTAAAGTGGAGCTGTAGCAAGAAATGTGTTGATAAAAATAATTCTCTCATAAGTAGTGCTTTAGATTCCTGTTTTTGTAACAACCTGTTTCTTCTGTGTGTGCTTAGGAATACTAAACCCACTTCCTACGGATATTGAGTCAACTAGTTTTAGAATCATAGAATCATAGAATAGTAGAGTTGGAAGAGAGCTCAAGGGCCATCCAGTTCAACCCCCTGCCAAGAAGCAGGAAATCGCATTCAAAGCACCCCCGACAGATGGCCATCCAGCCTCTGCTTAAAAGCCTCCAAAGAAGGAGCCTCCACCACAGTCCATGGCAGAGAGTTCCACTGCCAAACAGCTCTCACAGTCAGGAAGTTCTTCCTGATGTTCAGGTGGAATCTCCTTTCCTGGAGTTTGAAGCCATTGTTCCGCGTCCTAGTCTCCAGGGCAACATAAAACAAGCTTACTCCCTCCTCCCTATGACTTCCCTTCACGTATTTGTACATGGTTATCATGTCTCTTCTCAGCCTTCTCTTCTGCAGGCTAAACATGCCTAGTTCTTTAAGCCGCTCCTCATAGGGTTTGTTCTCCAGACCCTTGATCATTTTAGTCACCCTCCTCTGGACGCTTTCCAGCTTGTCAACGTCTCCCTTCAATTGCGGTGCCCAGAATTGGACACAGTATTCCAGGTGGTGCCTGACCAAGGCAGAATAGAGGGGAAGCATGACTTCCCTGGATCTAGATGCTATACCCCTATTTATGCAAGCCAGAATCCCGTTGGCTTTTTTAGCTGCAGCATCACATTGTTGACTCATATTTAACTTGTTGTCCATGAGGACTTCAAGATCTTTTTCACACGTACTGCTGTCGAGCCAGGAATCGTCCCCCATTCTGTATCTTTGCATTCCATTTTTTCTGCCGAAGTGAAGTATCTTGCATTTGTCCGTGGTGAACTTCATTTTGTTAGTTTCGGCCCATCTCTCTAGTCTGTTAAGATCGTTTTGAATTCTTCTCCTGTCTTCTGGAGTGTTAGCTATCCCTCCCAGTTTGGTGTCGTCTGCAAACTTGATGATCGTGCCTTCTAACCCTTCGTCTAAGTCGTTAATAAAGATGTTGAACAGAACCGGGCCCAGGACGGAGCCCTGCGGCACTCCACTTGTCACTTCTTTCCATGATGAAGATGACGCATTGGTGAGCACCCTTTGGGTTCATTCGCTTAGCCAATTGCAGATCCACCTAACCGTAGTTTTGTCTAGCCCACATTTTACTAGTTTGTTTGCCAGACGGTCGTGGGGGACTTCGTCGAAGGCCTTACTGAAATCCAGGTAGGCTACATCCACAGTGTTCCCTGTATCAACACAACTCATAACTCTATCGAAAAAAGAAATCAGATTAGTTTAGCATGACTTGTTTTTGGTAAATCCATGTTGGCTATTAGCAATGACTGCATTTGTTTCTAGATGTTCACAGACCACTTCCTTAATGATCTTTTCCAGGATCTTGCCTGGTATCGACATGAGGCTGACCAAACGGTAATTGTTTGGGTCGTTCTTGGTCCCTTCTTGAAGAGAGGGACCACATTCGCCCTCCTCCAATCTGCTGGGACTTCTCCTGTTCTCTAAGAACTCTTGAAGATAATTGCCAGTGGTTCTGAAATAACCTCAGCTAGTTCCTTCAATACTCTTGGATGTAGCTAATCTGGCCCTGGGGACTTGAATTCGTTTAGAGAGGCCAGGTGTTCCTGGACAACTTGTTTCCCTATTTGGGATTGGATTTCCCCTAATCCTTTGTCCATTCCATGTTGCTGAGGTTGAAGACAGCTTTCTTTTTGTGAGAAGACCGAAGCAAAGAAGGCATTAAGTAGTTCTGCCTTTTCCCTATCCCCTGTCACCATCACCCTATCTTCTCCTCGCAGAGGTCCTGTTGCCTCCTTGTTCTTCCTTTTTCTACCAACGTAGGCAAAAAGCCTTTTTTGTTGTTTTTAATGTACCTGGAAAGCCTGAGCTCATTTTGCACTTTAGCCTTGCGAACCTTTTCCCTACAGGAGTTGGCTATACGTTTGAATTCTTGTTTGGTGATTTCTCCCCTTTTCCACTTCTTGTGCATGTCTCTTTTAAGTCTTAGTCTGGTTAGAAGTTCTTGGACATCCATTCTGGCTTCTTCACACTTGTCTTATTTTTATTCTTTGTTGGCACTGTTTGCATTTGCGCCTTGAGTATTTCACTTTTTAAAAACTCCCATCCATCCTTAACTCCCTTGTCTTTTAATATTGGTGTCCATGGAGTGCCGCTCAGTATTTCCTTCATTTTTTGGAAGTCAGCTCTCTTAAAGTCCAGAATGCGTGTTTGACTTGTCTTAGTTTCAGCCTTCCTTTGTATCGCAAACTGAAGGAGCACATGGTCACTTGCCCCTAAGGATCCAACAACTTCGACTGTATTGATCAGGTTTTCCACATTTGTTAAGATTAGATCAAGAGTAGCCGATCCCCTTGTTGCCTCTTCTACCTTCTAGACCATAAAATTATCTGCAAGGCAAGTGAGGAATTTGTTGGACTTTGTACTCTTGGCCGAGTTTGTTTCCAGCAGATATCGGGATAGTTGAAATCGCCCATGATTACTATCTCTCTTCTTTGTGCCTGTTTGGTCAGCTGTTGACAGAAGGCTTCATCAAGTCCATCCTGACTCGGAGGTCTGTAGTAGACACCCACAATGAGATCTCTTTGAGTCCCGGTTCCCTTGATTCTTATTCAGATGCTTTCAAGCTGGTTTCCCGGATTACAGTCTTGCATTTCTTCTGCAACGTAACTGTTTTTGACATATAAAGCTACTCCTCCTCCTCTCCCCTTTGTTCTATTTCTGTGAAAGAGGTTATAGCCCTCAATGGCTACATTCCAGTGATGGGAGTCATCCTACCAGGTTTCAGTGATGCCTATGACATCGTACGTGTGGTGCTGTGCTAAAATAAGCATTGACTTACAATTCAGCAACTGAAAGCTCATTTATATAAGCATTATAACCTGGGCACACTTTGAGTTTACTCCTGGGGTTTCTCCCTGTATCATGAAGCAGAATTTGCCCAAAACTCTTGTGTTGGAGTGTGACAGCAGGATCAGGTCCAATTCAGACCAGTCAGCTGTCCATAGAAAGCACTACCATAATTCCTTTTTTCTGCGTTCATCAATAATAATAATAATAATAATAATAATAATAATAATAATAATAAGAAGAAGAAGAAGAAGAAGAAGAAGAACCTTATTTTTATATGCCAACACCATCTCCCCGAAGGGACTCGGAGCGGCTTACATGGGGCCAAGCTCACTCAGCCACATTTCCATAATAAAATATACAATTAAAACACAATATCAACTAAAACAATTTAAACAAACCATAGTTAAAATAGTGTAACTATAAAACATGAAAATTAACAATCATCCATGAACCTTTAGGAGGTCTAATCCTAGGACATAATGGGCAGTTAACAAACTCATTAAGTTAGAACTGGTATATATATCAAATAAAATACACGAGGTAGGCAACACAGGTAGGGGAAAATAGCCCTGAGATGGGGCTATAAAGTGATGGCAAATTTCAGTATGAATAGGGGCCAGGTTATAAGGACTTGTCTGATCAAATGCATGACAGAACATCCATGTTTTTAATTGCTTACGGAAGACAGTGAGGGTAGGTGCTAACCTAATCTCCCTGTGGAGGGAATTCCAGAGCCGGGAAGCCACCACAGAAAAGGCCCTCTCCCGCGTCTCCACCAACCGCGCTTGTGAAGGAGGAGGAAGTGAGAAAACAGCCTCTCTAGAAGATTTTAGAGATCGCACAGGTTTGTAGGGTGAGATCAACCAGGGGAAAGGAGATTGATCATGCTTGAGTGGCTGCCATCACTTCTCCCAGCCAGCTGCAGAGCTCTGTGTCAGCTCCTGGCCATTGTGGGCACCCCATGCTGACATGAGGAAAGGTGCCCATGTGACCAAGAAGAATATGGGAGACAGTGATGAAGACTGTGAAGTCTTTGCCTAACTGGACCATGTAGACTCCATGTAGAGGGAAATGAATAAGAAAATGAGACTCGCTGATACCTTTTCCTCTTTAAATTAGGAGGGGGGTCTTGATCGGGTATGAAATTGATCTGGGTATGAAATTCAGTATATTAGGTGCACTACTGCACTCCAGGGCACGGACTTACTTTTCCCTCAGTTTATGTTAATTTGTTCCATGCATCTGAAGAAGGAGGTTTTTGTGTGCTCATTCCCTTTAATTTTTCTCCCACACAATTTGTCTTTTTGCAACTCAGAGTGCAACTCCTCTAGACATTTCCTTAAACTATGTGGGCACAATGCAGATCCTAAGATATGTTTGACTGCAACTCTCAGCCTTGCCAACATAATCAATAATGACAAGTCCTGGGAGTTGCAGTCCAAAATCATCAACATGGAAGGCTGTATTGTGCCCACCTCTTGCCTTAAACTATTATGATATCTACTCATTTCACATGTAGAATCCAAGCTCCCTTTGAGTCAATTACTGACTGGTAAGTCAGCACTTGTGTAAGTTCTCTTGAATCAATGAGACATATGAAAGTATTGACTTACCCATCAGTAATTGACTCAAGGGACCTGCTTGAGCTGAAACTTTCTCTTGATTTTACCCCCAATGATTTTCTGGTCATTAAATTAGTGTACAATGGTGTACACTAGTGTAAATTAGTGTACAATTCAATTGGTTCTGCAAAAAGCAGGGCCTTCTTCCTGAAGTTTGTTTTGTGGAAGAATGTGGCCCATAATCAGGAGTATAAGGTCCCATCTAGCTGTTATCCGAAAGAGTTCACTTTTTTGTGCCTGCATAGACTGACCTGTTTCTCCAGCCCGTACTCTTCTTACCTTGGAATGCATATACCTAAGAATGCATATACCTGAGTCTAATGGGATACATAGGGTTATGAATTTTTGGATATAGTAGGCAGACCCAAGCTGCCACTGATGGTTCTTCTGAAATAGAGATTGGAAAAATACTCAAAAATATTTGGAAAAAGATGTTTTTAAAAATCATTTTTTAAATGCCACTAAACCCTAAATGACAATAATCTTCACAATTTGGGATTTATTTTGCCCAGAAAGCAACATTTTGCAAAGAAAACAGTCCTATTTATTTCATGTGCAGATACGTATTTGTACAGAAAACTCTTGTTTCTATTTGAAAATCATAGTTTTTGCTTGTTTTTGTTTGTTTGTATGGAATAAGTTCCAAACTGTGAATATCCTTTGAAAATAATAGTAGTAGTAGTAGTAGTAATAATAATAATAATAATAATAATAACAACCACAACAACAACAACAACAACAACAACAACATTTTATTTATATTCCGCCCTATCTCCCCAAGGGGACTCAGGGCAGATCACAGTACACATACATGGCAAACGTTCAATGCCATTTGGAGACAGGACAGAACAGAATAAGAAAAACAGAAGGAGTTATGTAGTCTTGAAGTCCAGTTTTTTGGTGCCTTGGAGGTTGATGTTGCGCTCAGATTCAGTAACAGGGGGTGCTGTTGCTTCATTCTCTATGATGAAGAGCCATTGGAACTTCCTCCTTCCTCCTCCTTCCACCGTACTTTCAGTCACCGCATTTCTGGTCTTGTTATTTATGGTGTCGTAAAATACCTCACTCGCAATTTGCAGTACCTAATTTATCTACTTACAGCTTATAAACTGTATTCAAACTGCTTAGGTAAACAGTGAACTAGGCTTCAGGTCGAGCACTCAACCCTGACCAAGCTTCGAACAGGCCACCTTTCAGTTGGTAGATCTTATTCCTGCAGGTTTCAATTACTTTCTGACAGCAAGAAAAAAATGATACATTTATTCATTCTTGCCTACAAGATTAAAATTTACAAGTAGTTACATCTTTAAATCATACATTCATGTAAAAGTGAAAATGTGGACAAGAGATCAACGAACTTTAGGACCTGCACATATAGAATCAGAATAGTTATGCAAGAAAACTGGATTGGGACAATTCAGAATTATGATGAGGAAATAACTTATTTCTGCCTATGGTAAAGTCTCTCAGAGTAGCATTTCTAGAATTACCTGTTAGGAATCTGCATTTAAAAAAGAATAGCTCATTGTCAAAGGAGGTGGTAAAAGGCAGCCCTCAATTTGAAGGTATCCTCTTCTCAAATGTGTAAGTCTAGGTTTTATTGGATGATAAAGGAATCCAAGAAGGGAGAACAGGATCTTGACATTACTTGTCAGCCTTCAGTATCAAAACAGTTGTACAGGGCAAAGTCTTCCCCACTTTGGTGAGAAGGATCATATTTCCATTTAAATAAATGTAATTATAAAAAAGCATAAATGCACTCATGCACGTACATATGCGCGCACGCACACACATATACATTTATTGAAATACTAAGCACACTTATGTCCTTTTTTTGTTCTTTTCTTTGAGGAGGTGGTATATATCCTCTCTTTTTTACTGATATATAAGTGATCATTCTATGAGTTTAGCACCTCTCATAACAGATTGTACTGTCATTATTCTGATAAAGAAAGCCAGTAGATGAAAACATACTTTACATGCAGAAAAGTCTGAGGTTCCTTTCCAAAACTGACTGGATCTGGCTGGAAAAGATTCCTGGAAAGCAACTGCTGGCTGTCAGTATACACAGTATTGAGCAAGATGACCCAGCAATCTAACTCAGTATAAGGCAGCTTCCTGTGGACTTGAAGATAAAGTCTAAGATGTTGGTTGTTTGAAACTGTGCAGGATTTGATGATATTTCTCTTAGAAGCCTATGCTTTTTTTGCTGTGGTCTGCAGTACTGGTTGCCATGTCCTTGGCATAACTTGTGAACCTTTATAAAATCCCACTATAAATAAGCAGACTTTCATGAATAGCAAGGGTGGCAGAGCTAGCCATAACAAACATTCAAAAGCTATGTTTATTGTTTAACAACTTTCTTAGGTTTATACAGAGAGCCCAAAAGAGATCTTCATATCTCTTCCTCAAGCAAAATGCCACAACAAGCAGATTGGGAAGTAGGAAAGAAAAAGCTCCCCCACAGACATTGTAATCCCTATTCTATGCTTTTAAACAACCAAGATCTACAAAACAAAATGCTACAACCTCATACTACAAGTAGGGGGAGATAAAAACTATCATTTCCGTATGCACATATGCATCCACAATTAGTTTTCCTCTTTATAATTTGTTATAATGATTATGCCAAAGGCAAGAAAAAGCACCCAGCTGATAAAAGACATAATCGTCAGCATTTTTAGAAGTAAAATTTAGAAGAAAAAAACAGTTTGCCCTGAAGCTGAAGATGCTCTGTTACATTCAGGTCCACTTAAATGCTCCTCACTCAATAATTGATTCATATCCATGTTTTTATATATATTAAAACTCTGTAAAATATAAATGGTCTTAGGTCTTCTGCATCACTTCTCCAACAAAGTGTTTTTTCACTTGTCCACACAGTGCCAGGAGCACTTAGCTTTGCTCTACAATTTCTCCCTGCTCCAACACTTGATGTTAAGTAGAAAGAATGGGGAGATAAATAATGCGGCTATTGACACAGTGCTGAGCTGGAGGATCTTTAGATCTAGGCTTTCTGATGTTTAACAGAAGATGGGTCTACACTGCCATATAATCCAGTTTCTGAATCCAGATTATCTGTGTTGAACAGGTTTATATGAGTCTACACTGCCATATAATCAGTTCAAAGCAGATAATCTGGATTCAGAAACTAGATTATATAGCAATGTAGATGGGGCCTGAATGTTATGAATACAACGCAATACACCCTTCAGCTGACATATGAAACTCGTGGAGTTCCCAAAGGAAAAAATAAACTTTCTGTCATGTGACAAACAGTATGCTATGGTAATTTCAGTTTTATTCTTTGAATATATGACCACACCTCCACAATAAACATAATATAATTTAATTGGAAGACACATTTACATGACAGTTTCTTTTATTCACAAGTTGGCATCACACCAACATCATAAAAACTTTTCTAGGAAAAGGAACTCCATTTTTACTACTCCAAACCTATGATGACTGTAAAGCCAACTATGTCTTCCATTTACTTAACATAGGGTGAAAGAACCAATTTCAAAGCAGTAAATTTCCCAACAGCAACATGTCACAATTACACAAAAAGTTGCAAACCATTTATTGAATTATCAAGCATTACTAACACTCTGCTGATATTGTTGGAAAAAATTAAGCAATGTGTTGTTTTGTTTTAGTTAGCCTAATAAATTTCATTTTGACAATAGCTGATATTGCCATGTTGCGAATGATTGAGCCTGGGGTCGTTTTATGCACTGGGAGAGGCATTTAGTGGCAATTCTTTGAAACTCTATACCCCTGACATTCATGGTAATTTGTGGTTGCAGAGTTATAGCCATTTCAAATCAGGTCCATGTTTTCAAAACACCTTGTAATTTAAATGGTATACATTGGAAGAGAAGGAGTTCATCGTACAATGCTCTGTCATACACATGGACAACACTCTACATCATCATACATCAACTAGAACCATTGAAATTAAAATCATAATGCTAGATATTAAGTAAACAGCCAAATAACATTTTAAGAGGTACCAACATAGCACTGGTCAATGCTTGTCTTTTTGCAAGTTACAGGAATTTCTGAAAGCAGGATGTCATAACAGACAGCACCCATATGGACAACAAAGAGGACATAGCAAAATACACTATCAATACCTCTTCTTCCTCCCTTTCTCAATCTTTCATCTTCAACTCCAGTTGAAATTGGGATTCTCCTCACCAGAGGAGCGTTCATCCTTCACCCAGAAGGTTTGGGGCAAATTTTTCAAATTAGACTGGAGAAGGGATGGAGGTGAGTAAATTCTCTGTCTTCTTTAAAGACAGAACACCTCAGAACACCATGCAAAGAAGACGATTCCACCTGCTTTTGTCCCCCTTGTGGGATGATGTCCTAAGAAATGAGAGCTGATGCAGTCTATCCAATGCAATTTTCTGAATCAGTGCCCCCAAATAACTCCAGAAACGTGTTGTTGAAGTCTTTCGTGGCTGGAATCACGGGGTTGTTGTATGTTTTCCGGGCTGTATGGGCATGTTCCAAAAGCATTTTCTCCTGACGTTTCACCTACATCTATGGCAGGCATCCTCAGAGGTTGTGAGGTATATTGGAAAACTAATCAAGGAAGGTTTATACAGTATATCTTTTGAAGACCCACCCTGGACTTTCCACAGATATACTGTATAAACCTTCCTTGCTTAGTTTCCTGGAAAACACACAACAACCCTAGAAAATGCTTAAAAACCAAGGAATCAAGAATTTATTTTAATTTGGTTGTGTAATGTCTATATATGTCTACTTAGAAGTAAATACCATTGGGTTCAGTTGGAATTATTCCTGGGTAAAATGAATAATGGCTTGACAAAACATTTCTGAAAGGGTATTCTCAGTCTACTAAAATGAACAGTAATCCTCTTGAAGAAAAGGAGCATGTTCATTTTGGATACGAGTACTCTGCAGATTTGCTGAACAGGTAATGATGTATCACTCTGCTATTATAAAACTGCAAGGTCCTGGAAATATAAATCTAACTCTACTCACTTGCCGAAGACACCGAGAAGCAGTAGCAGACTTGCTTCTTGCAAAATGGTATTTGAATATTTTGCATCCTAACTCAACTTCTAAGAAGACTAGAAATTCAGCACTAAATCAGGTTGAAAGCTTGGAATCTAGGAGTGCTAATTATACAAGCAATCACTAGGTGGCGTGTCTAGAATTTAGGTGAAAACTAAGCAACAGGGCAATGTGACAGTCCTTCCTATGCCATACTGGCAACCAGTAGGATAAATTACTTTCAAAGGCTATGTAGAAAGATTATGAAACAGAAAACAAAATGATGACGGACTTGGTTCTATTATTTCATTGGGCCAAACAATATAGGAGAAACACCTCAGGACTTCCCAAGTATCAGAATCAGAGTGGGCCTCACCATTAGGTATACTGAAGCAACCTGCCTGTGGTAGAAAGCAGATGATGCCAAATTTACTTGGCTGTTGTATGTACTATATACCCTGATTGCAGGTAGAAAGCTTCTGGCTTCTCCATCTGAGACAGCAAAATATCCTTGCTCAGGGCAGACAATGTGTTTATGCAATAGTCCAGCCCTGTCCCAAGTCCCTTCCGGTGTCTATGGCCAGTAGTCAATTTGCTACAGAAAGGAAGGTCTCTCTGATTTACTTCTATTTTAAAGAGCCAATAGATTTTAAGAAAGCATTGGACGAAGGACATGCTAAGGTGCATGCCTCCTTCAGGCAGTTCCTCCATACTCTCCCAACTGCCTTTTTTTCACCTCCCCCAAAGCTGATTAGTTTCTTCTGAAAGCTTTCAGAGTGCTTTCACTGTTTCAAAAACTACATTTTTTTATGGCTAGGATGCCCACCTCTGGGTTTTTTTTTTGGAGAGGGGTAATCTGTGCAGCCCCTAACCTGTCCTAGGGAAGAAAATGTAAGAAGAGAGAGTTTCTTTCCATTGCCTCATAAGCAGTGTTAAAGTAGAAAGAGTCAACTGGCTGCCTGATGAACATTTGTGTGGATTACACCTTCCCTTTATCTCAAGCAATAAAACAGCTTTTCCTTACTCTTCCCTTAGAACGTAGCTAATTTTTGCTAAGAAAATCTTCTTCAGTCTCTCAAGCAGAATGTGCTTGAGAACATGGAGAAATAAGCTGAAGTTGAATGTGGTAGAATGAAGACTAGGCGCTGAAGAACCAGATGGCTGCCGTGAACCTCTCAGTTGTGCCAACAGCTTTTAGCTACAGCTGGGTTTCTGCTAATGCCCTGCTGTCCAGTGACAATGTTTTCCAGAGAGAGTAAAATAACGGTCTCACAGGATAGCAGCAGCTGAAAATGAACAGTTGGCAAAGAGAGGAGGATGAGAATGGAAGCAGCACAGGGAAGACTGACTCGGTTATATCATGCCAGACAGGCAAAACTGTGCTTACAAACCATTTTCCTCTTCCACTGGCATGATGACAATATAAAAAACAGAACAGGGAGCAATTTCCATGGCTGTGGGCGCTGTTAGATCATTCAAGGACATAACACCCATTGCAAAATCAAATGAACTGGAATCTC
Source organism: Anolis carolinensis (assembly GCF_035594765.1). NCBI lineage: Eukaryota > Metazoa > Chordata > Lepidosauria > Squamata > Anolidae > Anolis > Anolis carolinensis. The sequence goes on from NC_085843.1 coordinate 111,102,991, forward strand.
TAAAGTCATATTTAGAGCTTGGGAAGGTTACCTTTTGGACTACAGTTTAAAGAACCCAGCCTCCAAAGCCATGCTAATTCTGGGAGTTGTTTGAAAAGTAACATGCCCAGGGTTTGCATTTGTATTTGTCATTGTCCAAATATGCAACAATGACACATTTATACCAAACCCTTTAAAGCACATGCACAAAATTACATATACATAGTACAACATTTGAGGGGGGGTGGGCTTTGTGGAGATTTTTTTCTAGAGTTTGGAAGTGCTATTTTATTGCACTACATCTCCCAGAATTTCTCACCCAGATTGGACTGGAAAGTAGGCTTGAGCGATCCATGAAAAAATTGATTCTAAACTCGTTTCAAAAGTAGGGGGCGCCAGCGTTTTGTTTCTGATGTCATTTCCTAATTTTGCCCCCCAAAAAATTCGAAATTAACGAAAATTCGTTATTTTCTAAATTAATTCGTTAATGGCGAACGTGCATGCGCAGTGGCCAAAAAAAACAGCACGAGGGGAGATTTTACAGGACTCTCCCGCCCTCATTTTTGAGTGATCTTCTTCAAACTTGGTACAGTGGTAGAACACATTTAACACTGATAGCTCACCAAAATTTGGAACGTTTCCCTTATCCTCTGATTTTTGGCGAATTTTCATAGCTTTTATAATAAACCATTTTTTAATAATTGCAGAAATCTGTTCCTGGTTTGAAAGTCTTATTTCCTGTTTCATTGGGTTGTCTTTACTGTGAAAGTCATTGTTCTACTTCAGAAACTTTGTTTTTGTGGCTGAAACTTTGTTAAATTGGTGGACCAAACCATAATATGTTCCATCCATGTCGCTTGCACAAAGTTCAGGCAGTGTCATAGATTTTGCCATGTTTCTATGACAGAACCAATTAGGAAATGACATTTATCACCCAGGAACAGAAATCATAGTACACCATCAAATCCTTCCTGACAGATGGCCATCAGCCTCTGAATAAGGAAATTAGTTCCTGGTTTAAAAGTGCTATTTCCTGTTTCATTGGCTTTTCTGGGCTGAGAGTGTGTGACTTGCCCAAGTGGGTGGCAGAGTGGGGAATCAAGCCACAATTGGAGTCCAAAATTCAAACCTCTTCCTCCCTCCTTCTCTCTAAACTTCTCATACCTTCCAAGAATTCACATACTGTATGAAAGTTTGGTCAAGATGGTCAGAGGAGGGCAACTAAAATGATCTAGGGTCTGGAGAACAAGCCCTATGAGGAGTGGCTTGAAGAACTGGGCATGTTTAGCCTGCAGAAAAGAAGGCTGAGAGGAGACATGATGTATAATATGTGAGGGGAAGTCATAGAGAGGAGGGAGCAAGCTTGTTTTCTGCTGCCCTGCAGACTAGGACACTGAACAATGGCTTTAAACTACAGGAAAGGAGATTTCACCTGAACATTAGGAAGAACTTTCTCACTGTGAGCTGTTCAGCTGTGGAACTCTCTCCCCGGGCTGTGGTGGAGGTTTCTTCTTTGGAGGCTTTTAAGCAGAGGCTGGATGGCCATCTGTTGGGAGGGATTGGATGGTGTCTTCCTGCCTGGCAGAAGGGGTTGGGCTGGATGGCCCACGAGGTCTCTTCCAACTCTACTGTTCAATGACGCTATGATTCTAAGTGAGGACAAAAGGGGGTGGGGAATGTTAAGAGGAGAGAGGGCCTGGAACACCTGGGAATTGTAGTTTGCAAGTGGGCATAGTACTATTGGAGAAACGTTTGCTTCAGCCCAATGCTTTTATAAATGGTCAATATTCAGAGGCTTCGTTCTCCTGCATTTTGAAAGCTATTATGATGAAATTTGCCAGAATGGAAGCAAAAATTAAGTACTCTTAGCCTATCAAGTTTCATAATGTTTGACCCATCCACTGATTTTTGGGGATGTCTGAAGCAACATTTTTTTAAAATGTTAGCAGATCGATGGCCACGCCTCCCTGTCCTTCTTCCTTCCACTTTGATTGGCTTGCTAAGGCTTCTGGGAAATGGAGTTTTTTCTCTCGTTATGGCGAATTGCTTCATTTCCACTTAAAAGAATGGTCAATATTCAGAGGCTTCGTTCTCCTGCATTATGAAAGCTATTATGATGAAATTTGCCAGAATGGAAGCAAAAATTAAGTACTCTTAGCCTATCAAGTTTCATAATGTTTGACCCATCCACTGATTTTTGGGGATGTCTGAAGCAACATTTTTTTAAAATGTTAGCAGATCGATGGCCACGCCTCCCTGTCCTTCTTCCTTCCACTTTGATTGGCTTGCTAAGGCTTCTGGGAAATGGAGTTTTTTCTCTCATTATGGCGAATTGCTTCATTAATGGTCAATATTCAGAGGCTTCGTTCTCCTGCATTATGAAAGCTATTATGATGAAATTTGCCAGAATGGAAGCAAAAATTAAGTACTCTTTGCCTATCAAGTTTCATAATGTTTGACCCATCCACTGATTTTTGGGGATTTCTGAAGCAACATTTTTTTAAAATGTTAGCAGATCGATGGCCACGCCTCCCTGTCCTTCTTCCTTCCACTTTGATTGGCTTGCTAAGGCTTCTGGGAAATGGAGTTTTTTCTCTCGTTATGGCGAATTGCTTCATTAATGGTCAATATTCAGAGGCTTCGTTCTCCTGCATTATGAAAGCTATTATGATGAAATTTGCCAGAATGGAAGCAAAAATTAAGTACTCTTTGCCTATCAAGTTTCATAATGTTTGACCCATCCACTGATTTTTGGGGATTTTTGAAGCAACATTTTTTAAAAAATGCTAGCAGATCGATGGCCATGCCTCTCCCTCCCTCCCTCTTCTGCTCTGATTGGCTGAGAGGCATGCCAACATGGCTTCTCCTCTCAGAGGGGCTACAGCTTCATCCGAAGACATCAGAAACAAACGAAAAAAGGTACTTTTATTATTCAAATTCGTAATATTTGTAAGGGCAGTGAGCAGATGGTTCAATATCAATTCAAAAGTGCTTACGAAACGAATTTTTAACGAATTTAACGAAATAACGAAAAATTTGCTCAAGCCTACTGGAAAGGTAACTTTTTCAAACTCTGTTTTGTTCCTCTTATATATAGGATAAAGATCTTCAAATTGAATGAAATAATATTGAAATAGTTGAAATAAGTCTCCTTATAAGCCCATTTTAAAGATAACAGCCATAGATGCTATCATTAGGTCAGAATACACTCCATATAACAAGCAAACCACATTCACAGCCTCCTTTTTCCTCAGGATCCACACAAACAAAAATACTCAATAATTCTGATCTGAAGTTTCATTCTTTATGAAAGGCATAGAGTTCTTTTGTCTGGGGGGAAATGAGAACTATTTTTAACTTACCGTATTGCTCTCAAATATATCACAATACTTTTGTGACAGATCGTGTTTACGACTATATTTGTTAGATTGAAAATAAAATATCAAAGTTTGATATTTGTTAGAATGCAATAACATATCAAAGTTATAATATTATAATCACATGTATATTTAGGCATCATAATTACCTCAGTCCATACTAAGTACCTTCTTATTGCAAAACAAATGTTTCTTCTTCTTCTTCTTCTTTTAAAAAAACAACAAAAACAATATTTTCATAATTACTAGAACTATAGTTTATTCATACATAAACCTTTTAAAAATTATGTCCCCCACACAACACCTATTCTGCCATAAAAAGAATTCTGTACAAAAGCAAAACAGCCTTTTTGCCAGTTCACCAATTTCCACTGATAATTCAGTCAATGCCAGTGCATTTTACACATAACTGAGATGTTTTGCTTTGGCTATTGCAAGAACTGATTCCCTTGATAGGTCTCAAGGCTCTAAAACTAATCAGCCTCTTTCTATTGTAAAAGAACTGAAGTGTTTGCTTGAAAGACTGCAATCATATTGCCACTGTTGATCCTGTTAGATACCAGCAGCAATGAGTATGCATTGAGATTCATTGGTACAAATGTCAAGTATCCCCAATTTTGAACATAAATGAGAGGAGATTGATTTCACTGGTCTTAAGTGCATTCAAGTCTATGTTGGATTGGAGCCATGCTTGATGGATGGTAGGATATGGTGCAGGAATACTGAACTGCTGGAAGAGACAAGATCATTTCAGCTTTATTTAGTTATCTGATTCAATCCACTGACCTCAGCAGTGTTTGGATTATTTCTAGAAGCCAAGGTCTGAACTGGAGTAGTAGGGATGAGTGAAATTTGCTGAGCTGATCCTTCTCTTTATTTTAAAGGAATCTTCTTGACCATGTCAGTAAAAATGGGCTGTATCTCTTTATTTGTTGCTCTTTAAGTAAAGGTAAAGGTTTACCCCTGATATTAAGTCTAGTTGTGTCCGACTCTGGGGGTCGGTGCTCATCTTCATTTCCAAGCCGAACAGCCGGCATTGTCTGTAGACACCTCCTAGGTCATGTGGCCAGCATGACTGCATGGAGCACCATTACCTTCTCACCAGAGCGGTACCTATTGATTTATTCACATTTGCATGTTTTTGAACTGCTAGGTTGGCAGAAGCTGGGGCTAACAGCAAAAGCTCACCCCACTTCCCAGATTCAAACCACTGACCTTTTGGTCAGCAAGTTCAGCAGCTAAGCGGTTTAATGTGCTGCACTATCAGGGGCTCCCTTGTTCTTTAATGCAGTGTAAAGTTTAGCACAGTACAAAAAAATATCTTTTAAAAAATTAAGTAGTAAGTGCTCAAGTGGAGCAGATGATGACTAGTTGATCACAGAAGACACAGGAGACAAATTAGGTAGTCATGGCTTTTCCTGGGGTGGGGCAAACTCTTCACTAGGTATCGGAGCATCATTGGTGTCAGAGTAAATGAAGTTCTGTGCTGAAAGGCAATCCAAATACATGTCAAAATGACCGAGAAAAGTCCTGCCTCTCATCACTATCAGTCGGAACTCTTAGGGTGGCAGAATGCAGAATATGAAAGCAGCCAGAGCCTTCCTTGTTAAGGTTGTAGTAAATGCGCTGTCTAAGGTTTTGATCTCTCCTTCAGATAGGCTCAGCTCTTTCAATGTTCCTGTAATGTCTAAAACAAACCGAACGTGGATTCATTGCCCTATGTCTCTGTTGATGTAGTAGGATGCCATCTACTATCACTGCTCAGAAGTTTCTAATGGTGGCTGTAAGAATTGGGGCAAGCACATATGGTAAGAAGATGTCTTTCAAATTACCAGATTGCAAGCCTGATTTCAGATGGGATGAGCAACCCTTTGAGTTGCTTTCAGAGGCAAACTAACCCTTGGATGAGATGTGTTTCACAAAGGCAGCCCAAGTAGTAACTTAGCAAGAGTGTTTTGTACTATCTGAATTTTCTGAGCAGTCTTCAAAGGCATCCCACGTACAACACATTGTGGTAGTCCTATCTAAAGGTTAGCACTGCAGGGCACTGTTAATCTCAGGCATACATTTGGCAAACCTCCCAGAAGCCAGCTGGCTTAATAGGGCTATAATGCTTGGATATGAGTGGTGTTATTTTTTTTTGTTAAAGAAACATCTTTTTTCCCATTTTCCTACACATGTATCAATAAAAAATAATATGAGAAATCCAGTCCCTTGAACAATGTTTCAGTGTTATTCATGTTCAGATCATTAATAACATCCCAAGGACTCCATAATTCTTTCCAAGAAAATGGCAATGAAATCAGATTGAAGAAGTATTTGATTTGACAAAGAGAGGGATCTTTTCAGGACTCTCACTGAAAACATTAATATATTGTTAAGAATGATAGAAACAGAGAAATTATTTCAAAAATATTGTGCCAGATGAAAATACAGCCAATTTTCTTTTATTGCATTTATTACAGCTTCTTTATACCACTTTCACTCACTTTTTATAGAATATTCTGCACCAGTCAACTTTCCTTGGGATCTTTAGTGTATACCGTATATTCTGTTCCTTCCTGCACTCTTAGCATGTGTTCAGAAAGCTAGAATTGTATTTCCTTTTGTCTGATTATTAGTCAGTGGTGTCTCATTTCTGAATTCAACCTGAAATACACTGCTCCTCTCCCTACGCCCCCAGTTTTAATTACATGAACTTTACAGTACACAGCCAACTGCGAAGGGGTGTCCTTAATGTCAACAAGTTGAGAAGAAATCCAAAATGAGGGGGCCTTAACCCTTTCTGTGTTGACCTAGCTGTCTCTTGCTAACACAATATCATATTTTGGAAAGGTTAATTCTTGTTTATGGAGATGCTTACATCTAGCCACTCAGAAGCAAGGTATAGAAACAAATGTAACTGAAGATGTCTTAACAGACAGAATGTTAAGGAACCCAAGGCATTTCAAATTATATTTAAGACAGCTCCCACCACTAACATATGGAAGCTGTTTTGAGTACAGAATTTGTCACTGGGTTGAAGCTGGGGGACCATCTTTCATATCTTTGCTTAGCTATGAATTTCACCAGTGACTTTAATTTGCTATCTTAATCTACCTCATACCATTTTGAGTTCCTTGGACGGAAGGGTAGGTATAGATAACAAAAATGTAACTAAATACACACAGCCTTTCACATTTGAGGGTTTAACTTTTGTTGATTTAATGATTTACATATTTAATTAATATGACATTTCTAGGAATCTCTAGATTCTCCAGGGTAAATTTATTGTCAGCTTCCAAAGGTAGGCCATGGAGTCATCCTAGAGAACTTAGAGACTACTAGAAAGGTATTATCTCCCTGTCAAAAACATGTTTGTTTTTTGTAATTCATGGCATTTCCACTTTTGTGGGGATCCTATGGTTCTAAACTTGCAAAAGTTCAGGATCTACTGTATACTCAATTGATTAGAGCAGTCCAGACATGGTTATATATTCCATTTCCCACCCTACCCCATTGTGGAAATCAGATCTAAGGGAGGAAAAAAATTACTTCCTCATAATGGAAAGACAAGCTAACAGTGCTGAACTTATATCAGGTCAGTCATCTTCTTTAAGTCAATCCTGCTATTATTATGCACTTTCTCTCAATTATATGCTGTTAAAAGAGCTGCATTGGCATTAGTGGTTTATCTGAGGACTAGGCTCAGAGATAATATGGCAAAAGCATTTCCTGGATGGCAGCCTGAAAGACTATTTTGATGCAGCTCCCATTCTCCTGGATGTGCAGTAGAGGTTATACATAGTATTGGTTAAATACAGTGCCATTCCCTCTGTCGTGTATAGAAATACATTTTGCTTTCATTTTACTTTGCTAAAGCTGTATCTGTATTGTGAGTCATAGGCAGAATCATAAAACACTGGTTTTCTCAGCATCACAGCACTGCTGATGGTAACAACAGCCAAACCATATGCTCTCAATTTGATTTACTATCAGCCACAACATGTCTTTCTTCCCACTGTTATTCCTTGCTTAATAATATTGCCTCATAATAAGTGCATGCTTGTTATGAACTAGTGTAATGCGGGTGTGAATAATTTTAATAGCAATCATGATGCTTACAGTTCTGTACTTTTGTCCTTTATTACTGCTTTGTTGGAGGAAAAATGCTGGTTTTGTCTTAAGTGCAGTTTAATTACTGATTAGATTGAGGATGGGGTGGTAGCATTAACATTGGAAACTTTATGTTCTCTCCCTTATTGTCTTTGATTATATATGTTTTGACTGTAGTATTTCATATGCCATGCAGGTTAAGCATCCCTTATCTGGAACCGCAAACTCTCAAATGCCCAAAATCCCAGAATGTCCACATGAGTGGTTGAGATAGGGATCATCTCTGAATCTTTTCTGATGATTCTGTGTAGACAAACTTTGTTTCATGGACAAAATTATAAAATGTTGAGTGTAAAATTCCTCCAGGTCTTGTGAATAAGGTGTATATGAAACATAAATGATTTTTATGATTAGATATGTATTCTTATGCAAATACAAGTATTCCAAAATCTGAATAAAATCCTAAATCCAAAACACCATTGGTCCCAAGCATTTTGGATAAGACATATTAAATATGTATATGTTTTGAATACATTTTCTATCCATACAATCCTGTTTGTTTTGGGTTTGGGCACTTAGGGTGCTTTTGCTATTCTGTTTTGGAAGAGAAATTAAAATATTAAATAATTAAATGTGAAGAGTGGGAAGTAGGTCTCTTTCATTTTTGTTAAGACATGAGAAGAGACACAACAAGTAAGTTTACCGGGGGGGGGGGGGGGGTTAACAATGGGAAATCAGTGGGCCCTCCCTTGTGGTTTGCATTGCTTCCCTCTTTCTTCATCACATTCCTTCACCTCTATAGCCTCCTTGCCAACACATTTACAAAAATGGCTGCTGTTGCTGTCTTGCACAGTCAGCTCCTTCCATAAAAAGAGTGCTTAGGCAGAAAGCAAGCAATGAGGCAATTAATTATTTTACATCATTAGAATTTGTTAAGGAATGGGCAGGCAAGGTCCCCATTTATAGGTTCAGTAAAATAGGGGGCTCTAGGAAAAGGACTGGAATTAGAGAAATAAATCACAGACTGTTGTTCTGATCTTCCTGTAAATTTTAATAGAAACTATTATGGTGGCCTAGCCTGAATAAAATAGCATGGGATGTGTTTTGTTTATTTGTCAGAACTCAGGAGACCTAAGGATAGTTTTCTTTTATTTTCTAGGAATGCTGTTGAAGAGAACAAAAAACTGTATGCGATTTATGACACAAGGTGAGTAACAAAATTACTTGCATTGGTTTTGATTGAACCTTTTGGAAGGAAAAAAGGTAAGTAGTATGCATGACAAAGCCATGCTATATGCACAAACTTATACACTACTGCATCCTTCCATAGCAAGAATATCAATGGTCTTAAGCTGCAATGTCTCTATATTGAGAATTTTATCTTCTGCAGTTATATTCATTAAAAAATAAAGGGCTAAATTCTTAATGGAAGTGAAAAGTGACTTCTTCAGATGAGAAGAACCAGCAGCAACCTAGATCCCTTAAGTAAGAGTTAGGCAGCCCATTGCCCTCAAGATGTTTGGAATTGCAAGTCCCCAGCCAATTTCTGGGCCAGAGAGTAGTTGTGGACTCTTGTCCTTCTAAGCTAAGTAGTTTAGCACTCTATAGTGCAATGAAGTCTTTGACTATATGGATAAAAATAGGAACTTTCCATTTTCTCTAATGGGAGGCCTGAACATCACTACAATTTTCTTATTCCTTGCTGGTTTAAGCAATGTCTCAGATCTGGGTCTTAAGTCTAAGGCCCTTTCCACACAGCTGAATAAAATCCCATATGTTCTGCTTTGAACTAGAATATATGACAGTCTGGATTCTGATAACCCAGTTCCAAGCATATATTGTGGGATTTTCTGCCTTTATATTTTGGGTTATAAGGCTGTGTCAAAGGGCCCTAAGACATACCTGAATGAAGTATCCACAAGTTTGAAAGATTTCCGAAGGCTTTGTAATAATTTACAAAGGCTTCACTCATCATTTCACAGAATGTCTTTTTTTGAAGCTTCAACTCCCCATCATTTTTAGAGTTATAGTACAATACAAAATAGGAGGTCTTCTAAGCTCTGACTCAGTTTACCATGACAAAAGGACCTCTACCCATTGACAAGAAGACCAGCTTTCATTCCAAAGGAAAACTTAATTTAATGGGAATTTAATTCTGGCGTCTAGTAAAGACATCTTGGATCAGGTCATACTTCTGAACCCAGTTACTGTTACATGGACTTATGCCTAGCAAAAGGGCCAGAGGGAAAACGTGACTACGTTTTCCCTACCATTCATTAACATTACACGTTTTATACATTCCTATACAGAAGTCCAATTAAGTTCAGTGGGACTTATTTCCAGATGAGAGCCCAAAAGATTACAGCCTTTTTGAAGAATACATTCCTTTGAAGCTAGCAGGAAATAGATTCAAAGAAACACGAGGACTGGAGCCAATAGGTTTACAAACTAGCTGTTCCATTCTGCAGGAGTTTTTGTAATCCTGTTAATCTTGGGGGAAGATCATGTAGGGAGCTTTAAATATTGTGATCTAAACATAATGAGGAGGCATTTATTTCTCCCGTGATGCATACACATTCACACACACATGATGGAATAGTCCTGGGGTTTCAGAGATAAAAGAAAATGAAAGCAAGGTGAGGGGGCCCATCGAGCGAGTTGTATACAAACTAGCCAAAGGGAATGCAGGTGGGTGGTAAGAATGACAAGAAAACAATAAAGGCTCTTGCTTTATATGAATAAACATATATACGTATATCTGCATGCATGCTGGGAAGGGAAAAATGTAGCTGCTGGATTCGTGTGGCCTGAAATAATCTGATATGCTGAATACATGAACATGGTGGAAACACTGTTTTGTACTGATGTGACTTCAGGATGTGGGACAGTGTGATTTTAAGATCAATTTGAATTCATATTAAAAGAGATAAGCATGACATTAATGGGGTCAAATCATGGCAGGATATTGCACACTGAATCTGGGATATAGCTCTCTGTAGACTCAGACAATGTATATATGCATATATTCCCCCACTCCATTAAGTGAAAAGTTGATGGCTGTGGTGAAATAGTTAAGCAGCTTCTCTGTCGTAGATGCATCTTCCTCATACTGCTCTTGGTGTGAGAAAAAAAAAGGAAAGAAAGGAAAAACCAAATCAGGACAAAGATACACACAGCTGCATATCATGACTAGTTTGGCCCTGAAGGGGGGAAATGGTAGTGAAAATGATGCATGGCCTGTATATGTGTTTTAATCAGAGCACATGGCTATTCATAGACGCTGACATTTGCTTTCCTAAGAACTCGTGCCTGTGACTGATGGTTTTCTGGCGAGAGACCAAGATGATGTTTGTAACATATTGGCTTATCAGACATAGTGATGCCTTACGATTTTTTAAAAAAACTTTTTTAAAAGGCAGAGGGTTAAAAGCATGTCATCCACCTTTTGATTTGGTGTGTTCTTTATTTTTCCATAAATAAAGTGCACATCCAGCCATAGTTCCATTCTATATGCCCTGTAATACTCAATGTAATAAAATTTTGACATTGGCACCTGTCTTGCCATATGCTCTAGAGAATATGAAGTCTGCAGTGGAAAATTCCCCCTTTTATGATCACAGTATACGACTGTGCCACTGATTAATTTCTGAGCCCTGACTAGCAAATGCAGTGTTCATCAACAGGCAAGAAATTACCATAATGTAACAGAAAACAGGTGAAGAGTCAGACACATAGGAGAATTAAATGCAGGAGATTTAATAAGAAGAACCTTGACAAGGAACAAGCTTTCCTGGAGTACCATTTTGAAAAATGAGTTGGAAGTGATTGGGCAGCATATAAGCTGCTATCTCTGCCCCCACATTTATCATCTTGTTGTGTAAGATTTGCAGTGCATGTCAAATAGTCATCAGCTAATCAACAATACTATATTTTAAACATTTATGATATGTGATTTTCCCCCTGCCACTTTTCAAAGTGACCTGCAATAGTTCTGCTGAGACAGATATTGCATTGTTTACTTTAACCTCTAGATCAATGACAAAAGGTTGGGCAGAAGCTCTCAGGATCTAGGAGTTTTGACTTGGCCCAGGGGCTTCTAGTCACAGATTTCAAGAGCAAAATTTAATGATTTCTGGGAACTTCCTGGGAGGCACACAGAAATCTAAAAACTAAGCAGTTCTTTGTCTTAAAAAGGAACACTATATACATGGAAGAGATCTTCATTTATGGAGACTGTGTGCCAAATGAATTCACAACTTCTGTCTATGTGGTTAGATGTAACTGTGATTACATCCCACACAGGGATGAGTTTAGTCATCATCATGGGTGACTGACATAGACAGAATAGGTCGGGTTGAGTGAATAGTGAATGTTTCACCAGAGAATGGCATAATTCCTTATCATCATCATCATCATCATCATCATCATCATCATCATCATCATCATCATTATATTTCTTACCTGCCTCTCTGTGGCTTGAAGCGGGTTACAACATATAGCTGTTAATCTGCCTTTTGTAAGAACACACCTTAAAAAATCTTCTCTAGAGAAAGGCATAGTTCCCTATAGCTGTTAATATGCCTTTTGTAAGAATACATACTTTAAAGGATCAGATTTATGGTATGGAAGCGCTTTTCATTCCTGCTCACTAGGTTGTGTTGGTAGGCAAGAAAGCTTTGGCCAACTGAGGCTAGTGCTCTGACTGCATCCATGTCTGAAGAGACCAAATGTGGGCAAGGTAACACAAGTGCAAGAACGTTGGTATGCATTTGATTGCTTCCTGAAGATGACAAGTAGAAAAATGGGATCAAGAAAACGTAAAATATTCATCTTTAGAAAGGAAACTCCCAAGTCACTGAATATACTCTACTGTCATTGTCTGTCTATTCAAAAAAACATGCATACCATGTTCAAAGAATATTTGATACATTGTGACTATTTCAAATTTATAAGGCATCACATGGAAATGCAAATTTAGAAAAGCAAGCCAATGTTCCATATCCATCATAAATTAATTTCCTCTTCTCACAAACTATCAGCCAAAGATAGAATTTTCACAGTAATGCTGAATGGGAGAAGTAACCTTAATTGGATAAATATAACACATTTTACACATTTTGCACAAGTGTTGATTTATTCACGCCTTACATTTCCATCTAATTTGTCTATATAGGCCATTACTTAGATTCATAGTGTTTGATTATATATATTTCCTTAATAAAATAAACCTCTATGGAAAGCCAAGGAGAAGGATTTGAGTGCAATGGCGCCCATCCATTCATGTTCGTCAGCAGCCGCTTCTAAGTTATATGGCCTCTGACATTGGAGGTAATACTCAGGCATCATGGTTAAAATTATTATCTTCCATGAATTTCCCCCCTTCTCTTGTAAAGCTGTCCAAATCTGTGGCTGTCTGTGCATTTTGTGGTAACAAATTCATAGTTTTATCTATGGACTGCGTCGAAAAAGACCTCCATTTTCCTGTCCTGTATTTCTCACTTGTCAGCTTCATTGGATGGCCCAATTTTCTAATATTAAGAGAAATGGAAAAATGTCAATCTTCTTTTTCTACACCATGCATAATTTTATGCACCTCTATATATTTCCCATTAGTCATCTTTTTTTCTAAATTAAACACTAATACAGACAATAGGTTGCAAATTAGAGGTGTGCACGTTTTCATTTTTGTGCACCAGATTCTGGGGATCCTGTAGATTTGGTTGCCAAATCCATGAAAACAAGCCAGGCGCAGGGCAGCCGAAGCCTTAGCCAGTACAGATCACAGCAGCTGGATCTTTTTAGCTAATGGGGGCTAATAATGGGGACCAATGGGGCTGAGCTCACCCTACCTGAGGGAGAGGTGGCAGTGTGTGGGCAGGGCAGCCAAGCAAATCAGGAAAGCTGTGGCTCCTCCTTTGCTTTCTTCCTCGGCAGCCTCCCATATCCCTTCCCGAAGTCTCCTCCCCCCCCCCCCCCCCACTGACTTGAGGCAAATGGGAACTCACTTTTCCCACCAGTGCTTTGTGCGGCACAAGCACTGAAGGAGCCTTGTGCTCCCTTCGGGGCATGATGGGAGTTGAGGTTTCTCTGTGTGTGTGTTTCTCTTTTTTTTCAGCCAATCAGAGGCCTGGCCAACTGTGTCCATTCTCCTCCCCTCTTGTGGTGTGAGATTGGGACTTAAATTTACAGAATCCCCTCTTGTGGGTTTTTAAAAAAATGTCATGGTATTTTTTTTAATTTCCAAAAGATTAGTGGATCAGCAAAATGTTCTGAAATTTGGCAGACTTGCAAGAATAAATGTGACCTACAAGTGAGACAAGTTTCATACTAATAGGCCAAAAAATGACTGAGGAATTAGCCTCTAAAGTTTCCCCATTGGCACCAATGGACTAAATGTTTCCAGCATGAAAACAGAAACCCCTCCCAAATTTGGGAAGTTCCCTTAAAGTGGAACAGGGGGGCAGCTGAAAACTGAGAACCAAAAATGGCATAGGTTTTTGCCGAATTGCACACCTCTATTGCAAATTTATCTGGTAGGGGAGTTGATGAAGACCTGTGATAATTTGTTTCTGCACCTTTTCCAGGTATATTCTTTTCAAAATACACAGTGGCCAGAGACCCATAAATGGCATACAAGGTTATGGAGCATATATGGTGGAATATTGTAGGAGTATTCAATGCTTCTTCATGCACCTTTCCTTCACACCTTGCAGGCATAAAACAATGTTGGAGACACCCAGAAGCATCCAGCTGTAGTTCTCACTAGTCACTAGAGATTTGAGAGGGCAATGTCAGCTCTCCCCTCCCAGACACCCTCTACCACACACAATTGTGCAGATGGGGAATTATGTTCCATTTGCATTATGTAGAATTGCATCCAGGCTGTGGAAGTCTGAGCCAATAAAGTTAGCACATTTGAATATTGGGATTTGATTATGTAGCATGTAAGAATTCGTTTCTTTGGACAGGGTGCAAGGAAGTCTTACCTTCATGCAAGGCAAAGCCACCGTATGTGTACGTGTTTAGAAATCTAAATCTAAATGCAGTGGTTGTTTTTTCCCCCCTAACTCATCCTCCTCCACCTGAGAAAAAGTAAGGATTCAATTGGCACAAGTCCAGGGGGAACACCTGCATGCTCACTTGAAAGGGTTTTGTTTTTTTTAGTTTTTTAAGAAAAAAATATTTTTCTGGGAGGTTACATTAAACACAGCATCTATTTTAACCATTAACTGCTTTTATTCCAGGGTACCTATGATTCAGATGGGGGAGATAAATCACCCCATCTGCTTGGACTAGCAATTGCTAGTGTCTGGCATGTATTATCTTGCTGACTCAAGGCCAGTGTATATAGCATTTTTGTTTTCTCAGCAAGGACAGCAAGACCATCTTGACTGTGCTGCAGGAAAAATTAGTTTATCCCACACCCCCATGTGCTGCAATCACTCCAAATGATCCCCCAAAATTGTTATTCAAAGCTTTAAAAAGATGTATCCTTTGAAGTCCACTTCATATAGTATAAACCTGAAATGTATCCAGGAAATTACAGGGACAGCAAAAAAATGCACTGCTGAACCTGCCTGTGAAGTCATGTGTCTTTCCATGCCATTGTTTTAAATGTAAAGTGAGCATGGATGTGTGCAGGAGGCAAAGCCTATGGGCGCACAGCTCTGTGTGTAGGATTTCCTTTCCCCAGCAGATGTCCATCCTCAATATGTGGACATCAGGTGCAGGACTCCTGATGACATTAGGGAGTTAGAGCGCTTCCCCACATAATAACACAGGAAAAGGACTGCTATGACTCCAGGATTGTGTCGTGGTTAGACTACTAGTGTAGCACTCAGGAAACTGTGATTCAAAGGAAGTTACTTGGGGCTAGTTACCCCCTTCAACTTGTCTTATCTTTTCCAGTTGCTATGAGGATAAACATGGGAAAGAGGACTACCTACCACCTTGAGGCTATTTGTAGAAAATATGGAATATACACAGAGCTTAAACCACTTCATTTTCTTCTTCCTCCCCATTCTCCTCCCACTTCCCCTCTTTTACATCTTTTTCTCCCATTCCTCTCAATATTTGGCTGTTACAGAAGTGATTGGGATCTAACATGCTGTGATAAGAAGGCTTTAAAGACAAGTGGTCTTTATAAAAACAGGATTTGAGTCAGCTCACAAATGTGTTCTTAAGCATGCCTGGCAGTTCCAAGTATGGTCAGGCAGCAAGAAAGAAAAGGTGACTTTTTTAGAGGGAGCAGAAAGTCATCAAAATGGCTATTTATTTATTTATTTACAGCATTTATATTCCGCCCTTCTCACCCCGAATGGGACTCAGGGCGGATCACATATAGGCAAGCATTCAATGCCTTTTAACATAGAACAAAGACAAACAAACATAGGCTCCGAGCGGGCCTCGAACTCATGACCTCCTGGTCAGAGTGATTCATTGCAGTGATTCATTGCAGCTGCTCTCCAGCCTGCACCACAGCCCGAGCTATGGCTAATGGAGGCAGAAAAACAAAAGTTATACACATGAATGTAGATGGATAAAAGGACCAAGAGATAACTGGACCAAGTATTAAAGGAAGGATTTGTATTGAAGGACAAATACTGGATCTGGGATCAGAAACAAAGCCACTGCAAGGGTGGACTTATAGCCACAGCATACTAATGGCTGTAGACACCAAGCACTGCACAGAATGCTGAAAATATGACCCACAAAGAGGCTCCACAAGACAATTCAGCAATGGCTACCATTGTTCCAGGGGATACCCTGTTTCCCCTAAAATAAGACATCCCCAAAAAATAAGACTTAGTAGAGGTTTTGTTGAATGGCTAAATATAAGGCCTCCCCCGAAAGTAAGACCTAGCAAAGTTTTTGTTTGGAAGCATGCCTGCCGAACAGAACACCAGAACATGCAGGATTGGTAAATGTACGTACTATAAAGTGTTGTACATGGAAATATTGGTAGTAACAAGAAATTCTTGATAGGATTCACAGTTTGTCTGGTTATGCTGGTTTGTGATGACAACTACTGTACAGTATATAATAAATGTTCCTTTTTTTGTTCAACAATAAATGTGAATTTTTCTTCATGGAAAAATAAGACATCCCCTGAAAATAAGACCCAGAGCATCTTTGGGAGCAAAAATTAATATAAGACACTGTCTTATTTTCGGGGAAACACGGTAGCAAAGAATAATGTTCACAATCAATGGGTAGGAAGGAGTACTGGCAGAACAAGCTTTCGGAGTAGAAATTCAGGGGACCCAGTCAAATGAAGAAGTGCTGGTGGTTTGTGGCAATCTCAAAAAGACTTTCATATTCCAAAGCATAACATTTTGAAATAGCAGAACTGAAATAATGTACTTTATGATGGCTGTGATCTAACTGCACTACTTGGGGGGGGGGGGGGCAATTAATTTTGTTCTGTTGTGAGATTATTATAGTGGGTGGCAGAACTGACCCTCAGTTAGATACTTTTTGGGTTCTATGCAAGACCAGGGCTGTTGTTATTGGGCCTTCATGCCATTTCCCACTTATGGCAACTCTAAAGCAAATCTATCATAGTGCTTTCTGGAGATAACAGTGTGTCACACCCAGTATGTTTCCAGGGCCAAGCATGGAATTGAACCCTGGTCTCCAGAGTTATAGTCCAATGCTCAAATCATTAGATTGCACTATGCTTGCTACTTTATTTCTTATCACTGCATTTTGAGTGCTAGGAAGGAATTCCTGCATGATTATCTGTCTTACCAGAGCCGCGGTGGTGCAATGGGTTAAACCCTTGTGCCATCTGAACTGCTGACCTGAGGGGGTTGCCGACCTGAAGGTTGCCAGTTTGAATCCATAAGACAGGGTGAGCTTCTGTCTGTCAGCTCTAGCTTGCGGGGACACGAGAGAAGCCTCCCAGCTAATACATCCAGGCACCTCCTGGGCAACATCTCTGTAGAAGGCCAATTATCTCACACCAGAAGCAAAGTATGTTCTCAAGTTGCTTCTGACATGATAAAAAAAATCTGTCTCACCCTTCAACATAAGGTGTCTGGCTTTTAGTGGCTTGTATCAAGATATAAGCGAGTGAGTGTTCTGCTTCAGGCATTCAAATATATTGAGCCATTCCTGCTGCACGGACCTGTATTTCCGAGACAAGCAGGATTTAAAAGCAAGAAAACAAGAAATAAAGAGCATCCAAGCAGATGCTAAGACATAGGCTTTTTATCAAAAGGACCAAATATATAGCCCACTGTGCTGATGAGAAACCAAAAAGGGAAAAGAAAGAAAAGTGTAACCAGAGATTTAGTCTTTGTGTCAGAGCATCAGCCAGAGATGAATGAGTTGACTATTTCAATTAGAGAAAAGCTGTCAGTAACTTTTCTAAAGGGCTGGATTTTTTGAAAAAGGAAGGGAATGATTATACTATGTAACAAAATTTGAAAAAAAAATCTGTTCCTGGTTTGAAAGTGTTATTACCTGTTTAATTGTGGGGTGCAATTCAAAAACATGCAGATGTAAGTAGATCAATGAGAACTGCTCTGGTGGGAAGGTAGTGACGCTCCATGCAGTCATGCTGGCTGCATGACCTTGAAGGCATCTATGGACAACACCGGCTCTTCGGCTTAGAAATGGAGATGAGCACCAACCTCCAGAACTGGACTCATCTAAACTTAATGTCAAAGGGAAACCTTTACCTTTACCTTACTTACTTTGAAAGTGTTATACTCCAGAAACTTCATTTTTGTGGCTGAAGGAAGTACTGTACTATGATTTCCTTCAGTTTAGACCGGGCATGGGAAAACTTTGGCCCTCCAAGTGTTTTTATGATAGTACCAATTAGGTAAATGACGTTTATAACCCAGGAACAAAAATTGTGTTACATACATAGTGTGACTAAGTTTGAATATGGGTGAGTTTTATAGACAAAGAGGTCTAACTACTTATGTGGAGAGAGGGGGAGAGAGAAGGTTAAGAATTACTATGTAAGTGAGAGTTGAAAGTGGCTGTTTTTAGGTGTGCATGAGAACTGAGTGTGTTTTTCTTGATTATGTCTTAAGTGTCATAGACACGTCCAAGGGCATGTGGCCCGCATGACTGCATGGAGCGCTGTTACCTTTCCACCGGAGCGGTACCTATTGATCTACTCACATTTGCATGCTTTCGGAATGCTAGGTTGGCAGAAGCTGGGTCTATCAGCGGGAGCTCACCCCGCTCCCCGCATTCGAACTGCCAACAGTTCGGTCAGCAAGTTCAGCAGCACAGCGGTTTAATCCGCTGCGCTATCAGGGCTCCACCCAAAGAATACCCTAGTAATAATAATGAACCCTGAAGGCCAAATACACATGAAATCCTGGGCACCACAGCTAGCGATGCCGAGGAGGAGTCAGGCCTGGCCAGGCCCGTCTCGCGGCCTCTCTCGCGTGGGCGCTGCGGGGAGGGCGAGCGGGACCCCGCGTCCCTCGGGCGCCTCGGTCCACGCTGCACCTGTGGCGGCGGCAGCGTCTGAGGCGCCTCCTCCGCCTTTGCCCCGCGCCTGACTTGGCCCGCGCTCGGAATTGGCCGAGTCGCCAGCAAGAAGCAGCAGCGGCGGCGGCAGCAGCAGCAATAGCAGCGAAGGGAGGGAAAGCGGGAAGGCTGCTGCTGCCTCTGCGACTGGCGGCGGCGTCAGCTGCGGCGGATGTGTGGGGCGCCCGCGGGGCATGGGCTCTCCTCGGGGGCAAAGGAGGAGGAGGAGGAGGAGGAGGCGCCCCTTGGAGCCCGCGCCTTGAGCCCCCTTTCCCAGGCCACCGGCGGCAGAGAGGAGTGAAGGACGGAAAGAGAGCGAGAGAGAGAGAGAGCCCCTCTCCTCCTCCCCCATCTCTCTTCCTCCTGCTTCTTCTCTTCAGGAGCTTCGCCACAGCCTCCTGCGCCGGACAAGGAAGAGGCGGAGGAGGAGGGGGAGGGAGAGAGAGAGAGAGAGAGAGAGAGAGAGAGAGAGAGAGAGAGAGAGAGAGAGAGAGAGAGAGAGAGAGAGAGGCGGTCGCCTTGCCTCTTCCTCCTCCTCGGCTTTCTTCGGGCTTTAGCCGGAATCGCGCGCGCGAGGAGGAGGAGGAGGCGGCGGCGAGCGCGAGCCCCCGAGCGGAGGGATGTGGGGCTTTGGGGGAGGCAGGCTCTTCGGCATCTTCTCCGCTCCCGTCCTGGTGGCCGTGGTCTGTTGCGCCCAAAGGTAGGAGCGGCCGAGGGGAGGGGAGGGGAGGGGAGGGGAAGGAGGGCGGCCGGACGCCTCTCGCGGAGGAGCCCAACTGACCAGCGCTTTCTTGGCCCCCTTTCCTCAACCCCCGCCTCGGCCCTTTCCCCTCCTCCTGCTCGCCCCTCCCGCCCGCCCGCCCGCCCTCTTCCTCATCCCTTTCCCCCTGGCGACCCTTTACTGACCCCTTGCTCCCCCCCTCTCGCTTCCTCCTTCCCCTCCCCACCTTTTTCTCTTACTCTCCCTATTTCCGACTCCCTCTCCTTGTTTCCCCCTCTCTCGTTACCCCTCATGACCCTTTTCTGCTTCTCTATTCCCCCCAATTCTGCCCCCTCGCCTTTCTCTCTCTTTACCCCTCTGACTCTTTCCCGACTTCTCTATCCCCAATTCTGTCCCCTCTCTCCTTTTCTCTCCCCTTTCTTGACTTCTCTTACCTCTCTGCACCCATTTCTACCCTCCCTTCCTCCCCCCCCCTCCTTCCTTCCCTCCTTCCTTCCTCCCGTTTTCTTTCTTTTCTCTCCCCACAGCGTGAACGATCCCGGGAACATGTCCTTCGTGAAAGAAACTGTGGATAAATTGTTGAAAGGCTACGACATTCGCCTCAGACCCGATTTCGGAGGTGAGTGGTCTTGGGCAAAGCTTGCTCATTGCCAGTGTTGTCTGCTTTGTCTGGCTGTCTTTATGTGAGGGTGTTTTATATGGGGTGGGGTGTCTGTGGTGAAGTAATTGAATACAATATTAGAAGTAGTTTTATAATGTGTTTTACTGATATTGTTATTGTCTGAATCTGGCATTGAATTATTTCCATAGTTTGTAAGCCACCCCGAGTCTCCCTTTGGGGGTGAGAAGGGCGGAGTATAAGTACAATGTATATGTAAAATATCCTTTTCTTCTTTAGGCCCCCCAGTCAATGTGGGGATGAACATTGACATTGCCAGTATAGACATGGTGTCTGAAGTCAACATGGTGAGTAGGTCTCTGGTGACTTGGGTGTGAAATGGATTGGGATATTATTAGCTTTCATTTAAGTTTTTTTCAGTGCTTCCATATTTACGGTTATGGGAAAGAATGGCTTCACATGCAATGGGGACCTGTGTGTGTTCAGGGATAAGAGATTTTGAGGAAAAGAGGCCTTTGTTCGGCAGGACAGTTGCTGCTGAAGGACTCTTTAGTGGCAACAGTCCAGCAGCCTCTCAAAGTTCCTGCATGCAGCTTTTTGTTTTTCCTTCTCGAAGTGACACAGTTATATATTGTACCTCCCCAAAGGTGATTTATGGTGGTGCATTTCTCTGCTGGGCAAGGACCTTTTGTTGATTGGAGGAGTTTAATGCAGCAAAAGCAGACAGAGTGGCTGCCATGGGTGTGCCACATGCAGTTAGGATAACTTGGAGCTGGGTGCCTGCTGAAGCATCCCGAAGGGAATAAAGCCAGATTCTGGTGTGCCGTCTCAGGTGTTGAAAGGAAACTTCTGTTGCTCGGCTACATCTGCTCTTGTTGCTGCTTGTTGGGCTTGCAGATATCACGCTCATCAGAGTTTTAAAACTGTTCCGCTTTTATTGTGTGTGATTGATTGTCTCAATCGTGATCAGGCTATACTTTAAAAGCCATGTTGTTTGTTACTACTGCACAGTGTGAGAAAATAATACAGTAAGAAAATGTGTTGTTAAAAGCTTTCATGGCTGGAATCACTGGGTTGCTGTGAGTTTTCCGGGCTGTATGGCCATGTTCCAGAAGCATTCTCTCCAGACTTTTTACCCACCTCTATGGCAGGCATCCTCAGAGGTTGTGAGGGAATGAGGGTGGCTGGAAACGTCAGGAGAGAATGCTTCTGAAACATGGCCATACAGCCTGGAAAAACACAGCAACCACAGTAAGAAAAGTTTATCCTTACTCAAAAGCCTAACCACATATGATTGTGTTGTTTAAATGAGCTTTATTTTAATGCCCTCATGTATGTGAAACTAGCTGTGCAAACCTATACAAAAGCAGGGTTCACTTTGTTCAGTGTGATGTACTAGATAAGGGAGGAAAGGATGGCAACTTTAATATACTTTAGTGAAATAAATGATTACTTTAGAGGATATACATAATCCTAACATCCAGGAAATTTTCTTTTCAACAGCCAATGCAATAATAAATATATATATATATTATTTCTACAATCATGTTGTAATGTTTTATGATTTAATCTGGTTTAGAGAAGCGATATCTACAAGACATAGAAAATGCAACATAAATCTGAAACACTACATACATATATGGCCCTCTCATCTCCATATATTTGTCTGGTATATACAGTAATAATAAAATATACTTCAACCCGAGTGATTACTATATTTTCATACTTTGCATTAATGCAGTAAGGATTAAGAGTAAAATATAGTTTATTGTTTGCTTGTTTCATAATACCTTCTTACAAAGTATATTTTTGTGCAAGAAAATTTTGATTTTAAAATGTCAGTATATGAACTGTTAATTGAGTAGCTGAAGACCTTAAAGTTATTTCTTATTTAACTTCATACATTGCAAAATAATTTTGAGTTTTACATTTATTAAGTTTAAAAGGAAGCATTCTTTAGTGATGCCTGATTGTCTAAAAGGAATGGGGAGGCACAAATATTTATTTGGTGGTAGCAGATATTATGCTGTCTTGTTTTTCAAAATGATGTTGAGCATATAACTTAATGTATCCTGGAAAAATAACAATTTCTTCTCTCATCCATGATGGTTTTTGTTTTTAACATTCTTATTCCCACACTGTGATCCTATTTATTTGAAAATAAAGACCTTTCTTTGAATGTGATGGAAAAGTTCAGGGAGCAGGAAACATCAACTATACTTACTTGTCACCCTGCTTATTGTTATATCTGAACTAACTCCATATTCCATTATTTGTAAAGGATATTATTTTCGAGTAAGTCTGTGTAGGACTACATTGTAGGACCCAGACAGCTAGATGTATGTTACATGTTTCTTTCATATAGATGGTCACTGTTCTCTCATTTCAGGAAGTGCTAGTGTATCTTTCCAGAATATTTTGCAAATAATTGTTGGCAAACAGCCCCCCCCCCCCATAAATAATGTTGATTTTCTGAAATATCTAGCTCTAAATTAAGTTAAAAGGGAAACATGAATGAATGAACAATTATTTAACAGTACAATATATACTGATAACAAAAGTTTTGTGTCCATAATTAATGTTAAGTTAGTGCAGGACTACATGTCTGTGGAGACATAGGGCCCCAACTGTTCCCCACCCCATGATAGGAGGGATTTTAAGTAAGACAGTTACAACATAGATGGATATTATTACCCTCCTAAGCTTATCATTTCTCACCTGCAATATCTTTTTGCCTACAAGTAAGGTCAACTCTGCTGCTGTAACTAGGGAATATATAATTAAATACCCTGTTTCCCCGAAAATAAGACAGTGTCTTATATTAATTTTTGCTCCCAAAGATGTGCTAGGTCTTATTTTCAGGGGATGTCTTATTTTTTCATGAAGAAGAATTCACATTTATTGTTGAACAAAAAAAATAAACATCACAAGCCAACATAACCAGACAAACTGTGAATCCTATCAAGAATGTCTTGTTACTGCTACTATTTCTATTAAAATCACATAAAGAGCAATTAGAGTGCATCAATAATATAAACATAATAAGATAAACAGATTAAGAAAAATAACTACAGTTCATGAGGTATCATATCAAGACATATATTGCACTCTACTCCGGTCCATAACATGATATTCCTGTCATTCCTGATTAATTTTCAAGATTAGAATACCCTTCCATAAAAGAGGGAAAAGGCAGCTCAGATTGTGATGTGCATTACAAGTGACAGGTGATCTTCCAGTGTACAAAAATATTGATGTACTTGCCAAATTTCAGAACCAGAAAATGTGATTCACATGAAGAAAAATGTAATTAATTGTTTTATTTTAGAAGAGGGATCTGTAACTGCCAGAGATCCAAGGAATGGATATCCCCATACTGGATCTTAGAAGCTTACATTCCCTTCCCATGTCATCTGTCTTTATCCCCAAAATGTTTTTTTTACTCAAAGGGCTCCTTGTGGCATCTAAGTGGAGTGAAGAACAATTTCAGGGTTTTTGTTAGTTTAGTTTTAAAGCCAAGAGCATCTGGAATCTGCACTGACAGCCTCAAAGGCCCAGTTGGATGGAACAGAAAGAGGATGGAGGGCCACAGGAAACAGCTTGTGGGGTTTGCACATTGCCCATCTCACACATACACTTAGCATTCAGGTGGATGGTCAGAGCACTCTTTTAAGGTCAATGGAAAGTGGGTTTTGCACTACAAGTCCCATCAGGCCTTAGCTATGGAATGGTGGGAGTTGCAGGCCAGCAATGTCTACAGCAGAATGCATGCAAAGAATGGCTTCCTCTGGGTCAAGATGAGCTACATATGGAGCGAATGCTTTTTCTTTCTTCCTAAAGCCATGACGCCTCCTTCCTCATTTGTCTCCCTTCCAAAAAGTAGAAATACAGTAGAGTCTCACTTATCCAACATAAATGGGCTGGCAGAATGTTGGATAAGTGAATATGTTGGATAATAAGGAGGGATTAAGGAAAAGCCTATTAAACATCAAATTAGGTTATGATTTTACAAATTAAGCACCAAAACATCATGTTATACAATGAATTTGACAGAAAAAGTAGTTCAATATGGAGTAATGCTATGTAGTAATTACTGTATTTATGAATTTAGCCCTAAAATATCATGATGTATTGAAAACATTGACTACAAAAATGCGTTGGATAATCCAGAATGTTGGATAAGCGAGTGTTGGATAAGTGAGACTCTACTGTAATAATAATAGACCTTTCTTGAAAAATGTACCTGGTTCTCATACACTATCTGGCACACACCCAGCGAGGAAGAAGGTAGGAAAGGTAGCCACGTGGAAAGTGAGGAAGCTGGAAAGTGAGAAGGCAGGAAGAGTGCGTGCCTCTCCCTTCTTCCATAGCGGCAGCTGCAGAAGGGAAAGGGAAAGGCAGGAGAAAAGGATCTCATTCGCACAGCTCTTCTATCGCTTTTTCTTTCCTCTTCTTCAGCAAATGCCAACCAAAGGGGGAAGGGACAAGAGCAAGCAGCCCCTTCTCCTTTCCATTCACACAGCACCGGCCAGGAAGGCTAAGGACAAGCTTTTTCTCCCACCTTTTCCTTCCCCCTCTTCAGCAAGTGCCGACCAAAGGGGAAGCGACGGAAGGGAGAGGGGAAAGCGTGAGCAGCACTTTCTTATTTGCACAGCACCAGCTGAGGAAGGAGAAGGGAGCCGCGGCAGCGGCACCAGCGGCTCCCTCCTAGGTCTTACTTTCGGGGGAGGTCTTATATTCGGCAAGTCTCCCAAACCTGTACTAGGTCTTATTTTATGGGGATGTCTTATTTTCGGGGAAACACGGTACTAAATGTTGGGTAAAGTTGAAAACTGTAGGAAAAGAGGAAGGCTGCATTACGGGTGGATAGGGTCAATCAAGGAAACCATAGCCCTGAGTCTGCGAAATTTGAGCAGGATTGTTGATGGCAAAGTATCTTGGAATTCTCCTGTGCATAGGATCTCTTGTTTATAAAGCCTCAATACATTGAATCCAAGTTGATGGTGATTAACAACAAACAACAGAGATTATACACCATAACTTGTTACACCTTTATACAAAAACCAAGAAACTGGAGGGAGAAATTTATTTGACATAATATAGGGAGGATTTTGTTTTGTTTTGTTTTGTTTTGAGTTGACAGAACTGGCTGCAATCATTTATGTATGACTAACTTCTGGGTTTAGTTGTAACAGTGTATTCTAATTCCCCATGAAAAGTAGTTTGATCCTTTATTTATCCAAATGCTGCTGACTGACTGTTTGAGCTTGGGAAGATGAAGTTCAATTATATTGGTTCCATATTCGTTTGTAACCTCATTTCAAAGTGCTCATGATTTCCTTTAAAATACTAACATGCTTGGAATGGAAGCCCTTGAAGATTTTTTTTGTAATTTCACTTCTTTTCTCTATAATCAGATTGAGAGGTTCTTTTCTGGTTTTCCTGTTGGCTGAGATCTGACACAGTGGATTTCTCAGTGAAACAGGCATGTCTTTTTGGAGAGCTTGGGAGTATACAAACCTGATTACAATTTTTCATATGCATAGATTGCTTTGGGTATCCAAGCATGGTCAAATTTTGGCCCTCCAGGTGTTTTGGACTTCGACTCCCAGAAATTCCACTCATCTTACCAGCTTTTAGGAATTGTGGGAGCTGACATCCAAAACACCTGAAGGGGCGAAGTTTGCCCATGCCTGGTATAGAAACTGTTGCTGCACTTACTATATATTCAAGTATAAGTCTAGAAAATTTGGTCAAAAAATCAACCCAAAAAAACTAGGTTAACTTATCCACTAGCCAATGTAAATATTGTCCTTAGATAACTTAAAAGAAGCACCAACCCAGTTTACTATCTCCATTACAGTACCACTTCTGGTCTTTTTACATGTTTGGGCAGAAAAATGGGAGTGGTGACCAGAGCAAGTAGTTTCCTGAGGTGGTTCTGGCACTTTCCTTTCTCCATGGAATGACCCTAATTTTCCCATGGATCATAGCAAAATCCTTAATTTTGGCTCCAAAACCTGTCCTCCACTTATACATAAGGTCAATTTATATGCAAATATATGTGGTATCTGCAGCTAAGCTATCGCAACTCAGACCACTAGTTAGTGCTAGTTAGACCACTGCTGAAAAAGCCCCTCTTGAATCCCCTGGATCTTAATAACTACAGACCAATATCTAATCTTCCTTTTGGTGGGCAAGGTGATTGAAAGGCAGTTGCTCTCCAACTCCAGGTAGTCTTGGATGACACACACTTTCTCAACTTACTTCAAACCAATTGCAGAGCAGGAAATGGAGTTGAGATTGCTATGGTCACCTTAGTGGACGAACTCCATCTCAGCACTGATAGAGGGAGTGTGCCTCTATGACTACTTTTTGATCTCTCAGTGACTTTTTATTCCATCAACCATTATATTTTTCTGGAATGCCCAGGAGTTTGGAAATATGAGGCATTACGTTGCAGTGGTTCCAGTCATAGTTTTCAGGCAGGTTCCAGATGGTGGTGCTTGGGGATAGCTGCTCCTCAAAAAAGGAGCTGTTATATGGCATCCCACATGGGACCATTCTTTCTCGAATGCTTTTAAACATTACATGAAACCACTGAGATAGAGCATCTAGAAATACAGAGCGGGGTGATATCAATACGCTTGTGACACCCAAATATATTTCTCCATGCCTTCAAAAATAGTCTTAGCTAAGAATGGTGCATCTCCCCTGAATGAATGCGTGGAGGAGGTAATGGGCTGAATGAAGAAAAACAGATTGGAACTGAATCTAGACAAGCTGGAGGTGCTTTCCATTAAATTTCCTAACCTGGGGTTGGAGGTGTGTCAACCAGTTCTGAATGGGTTACACTCCCTCTGAAAAACTATTGTCACAGTTTGGAAGTGCTTCTGGGTTCATCTCTCCAAATGTCAGCTCAGATATGATGGTCAGAAGTGATTATTACAAGCTTTGGTCGATACACCAGCTGCGCCCCTTCCTAGAAATGGAAGGCATAAAGATGGTAGTGCATGTGCTGGTAACCTTAAGGTTGGATGTCTGCAATGTTCTATACATTCGGCTACCTCTGTACCAAATTCAGAAACTCCAGTTAGTTCAAAATATGGCAGCCAGATTGATTCTGCCTACATCTACACTTATAATAAAATCACACCACTGGTTTCCAATCAGTTTCCAGCCAAAGTCCATAATGTTGGCTATAGCCTTTAAAGCCCTTCATGGTTTGGGTCGAGGTTACCTACAGGATTGCCTTCCCTTGCATAATCCTCCCTAGACACTACTATCCTCTGGGGCACATTTATTTCAACCAGCTGTAACCCAACTGGCACCTGTCATCCAAAGACTGTGGAGTGACTTCTCAGAAGAGATTTGACAGCAAAGTCGGCTGTCAAAATTTAAGACACATTTAAAGACCTATCTCTTCTGACATGCCCACTCAGTCAATTTTAACCTACGACTTTTAACTTTACATTACATTAGTACTGGTGCTTTAATCTTCTATTATGCATTTTAATACATGTACTGTGGTTTATCTGTGTATTTTAGCAATGTTGTGCCCTGCCTCAAGTCGTGAGGAGAGGCAGGTTACAAATAAAACTTTAGTAGTAATAGTAAGTTTAACTTTATTGTTTATATTGTTTTTGTTACTTTAGAGAAGAAAGACAGACAGATTTTAAAAAACCAGCTGGGGAAGTTCCGCTCTAAAAGGATCATTGCTTTTAATTCAATTTTCTTCAGTACCACTTGCATCGGTCAATATTTTAAGGGTCCCTTTAAAAAAAACCTTGAAACAAATGACCTACAATTTTGAAAACAAAATCCGCAGAATGCCCCTAGGTAAGGTAAATGTTATTTGTTGCATGTGAAATTGTTAGTTGCTGTGTTATTTTACAAAAAGAGTGGTGCTGTACACTTGTTACACCCAAAAGCATGTGTTACTTACATCTGAGTTCTGGGAAAAGAAAATAATTAAAAGCTGCTTTAGATAAACTGGGGGGAAAGTAGAGCCTCTAGTTAACTTACAGGATGACATTTAATCTTTCATGGGGTACTTCTTTCCCACCCTATAATCATAATAGGACCCACAATGAACCTATTCTTCCTCCCTGATCTCAGACATCATGCATCACAGCAGGTCAGCCTTTAGGTTCAAGCAAAAGTCAGTGTGTGCTTCCCTTTTAAGAAACCAGTTCTCCTTTACCTCTTGTAAGTCCCAGATCTCATGTTGCTCCTTTGTGTACAGGTGAAGAAAAAAGCAAAAAGGAAAAGGCCACTTGTGGATTGTCCCCTCATTCTTTGCCCAGTGTCTTGGGGATTAATTGGTTAACATCAGTTATTGAAATTATTCTTTTACTCAAATTCTGCCATGCCCTACATACTGTTTTAGTGACACTGTGGTCCCTCCATGGGGAACACCTTTTGCTCTCATTTGGAATTTTTTTTTCATTTTCACCAGTCTCTGTATATTAACTTAATAAGACGTGGTACATTAGATTAGATCAGAGGTCTCCGTTTATCTTTAACATGAACAACACCTTGATCGTGGGAAATTCTAAAGTGTAATATGGGGTATAGATAGCCTCAGTACTTAATCTTGAAACTGATCTTTAATGTTAGTCAGGGTAGGAATTTATTTTGAATGGGCAATAAAGCACTCATGGTTTCCATCAATTTTACTACTAGAAAGAAGAAATTGGCCAGAGGAATATGTTGCCTACCTTGTCCCAGTTCGCCCACTGTATTTGTGGGTTCTGCATCCATGAATTCAACTGATTGCAGTTCTGACGACTCGCTCTGCTCTTTGATGCTCTTTGATACATCACTTAGAAAAACCTGGAAATATGATGCCATGGATTTTGCTGCTTCACCATTGGCTCTGCAGTGCCCACAAGTACTGGAGTGATAAGCAGAGGTCCTTTGTGGCTCAGTGATGTATGATCCAGCTCATACCTGGTTTGTCAGTTATTTGATTTATATTTTATATATGAGACTTTAGCATCTCCAAATTTTGGTATCTGTGTGGGCCCTGGAACCTATACTTCATAGATATAGAGGGCTGACTGTAGAGTGAGGGGTGAGAAAAGAATGTGTGTCTCAATGCTCTGTGTAATTTATTTAGTTTTTCAAGTAGCTTGCTTCACAGGCCATTGATTGAAAAAAAATGTTTGCGTCCATGAGAACTCTATATTTTTTGAAGCTTCGTGTTTCATCACATTTGTTCTTCAGGGTTCTTGAAATTTTGCAGGCTCCTAATTTTTTGACTATGCTGGATACTGAATGGGATATTCAAAAGATATGTTCAAAAGATATGTTCAAAAGACTGTGGCAGATTTTATTTTGAGAGTGACTGTTAAGATGATGTCTAGGACAAGGAACTTGGGTAGGGATCCTTTGGCCTTCTTGACATTTTGTACATGCCCTTTCATCAGAGGCATAGTTCCTTCTTGGTACCCATTGACCTAATGTTCTTTAGGATTTACCTTTTGGACAACTCCTACAACCTCCCCCCCCCCCCCCAATTCATTTATATGCAGTCTTTTCTCTCTTAAAACAGATCCAAGGTGCCCAACAACTCTAAAAATGACACAATTTACAATTTAGAACATAAACATACAACCACCAAAATAGAATTAAACATATGATTATTTAAATAGTTAAAACCATCAAAACCCTATTAAAATACATAGAGCTCAGTATAAAATCTTCTTTAAAACCTGCATGAATAGAAAGGTTTACTTTTGGTTGTACTTACCATTGGTTGTACTGGGAGTGGCAGGTAAAAATTAATCTATGAAAGACAAAAGGTTTCCTATTCTTGGTGTAGTTCATTGTGTAGTTGTCTGTTGATACTACTGGGTGACAGAATGGTCTGTATAACCATGCAAAACAGGATAAGAAACACTACAGGTCCATTCTGTTCTGATAGCCTCCATATAACATTACAGAAATACGTGCAGGGAAAAAGAGATCTTTTAACTTGTTATACTTTGTTATACTTTAACTTGTTATAGAACCTAATAGGAGTTATTGATAATCAATCCTGCACTTGCCCAGAACCTGGAATAGTTTTTCATCATCATCATCATCATCATCATCATCATCATTATTACTCTTCTAGTTCAGTCAACACAACTGAAGGTTTCTGGAAGTTGCTTTCTAAAAAAAAAGTGACTTTCAGACATACAGGTCCCTTTTTTCAGATACACAATCTGTATCTTCCTGGCATCCATTTATTCAATATCCTTTGGAACATATCCCTTTTCATTGATATTTTTGGTAAATGCATTATCCCAACTACAATCAACCCCCCACATTTGGGAAAGTTTTAAAAAGTTGCAAATTTCTACGAATTTCTAGATCTTCTAACATGACTCTATAGTTTAATTTCACTGGAAACTGATCATTGAATGTCATTGAAGGATCTAAAGATTCCTAGAGATATGTTCTCTCAGGAAATTTCTAGGTCCTCCAGCAGGACTGGAGAAATATGACCATAGAATCACACTGGATGTCCTAGAGATTCCTAGTGAGAACTTTTAAATCAAATCCATCAATAATCAAATCTGCAAAAGTAAAACCACAAATTTACTAGAAAGCCCATTAAAATGAATAATACTGGTGCAGCGGGTCAAACTGCTGAGCTGCTGAACTTGCTGACCAACAGATTGGCAGTTCGAATTCGGGGAGTGGGGTGAGCTCCCGCTGTTAGTGCCAGCTTCTGCCAACCTAGCAGTTCAAAAACATGCAAATGTGAGTAGATCAATAGGTACTGCTCTGCAGTCATGCTGGCCACATGACTTTGGAGATGTCTATGGACAACACTGGCTTTTCGGCTTAGAAATGGAGATCAGCACCAACCCACAGAGTTGGCCATGACTACACTTAATGCCAGGGGGAAACCTTTACCTTTACCTTAGCTATGTTTAAACAAAAATGTGAAATAAAAAGAATTTTAAAAATAAAATAGTTCAATATTTATTGAAATATGCAGTTATGTACCAAGAACAGGCAAGTATCTTGAGTGACTGACACATTATTGTTTGATTTACTTCATGATGATAGTTTTCAAATTTCTCATTTACTAGGTTATGCTATTTTTGACAGTAAAGTGTGTTGCACAACTACCTCCCAGGGATTCTTTGCTTGTCATACCACATATTCATATAATTAAGCTTCAAGACACCCAAGAATATAAAGATGAGTGCTTGATTAAATGCAACAACATCCTTTTTATAGAAAGCCATTTATAGAAAGCCATTTTTAGAAAGTCAGTTGTAATCAGTTTCATGTAAAGCTAAGACTGTACTGCAGGTATTAAAATTTAATCTCACTAATTATTAGAACATTTTATTAATAGTAATAATTTTGTTGATTTAAATGTAACCATTAGAAATGGCTTTGAAAAACAAAACTATGAAAAATCCAGCTGTATCTTTAAAACAGGGTTGAAATTCTGTATGGTAATGAATCAATTACTAGAATGATTAAAAAAAATATACTGCACACAAATCTGATTCTCAATGGTTAGAAGTGTGATAGCATATATCATTCTTCCCCTGTTCTCAGCTTTAAAAAGCAGTATATCATTATGTTGCTAATGCATACTTTCAGTAAATTGTAAAATATCAGCTTATGAAGTTTTAGAAGTACAAATTCTAGATTTTATCAAAAATTTTCAATTCTACCTGCTAATATGGTTTGGTTTCCCCCCCCCTCCCCCTGCCACCCCTTTTTTTAAAGGACAGGACTTGCACCAGTACAAGTTATAGAGTAAGGTAGAATGATTGCCCAATGGATTAAAAATAATTTATTTTTATTGGTCCTAATTTGTTTCATAGGATGTCCCAATCCAACTATAACACTTATAAAAGAATTTTGCATATGTTAAGATAGTGCCCTTGGTTTTCAACAATGGATTGTAATGGTTCCATCCCCCAACAGGTTGCAGTATTTGAAAGTCTTAATTTGGGAAAGAAAACACTAAGCTAGTTTTAGCCAGAACAAGTTCACTTGTTATATTGCTCAACACTAAAAATATGGGGGAGCTGTTCACAGCTATCTGAACACAGTTTTGCTGTAAATTCAACATGAATGGGGAGGTTAAATCTGTTTAGCTCCAGATCAGAAATTCAGTAAATAATCTAATCAGTCAGTGTAGTTGTATTAAATTAATGTAGCTAGCATACTCATGCAAATCCACGGTAGTATAGTATTGTGGTTTGAATGTCAGGCTAAAACTCTGGAAACTAGAGTTCTAATCCCCATTCAACCATGGAAACTTTCAACCTCAAAGAAGGGCAATAGGAAATGTCCCCTGAACAAATTTTGCCTGTAGAAAATCACAACAGGTTAGCCTTAAGGTTGCCATAACTCAGAAATGCCTTGAAGGCATATAACAACAATGGTATGCTTATGAGGCTATATGAGGAGAATATTTGTGCCTTTTGTGGCAATTATATTTGCTCTGAAATTAGGAATTAGAAAAAATAGTACACACCCATTTAAATGAATATGACTTGTTTTAGTCTGGATGTCATGCAAAAAAAAAAAATCCATCAGTTCTTTTTTATTTTCTCCACCACCAAATGGAGAAGAAGAGGAAAACATCAAGAAAGTAATGTTTGGACTTCCGGTGAAGAAATGGAGCTGTGAACAGTGTCTCAGTGTGCAGCCTGAATACTGGGATGCCCATGAGGGCTTATCAACTTAATGGAGTTGAGAAATATTTTTTCAGAAAGAAAAAGGACAGATGCAGACCCCTCAAAACTCAAAGGATTTCACCTTCCCCACCAAAACAGGAGAAGGTAAGAGATGGGGAGATATCGTACATCCCAGAGACATTGTCATGCAAACAGATGCAGACAAAAGCAGCTCCTATTCACTTCTTAAAATAATATATTTACACAAGGCTGAAAAAAATGAAAAGTTGTCTTAAATCTGCTGTATAAAAACATCTCAGAGGTAAACTGCATTTTTTCTTCATTGGATATTGTAGAGATAAGAAAGGACTTATTAATCTAAGTAGAGGAAATATTCTTGAAGAATTTTCTTCTGCCTGTTGAAACTAGCTGGTGAGACTAATTACAAAGGGTGAAAGTAAATTAATTTGTTAAAGATTATGTTATAAGAATAATGGGAATTAAAATTGTTTAAATTACCCAAGAACTCAATAGCCATAACATCCTGGGATCACAAAGAGCCTCTGGATTGAGTCCAAACAGCAAATAAGACAGGAAGTGACTATCGAGATAAACCATAGAGAAAAGTATAGAGCTTAAAATACAGAAACCAGAAAAACAACTAAAAGAGTTGTAAGCGACTCAACTAAAAGTGAAATGGGCCAAAGGAGGCACTTCAATAAATCTTCAAAAATTACATGTCTGGGTTTTTTTTAAAAAAAAAACATTACAGAAATGACTGCAAGGTCAAAATGACCAAGATTCAAAGATCAGAAAGATGCTTCCAGGAAAAGATATCCTCCACAAGAAGAACATCCAGTGGGAAAAATCTTGGTCCAATTAAGAACCATTACTGAGGGAATGAAAAATTTGGAGGCTAGGATTGACAAGTGAATTACACGGGTTGAAGATTATTTACAGAAAGGGCAACAAGATATGAAGAAAAATATGCAACAGATGGCAGACACAATGAGTAGTATTTTGAAGCAGGAAGAACAGCAAAAACAGAAAATAAAGACAATTGAAGGAGCACAAAAGAAGATGCAAATGGACTTCCAAAGAGATTCAGACCAATTCCAAAGATTAGAGTACATGCAACGAGAAAACTCTTTGAGGTTGAGAGGAATACCAGAATCTTTACAGGAACTTGATATGGCAATAACAAAAGTTGTGGCTGGAATTCATGACAGTCCAGAGCTAGTCAAGATGCAAATTGACTGGGACTTTAGGGTCCAATCCCAACATACAATAAGGAATAAACTTCCAAGAAATGTGATTATGTTTTTTACAAGAAAGAAAGTATGAGACCAAGTTTGCAAGCCCATGCCAAAGCTCTGATTGAAATAAGAAATACCAGGATTGCAGCATTAAGAGAACTTCCATCTCTGACAATAAAGAAGAGAAGATAGTACCTTTTCCTGACAAAACAACTTAAGGAGAAAGGCTACAGATTTTCATGGGAAAACACAGAAGGACTGATGGTATCTTATAAAGGACAAAAGTATTGGTTAACATCGGTCATGAAGGTCCAGGATTACTATGAGAGGTTCAGAAAGACCTAGATTCAGGGGAAAAATCAGAGGACAAAGGAGAAATTGAACATCTGGGAGAGTAGGCGGAAATGGCAACCTCAATAGATCCTGGATAAAGACAACATTCTACTAGAGCAGTAGGCCACTCTACATAAAAAAGAAGAATTGGATGATCATCTACTGTTTCAAGAACGAGGACCCAGGGATACTTTCTTTAAGTATAAATGGACTAAACTTGTCAAACAAGATAAGAGCTTTTCATTATTTGTGATTACCAGAAACAAAAATTCCCACTCAAGATTTATGGATTATCAAAATGCTGGATCTGGCAGAAATTGATAAATTGATTGGGTTTATACAATCACCAAATTCTCCCAAACTTGAAGAAGAAATCTAATACTGTAATAATTAGAGATGGTTAAAATTGACTAGGCTTAGCCAATTGCCAGATTTCTCCAAATCTGAAGAAGATTGGCAGCCTTTTATTGACAATTTAAAAGAAGAAAAGAAAATGAAAATATTGGGTTTTCTATAGCACCAAGGGAAAATTAGTATTACAGGAATACAAGAAAAGGAGCCTCCGGTGGCCTAGGGGATAAAAGCCTCGTAACTTGAAGGTTGGGTTGCTGACTGAAGGCTGCCAGGTTCGAATCCCACCCGGGGAGAGCATTGATGAGCTCCCTCTATCAGCTCCAGCTCCATGTGGGGACATGAGAGAAGCCTCCCACAAGGATGGTAAAGCATCAAAACACCCGGCTGTCCCCTGGGCAATGTCCTTGCAGACGGCCAATTCTCTCACTCCAGAAGCAACTCCGGTTGCTCCTGACATGGAAAAAAAAAAAAAAAGAAAAGAAGAAATAGAGAAGTCAATGACAAGAATAACAGGATCCTCAATGCTATCCAAATTATGAAGAAGACAGCAGAGATAGGGTAGGAAGCGTTAGGGCTTTCTATTTTTCATTTCTCCACTTTTCTATCTCCTTTGCATCAAAACACTCTATACCCACATCATTCTGTTTTAGGTTTAAAAATAAATTTTCTTTTTTATTTCTCTCTTCTTTTTTTAACATCATAGAAACCTCTTTAGTATTAGACAGCAATGAAAAAAGACGAAAATGCAAGACATAAAAATGTCCCCATTCCGTGTGTGTGTGTGTGTGTATATATATATATATATATACACACACACACACACACACACACATACTTAAAGTACTTATTTTCTTAAATCTAATGCACACCTATCTCAAAACGTAGGGTGCACATTTTATTTGAGCTCGTCAAGCCACCCAAGCACCAGGTTGCAGCTGTGACTCCTTTAAATGGTGGCACCACTTGGAGGTCCTCAACTTCACTGCAGCCTGAGTGAGGGGAAAATTCAAGGAGACTTCCTATTGGCCAAGGAAGGACTCACCTGCCCACTTTGCTATTTTGAAAACCAGAGGAAGAATCCCAGGATTGCAGAGCTGACTGGTTTTCAGAATAGCAATGAGAGGCAGTTGAAGGAATGTCCACCATTCACTGCCAGGTTGCAGGAGAGACTCTGTAGGTTGCCTCTTTCTGCATTAGTAACCATGGGCATTCACTTCTCCTGGAAAAGGTTGGGTGAGAGTGAGGTGTTGGGTTGCCTTTCTACCCCCCCCCCCCCCCTCCGGCAGTGGTGGCCGCAATGCTTTTCAGAGCCAGCTGGAGGCTATGGAAGCTGTGGGCACTGGTGAAGCACAGCCTAGGTTACTGCAAATGGGTGACTGACTGCCTGGTTGCTTCCATCTCCCTTAGGGTGAAGGGAGAAAAGGGCAAAAAGGGATGAGGAGGAATCAAGCCAAAAAGGATGGAGGCACACAAGAAGGTGCAGTCATGGCCGGGCAGGAAATGGATGCTGTGCATTATATTCACCAGCAAATACTTTTTTGGTTTCAAGTAATGCATTAGATTTCATTAAATAAAGTAAATGAATTCCAGAATTAGCTATAATAAGGACAAAAAAGAATAAGAAGCTGAGTATCAAAAATAATATTGACAAAAATGGGAGAGAAATAGAAGCATACAAAAAAGATTAACATAGAGAGCCACTGACATTCTATTACGTTCCTAATGCTTTATTTCTTTACTTTCTGTTTGGTAGTGGTGAAGAAAAAGGGAACATGAACATAGGAGTTCTCAAGACTAAAATAAATCCCATTCATTTCAATGAATGCACTCTTAAGAAGTTATACTGGCTTTTACCTTTTGTTATTTCACTGTCCAATTTTAAGACAAAAATAATGTGAAGGGCCAGTGTGTGTGTCTGTGTATAGGCATGTTATTGATTACCACTGCTTTTTCTTTCTCTAGTACAAAGAATCAAAATACTGTGAAACTAGAACTCTACTGAAGGGAACTTTGGGGAGTCTCAAAATTGAACACTAGAGAATTTGTTTATAACCGTTCCAAAGCACTGGATGTTCCCAGAGAGCAGAGTTATATCTTAGATTTAAATATTGCATGAAAGATTTGTTAAAGAAGACTGAGTCAAATTAACTCTAATACTTATACAACTTTTCCAAACATTATACCTTAGAGCACCTTTACTGTATTTAAATATGAACTGTATTTAAATTAAGTTAATGACAACATCAATAAGAACAATTATACCTAAATCCTAGATAGCATAATTTGACAGAGTACCAGTATATTCTTAACAGATTCTAGTAAAATGGTCAATATTGGCTCTCTATATATGTACTCAAGGATGCAATGTTTTATTGGATTCCTGTATTCTCACCTCATTAAATAGCAGATTTTGCTATACTGTATCAACATTCCTGTATAGATATTTCACATGTACTCTGTTGTACAGGGACAGCTAAAGGGCTTTATATAAGTGGAGAAATGGGTCCTAATGAGTCCAGCCGTTGAAAATCAAGCAGCTGAGAAATATTTACACATTTTGTGTATTATCCACCTTTCTTATCCTCAGTTTCATGATTTTGGCATTTTATATATGAGACACCATTTTACTATATACAGTATATCGTATATATATCGTATATAATGATACTTGCACATCCACAAATTTTGATATCTATGGGGCGTTCTGGAACCCAGTGGATTCAAAGGACCCACTGTATTCCTTTGCATGTTAGCTGTTTGAAATATTTCACTGGTTGCTTTACTATTCTTATTTATAAAGGTGTGCTTTATGTCAGAATCGGCTAAAGTGCAGTGTTGAAGCTGTAAGTGGTACCCCAAACAGTTTTGTGGCCCCTTAGGGGCAAAAAAGATGTATTGTCACTCTTGAGAGATGCCTGGAAGACATTTAAAGAGGTGACAGGACTCCTAAAACCCCACCTGAAATTGTTGAACATGAAAACATACTTCCTCCCAAAAAACCTCTTTAGATATAGACTTTCTGGCACTTGGGTTTTTTCTTGGGTTTTTTTTGGGGGGGGGGGATGTATTGATGGATCCAACAATATTTTCACTCATCTAGCCTTGAAATCAAACATCCATTTCACCACATGAATTTATCTTGGTAGGGCTATGTTTAATCTCTTGTTTTTAAAATACATTGGAATAGCTATCTTTTTAAATGAAGTTTTAATTTACAACATTATAAATAAAATGGCAACCAGACTGATTGATAAGTGGCACATAGAGGGAGAAAATGTGGAGGCAGTGACAGACTTTGTATTTCTAGACACAAAGATTACTGCAGACACAGTCTGTAACCAGAAAATCAGTTTACTTCTTGGAAGGAGAACAATGACCAACCTCAATAAAATAGTGAAAAGTTGAGACATCACACTGGCAACAAGGGCCACATAGTTAAAGCAATTCCCCGTAGTAACCTATGGATGTGAGAGCTGGACCATAAGGAAGGTTTAGTGAAGGAAAATAGGTGCTTTTGAACTGTGGTGTTGGAGGAAAATTCTGAGAGTGCCTTGGACCGCAAGAAGATCCAGCCAGTCCATACTCCAGGAAATAATGCCCGACTGCTCACTGGAGAGAAGAATATTAGAGGTAAAGATGAAGTACTTTGGCCACATAATGAGAAGATAGGAAAGCTTGGAGAATAGAATGATGCTGGGGAAAATGGAAGGAAAAAGGAAAAGGGGCCAACCCAGGGCAAGATGGATGGATGGTATCCTTGAAGTGACTGGCTTGACCTTGAAGGAGCTGGGGCTGGTGACACTAAGCACTCCCAATAAATGGCCATCCAATCTCAGTTTGAAAACCTCCAGAGAAGCATGCCCTGAGCCGCATATTCCACAGTTGAACAGCTTCTACCATCAGTACATTCTTCCTATGTTCAGGTGAAATCTCTTTTCCTGTAGTCTGAATACATCACTTAGTATCTTAGGACCTCTTCACATGGCCCTTTTGGGCTGTGCTGTTGTGCCAGCAATTGCCGGCAAAAGGGAAGTCAGATGGGGTGACTTGTGCCCTGCGCGCCCTCCTTCCTCCCCTCATCACATGGAAGGGATTGAAGAAGGTGCTTTGGCCCACTTTCCCTCTCCCCATCAGATAGCAGAAAGGTCAACAACGCATGGCAATGCATGTTGCCCCATCACCCTTTCCTCCATCACACATGGAAAAGGGGAGGAAGGTGTGGGTAGCACTTCCTCTGACTTTGGAAGGAAAGTGGGCGGGGTTTGCCATGTGTTATGTGATGACGCATGACAGGCCCCGTCCTTGCCGTAAAGCAAAGTGGCAAAATGGGGCAAAATGTCCTGTGTGAAGAGGTGGTAAGTCTCTGGAGCAGCAGAAAACAAGCTTGCTTTATCTTCATTTGTATTTATTAGCATCTTCGGCACTCAACCTTGGCAGCAAATTTAGCAATATTTTTTTAGGAATATTTTATTATAATAAGTAGTGGGTAGCATTGTGAAATTTATGTTAAATTTGGATGCCAGAATAAATATGTTATGATACTTTAATTATGCACTGTGTTTCCTTAAAGTATAAGTGACAGATACTTTCAGCGGGTGATTTGTTCACATTTTTTTGTGTTCATTGATAGGTGTAGTTTAATAAAATTAAATCCCAACATTTCTATATGATAATTATGGAAATGCCTTTTTAGAATAAGTAAAGTAATTAAAGAGAAGTCAATGATAACATTGTTCAGTAAGATTCCATATTGATACAAGATAGTTCAGAGATGCCACCCTGAATTGGTATATTTACCTTGTTTTTGAAAGGAATTAGCATGTGTGTATGTATATATGGATACACACACACACACACACACACATATACAAGTTGGGGAAAAATATTTTTGAGCTGGTTAAAGTTAACACACTAAGTATTTCTCCCAGTCTTGCTAACTGTTACTGCATTAAGCGTTACTTATTACACAGCATCACCATTGCATACAGTATCGGAAGAG
This sequence comes from Anolis carolinensis, assembly GCF_035594765.1. Classification (NCBI taxonomy): domain Eukaryota; kingdom Metazoa; phylum Chordata; class Lepidosauria; order Squamata; family Anolidae; genus Anolis; species Anolis carolinensis. The sequence continues at coordinate 111,142,861 of NC_085843.1, forward strand.
GAAAACAGAGAGCTTTAGTTGACCTAAATAGTTGAGTATTTTAATTAACATGGTTTTTTCATTCAGTAACTTTCTTGAAATAACTATATGTTTGTATACCTGAATACATTTGTAGAATTGTTTAAGAAACAAATTTTGTATAAGAGGTTTGTTAAAGAAATCATGCCATGTTATTATGTGTCTTAATACAGTGGTTCCCAAACTTATTTGGCCTACTGCCCCCTTTCCAGAAAAAATATGACTGAGCGCCCGCTTGAAATGGGGGCGTGGCTTAGAGGAGTGGGTGTGGCTCCTGCTCAAGAGGGTGGGGCTGAGCCTCTCCCCTAGTCCAAGATGAAGGGCTGGGAGGGGGAGGGGGAGGTGGGCGGGGCCACAAATGGGTGACCAGAACTGTGCTGGGTGGAGTTATGAGCTCTGAGGCAGGGCTGAGCTTCTATCCCTGTCCTGCTGCACCTGCCAGGACACAGGGGGCAGGGCTAGAGGAGGGGGCGGGGCCTCTTCCCAAGTGCCTGATGGGGCTGAACCTCTATACCCATGTTCTAACAAGCGCCTCAGGTGAGGTATACAGAGGCTCAGCCCTGTCTTGGGAAGCAGCCCTGCCCCCACCCAAGCCCCGGCTCTTTAGTCCTAAAAGGCCTCTCAGGAGAGGTATAGAGGCTCAGCCCTGTCTCGAGCTCTTGGAGGAAGGCCCCGCCCCCTTCCCTAGCTCTGCTCTCTGTGTTCTAACAGGTGCCTCAGGAGAGATATAGATAGATTCTCAGCCCTGTTTTGGGCTCTTGGGAAGAAGCCATGTCTACTCCTCTTGCTCTGCTCCCTGTGTCCTAACAGGTGCCTCAGGGGTTCAGCCCTGTCTCTGGCACTTGGGAAGAGGCCCCTCCCCTCCCCTGGCCCTGCCCCCATGTCCTAATAGGTGCCATCACCACCCCCCTGGATCGCTGCAGTGCCCACCAGTGGGCGGTAGCTCCCACTTTGGGAATCACTGGTCTAATAGAACCAGAGTAAGCACTAATTGCAACATCTTTCTGTAGCAGCAAGCAAATAATTCTGCATTATGCAGTTGATACAGAATCCATGCAATTCTGTAGGACTCATCTGAACATTGAGTTTCAGATGAAATGTACAGTACGGCCCCCATATTCACAGGGAATATGTTCTCAAACTTCGCATTGACACTGAACCACAGATAATAGCAAACTTTATTGAAATGAAGGACTTATTGCCCAATAATACCAAATAGTCATGCTATAGGGTCTAGAACAGGGGTCCCCAAACTAAGGCCCGGGGGCCGGATGCGGCCCATCAAAGCCATTTATCCGGCCCCCACAGCACAAGGGCAGAAGGGGGTTGGGCTAAATGATCCAAGGGGTCTCTTCTTCTCTTACAACCATTATTATTAACATTGAGGCTGGGTGGCCATCTGTCAGAGATGCTTTGCTAGTGCTTTTGGTGCACAAAGGCAGAAGGGGGTTGGACTAAATGGCCCAAAGGATCTCTTCCAACTCTCTTTATTATTATTATTATTATTATTATTATTATTATTATTATTATTAACATTGATTCTGGGTGGCCATCTGTCAGGGGTGCTTTGTTTGTTCTTTCGGTGCACAAAGGGTCTCTTCCAACCCTCTTTATTATTGTTATTATTATTATTAATTATTATTATTGCTCAGTGGCCAACTATAGTTCAGCCCTCCAACAGTCCGAAGGATCGTGAACTGGCCCCCTGTTTAAAAAGTTTGGGGACCCCTGGTCTAGAAAATGCCTAGATAGGCAATAAGGCCATACCACCTTACATTTACAGTGCAAAATCTTTTAATGTTAAGTACTGCATTTTGAGGAAATGGGAAAAGTATGTGAGCTCTAGTCACTCATGATACTCAAAACAATTTCCTGGGCAAACAATTTTTCATTTTTAAAGTGTGCATCTTTTGCTCAAGGCACCAATTGATAGCTCTCAGGCTTTAGTCTTTTCAAAAAGGTACATGTTGCAAGTATGACATCTCATTCCTACTGTACATGAAGATTTAGACATATATTATGAATAACTCTAAGACCAAATCTTAATGACTGTTGGGAATACTGATATAGCATAATTGCTATCCCTGTGTGGATTATGTTTTATGTGTGTGTGTTTTGTATACATGCTTTTGAAGGAAACAGTGTTGACATTTTTACTTGATTATTACATTTGCTTTTTCACTGAGGACTTTATAATCCTTTTAATCTCTAGAACTATATGAGAAAAACAGTGACAGATTCTGACTTAGCAAAAACAAATAAGACATTTTGTTATACTATTTGTTCTGAACAACCAAAATAATGAGCATACATTTCACATCAAGTATACAAGGAATATACTCTTAAATATTGCTGTTTAAAGAGTTGTAGATGGTATAACTCTTATTACATTTTAATTTCATTTTAACTCTGTGGTCTGAACTATTTCAGATCTTTTAATGGTGAAGGAACACCAACAAATTATGCTATCTCTGTTACAAAGCCATGTAGTCTGGCTGTCAGCCTGGCTGTCATTTGCCAGCACTATGTGAACGGATGAAAAAGAAAAGAAAAAAAGAAGATAAGAGGTAGCAGTACATAGAAGTAGTTGTATAGATTAAGGCAATCCCCCTCCCTCAAAATCAGGTGGTCTCAAGGGTGGTGGTAGTAGTTGTGTAAGAGCCTAAAATCAGGCAGAGGTTTTCCAAATAATTTGAACATTTTGACAGTTCTAACATGCTTATATAATACAGAACAATTGCAAACTGTAGGAAGAAAGTTATCATATACCACCATCTTGAAAAAGCTTTGCTTTCTGCCTTCTTGCAATCTGAGAATGCAGCAAGTATGCCCAAACTTGCCTGTTCATCTGTGAAAAGGTAACAGAACAGAGTGTTTAAGCATGAGTAGGCATAAAGAGTTTAAATCCCTAGCCACATTATGTAATAGATAAAAGTAGGTTTATTCATTAGGAAATCATCACTGGGCTTCAAATGTAAAAGAAAAATAGTCATGACTGAAACTGGCTGAAACTCTTTGGTTAATGCCAGCAAAGTATGAAAGGGCAACACATATACTGCACTGGATTCTAAGAGTTAAAAACAAAACCAATCTTCAAAATTTTCAGGATTACAAAGCATGAGGTCTGAGCATATGATAACTAGAGAACAAGCAGAGCTGAAATTAATTTGACGGCAAGAAGCTCCAACTGTATCTGTCTCTGAAACCTTATTCTCCTAGACAACAGAGATTCCATCCTTTAATATGGAAATAGCAACAGAACAAAGTCCATTACTATTTGGCCTATGAACAAATAATGCTCATAGAAGCCAGAAAGATTCAAGTGGTTATAGAACAGAGTAAAGTATAAATGATGACACTGGAATCTAGGCAGCCGTGGTAGCTTCATTTCTGAATAAAGGAAGCTTAACTGAAATGTTGGAAATGCTTGGTTAGGAAAGACTCACCTGTGAATCTCAAGGTCTTGATTGCAATGCTACAATATAGTTTGTTGATTTCTCACAGTGCTCCTGTATCTTTTTAAAATGGAAGTCTGACTGCTAAATTGACCATTTATCATATGATTACATCCAGAAATTGGTTGTATCTATTTAGGACACCATGGTTTTTCTTCTGTTGTTTTGAGAGAAAAAATGCTATTTTAACCTTAAAAAAATAAAAACAATCTTTAAGTTTAGGTCAGTGTGGTGTAGTGGTTTGAGCACTGGGCTATGACTCTGGAGATCAGGCAATGGAAAACCATTGGGTATTTTGGGAAAGTCACATTCTGTTGACCTCAGTGGAAATCAAAGTTCAACCCAATCTGAAGTGATCTTGTCAATAAAATACTGTGATAGGTTCCCTTTATGGCAGTGGTTCTCAACCTGGGGTCCCCAGATGTCTTTGGCCTTCAACTTTCAGAAATCCTAACAGCTGGTAAACTGGCTGGGATTTCTGGGAGTTGTAGGCTAAAAACATCTGGGGACCCCAGATTGAGAACCACTATCTTATGGTCATCATAAATTGAAAATGATTAGAAGGTACACAGGAGAAATAAGTTACAAGAGACATGAACTAGACAAATAGTATAAAATTTGAGTTTTTATTTATAAAACTTTTTTCAATTTTGCTGTGTGAGAAGCAGAATTCTTTGATTAGTATGTGCAGTTCTGCTTTAGTGGTATTGCCGTAATACTTTATTGGATTTCAGATAGACTCAACTTTAATGATTTCATGTCAAATCAATTCTCTCCTTAGTCGTGTGGGTTTTGACTTTTTACTACTGTGGCAGATTTTGAGTCAGGATTATTTCCATTTGACTGCAAGGGAGGAACCCTCCATACATTTTTTTCCCTTCACTGTAGCTCAAGGTATCAATTCTTTTCCTTTCCAGGCCAAGAGACCAGTTTTAACCCATTTCACAGCATGGATTACTTAATTTATTTTATATACCCACTTTTCTCCTTCTTTTCCATTGCCCTTCAGTCTTGTCAAACATGCATACTTGCTCTTCATTTCCTTTTTTAACTTCACTCTCCTTTTTATCTCTAGCTCCCTTTCCCTGGCCATCTTTGTCATTTTGCATAGGATTAAAATCTTTCCATAGATAAGCACTAGAAGGACTGAAATGAGAAGGCATGAGAAAGTGAAAAAAGAAGAACAGAAGGAAGAATTAGCAGCATGTGTACTCTATCTCAGAATCAGATTAGGCTATACATATAGCAGGTGAATATACTCAATTGAGAAACATGGCCCTGAGTTTGCAATGCCTGAGCAGGGCTGTTAATGACAAGAAGACCTGGAGATCTCTCACTCATGGGGTTGTGGTATTTCAGTGTCGAATTGACAGCAGCTGACAACAGTGTTCTTGCATTAGGTTCTTCTCCATGCAGTGAAAGATTCCTTTTTGTTGGCACAAATGTTTGCTTTACTTATGTCTCTTGCATTTAGTAGACTAATCACGGAAAGGCAGATATGGGCACTATTGACACAATGTAAATTAATGGGAAGAAATGTGTGCGCGCACACACACCCCTTACCCTGTGCAATTTAAGCAGGTGGAATACTGTTTGGAGATTCCTTTCCATGATGAAATTCATTGATTCAGTAATTTTCTTCAAGACTTCTAAATAGTGTTCTGTAGCTGTTAGCTTCTGTAGCTTTTCTCCTTCCCTGCCTGCCACCCAGACATAACAGAAAATATTCTTCCAGAGAAACTGCACAAAGAAACTGAGAACTATGAGCAGTAATGTTTTGCTTCATATAACATTACTTAAACAATGAGGCCAATTATGTGCACTGCTTATAATGATGTTTAAAAAGGGAAATAAAATGGCAGCTATCACCCTCATATGAGCCACCTTACAGGATGACTAGTTGTGAGGTCTTGCAGTCATGGGCTTTAAACTTTCATTAATAAGGATAGTTGGTTCTTGATCCTGGGAAAGTGACCCTCCCCCACATAGTTACTGTATATTTTATGATTTTCTTGCATTCTATTACTATAATTAGCAAAAATTGAAGCCAGAATGTAAAATTAATTTTTGTATGAAAAAAGGGAAATCAGAAAATCAGCTGATCTTTGGAACCACTTCACAAATGTTCCCACTTATGGTTAACCCACTGACCAAGCTTGGAGTTACGGAATGAACTTTCTAGAAAAATAGGCAGTTTGGCTCTTCATTTGTTGTAAAGTGGCTTCTTCTAAACCTCTTTTTTCCTGGCATGTCTGCCCATGTGGCATTGTAAATTGCTTTTAAAATTACATAAAGGAACTTATGCTCCAAAACAGAAATCAAGAGCTTGCATAAATAATGTTCTGATCCATTAACAGGAGATGTATTCTTTTATATTTACAGTTTTTTTTAAGAAAGCTTCAGTGCTTCATACTGAAAACAGAAGACCCATTTGCACTCAGTTGATTATCTTGCTTCCATCCATAATTGAGGGAGGGGGATAGTCTTCCTGTAGCATGGGTATAGGGATTTCACAACTCAGCAATGCAACAAGATGGCCAAAAGGGCTAAGATGATTCTACGCTGCAAAATAAAATGGAACTATCATGTCAAGATTGTAAGAAGACTATGGCCCCTTCTACACTGCCATATAAAATCCACATTATCTGCTTTGAACTGGATTATCTGGCAGTGTAGGCTCAAATAGTTCAGTCCAAAGCAGATAATGTGGATTATCTGCTTTAATAATCTGGATTATATGGCAATGTAGAAGGGACCATGGTCATGCTATCTGATTTACCACTTTACACTGATTTGGGCCTCTTCTACACTGTTATATAAAATCCAGATTATCTGCTTTTAACTGGATTATATGACAGTGTAGACTCATATAATCCTTAGGGTCAATAGCTGTTCTGAAGCCAACAGCTCAGTAAATCTTTGGTTCAACCCTTGAGTTCACTTGGCTTGACAATACGTTTTTCCTGCTGGAAGCAGGAAGGGTTGATAGCAGTCCATTATTTCTTGGATGGGGGTGAATAGTTGGAGGTGGATTGGAAAATGATCACTATCGAATTTTGGCATGACTTCTAGGGATTTAGCATGTGGTAAAAGTTTCCTAGAAATGCTGATATAGTCAATGGTACTCATTTTATTTCCAGAGGAGAAGGTGAATTCCACTGGGTGGTCTCCTTCCAGAGCGCCATTTAATATGTGAAGGTCTGTCTGGCAGTTGTTTGAGTCAGGCATAGTCCTGCAAAATTCAATTTCTGATCTTTTGATTGTTGCATAAGGAGGGATAGTTCATAATCAGGCTCAGGAGGGAGAATCTTATGGCATTATTAAAGAGAGATGTCATTAGGGCCCATCATTGGTCATCATCAGTCTTTTC